>NW_024881783.1:0-505000 GCF_019059575.1 Amphibalanus amphitrite
AAGTGCAAGGTGCATTTGCACGTGAATGTTGCGACACGTTTCACATTAACTCACTTAAACAGAGCTATCAAACACTCATTTCTTTTTCTCTCGCAGATTATCGGGCTGTTCACTAACTGCAATGGGTTTTCGAGCATCTGAAAATCGTATGGTAGGAAAAGGACCTGCATCAAATGGTCGGCGATGCTAACGGAGCTGAGAGATAGCGAGGTACTTTGAAAATTGGATCTACTATGTACTAGATAATGGGGACGTAGTCTGGTATCAGACGACAGATAGGCATTGTCATTCTCTGGATACAATCCGCTGACCCTTACTTTAGAAAAGATAACTCCCAGAGTCGGCAAATGTGGGATATGCCCCCTCGGGGGGGGGGGCAACAGACCCCTTCGGCAGGGGTGATGAGGGCGTCTGGGAAAATAATAGTTTATTTTTAGAATTCATGGTTTGCACGGATTGATAAGGTGGTTGATGTGAAGCATTGCTTGTTTGTTTACTGAGGGTAGGCCTGTCTAATCATACCATTTTAGAGCTGGAAGCATTATTGGAATTAGGGAAAACATTGGTCTGAGCGGGTATGGTGAATCGTCGAGGCTGAGCCCATCCATCCAGGCCACCCATGAACCAGCCCCACCCCCCTTCCCAAGCACTTACTGCATCCGGCTACAGACCTGTGCTCCTATGGGAGCTGCTCGAATGCGATATAGTTGCCCGTCCAGCTCGAAACAGGGTTTGAGGCATGGAGGAGAAGGATTCTACTATCCTGGAGATGGAAAGGACGGATTAACGGAACACTTGGAAAGTGTGAACTGCGTCGAATCACTGGTCTGCCCTGGCATTGTCTCGAGAGAGAGGTTACAAGTGAAGGTCGCTGAGAGTGGGACAATGACAATTTTGTATTAGGTGTAAAAGTGATAAAATGGGTCCTGGGAGACACTTTAAGCCGAGTTGTTATGACGCGCTACGCCTTACGCGGGTAATTTGTGAAAGCCGGATAGGTTCTTTTTTTTTGCTAAGAGTAGGCATGACTACCCTGCATTTGAATTTAACTTTACTCCTAGGAGGGTGGTTAACAATGGTATTGCGGATAGGCGCTTAGGCGAGGCACAGGTTTACTCCCAATCCTCGGTTAAATTGTTTTCTGTTAGGGGTTCTCATATGAGAGGGTAATGGGCTAATGGCTCGGCTCTGTCTAGCTTCCAAAAAGAAAGCACCGCCCAGGGTACGTGCCAACCACTAGGTACTTTAAATGGACAATTGTTGTTGATAATGACCGTTTGTTGCCATCTCCCCGTTCGCGAACCCTTAAGTTATGCTTCCTCATTCAGGCTCTTAGGCGGGTAATAAAGCATGAGGGATGTGGGTTCCGCATTCTCCAGCAATATTTGTCAACAGTTGGTGAATTATATGTTAAAAACAAACTAGCATATACGGCGGTTTAGTGTACTTTATGTCCGTCTGATGTGCCCGTCGTTGCGTTTTCGCAACGCTGATGGCGCCCGTTGTGCCCTTCGTTGCGATTTCGCAACGCACGTTTTTTACGTTTTTCTCGAAAAACTTTTGCTGCCGGCAAAAATTATTTTCGATTCCATGCAAGGCCCTGGTAGAAGCGTAACATATCCTGATTTCATCGATTTTCATGATGGTCAATATTCCTGGGCATAAATGGGTTAATCTAGTGTATAGGGCTTCTTGCCTCAGGCCGTGGGGCGTTTTGCCCTGGGGTTGGGGCAAAATGCCCCATTTGCAGTTGCTTCACAAATCACTTCCTAGCTGGGAGTCCGATCACATGTGAATGAATTTGAGGGATGGAATTTAAAATAAATGTCCAAAGAACAAATTGAGCACAAATTTGGCCTTCCAGGTCAAGGTGATGTGAGACAAAAGAAGGTACCTATGTAGCAAAATAAATTATCTGGGGCGTCTTGCCCAAGGCTACCCTACTTTATACCCTACGTACATTTGCTATGCGTAGGCTTTTGTACGTGACGTACTTTTGTCCATACGTACTTTATACCCTACGTACTTCTGCGATACGTACTTTTGTCCGTGACGTACTTTTGTCCGTGACGTACTTTTGTCCATACGTACTTTTTACCCTACGTACATTAGCTATACGTACTTTTGTCCGTGACGTACTTTTGTCCATACGTACTTTATACCCTACGTACTTCTGCGATACGTACTTTTGTCCCAGACGTACTTTTGTCCATACGTACTTTATACCTACAGTACGTATTTCTGCGATACGAGCTTTTGTCCCTGACGTACTTTTGTCCATACGTACTTTATACTGTACGTACTTCTCCGATACGTACTTTTGTCCTTGATGTACTTTTGTCCATACGTACTTTATATTGTACGTACTTCTGCGATACGTACTTTTGTCCCTGACGTACTTTTGTCCGTACGTACTTTATACTGTACGTACTTCTGCGATACGTACTTTAATCCTACGTTCTTTTGCTTACGTACTTTTGTCCTACGTACTTAAGCGATACGTACTTTTGTCCGTAACCCCTGTATCTTACAGTGTACGTATTTTTAGGGATGCACCTGCAGCCTACCTGTACCAATACCATTAGCAATGGGCATTTGACCTCGTTAATCGTTATACATGATCTGTGAATTGTGATTCAACATTATAATTTTCTGTCTAATAGAATCACATATAGACGCCCCAGTGTGGTCGTGAGATCCACTGCGAGACCACAGATCCAACACTCTGTCCTTCGAACAGGTCTATCCGCGTCACCTGTAGGCTGACGCTGATTGTATCACCCATAACAGATGCATTGCGTGTGGTCGGTTGTACGATTCTCCGCTCCACAGACAGTAGTCACTGCTGCCAGCTGGCTCCGGGTCAAACACGCGGTGGGTATGGCTTTGCGACGCGTGTGCTCTGTTGCTGTCCCGCACAGTGCAGCCTTGGGTCTCGTAGTGGCGTGAGTGGTTCGTGATTATGGTGAAAGGTCGTCAATTATATAGATGTTAATTTGTGTTTAGGTTATTGTTGAGGGCACGAAGTTAAACGCGTTGAATGTCAATATCAACTTAATTCATGGTTATTACTGATAATATTGCCTTACCAATAGTTACTGAGTGGCGCTGGGTGTGAACACCGAGATGCACCAGCTGGTAAGACTGCTGCAACTGTGGTGTCATCTCTCCTTCTTATGGAACTAACCATAACTAATGCGCACCCGCTTGATCGTTTAATCACTACCCCTTCCGTCCTGACTGACTGACCTGACACATTGCCCCGTCCTGACTGCCGTTCAGCCCACCAGACAGTCTAGGAACCGAAAGGGAAAAAGGGGGAGCCTCTCTACGTGATGACCGGCTGAGTGGGTAGGTTACTGTTCACACCGGGATAACGCCGTCTCGTCTCAGCGGAATGGCTCAGTCACTCCACTGTGTCTATCGACAATCGACTTAGTCCAATATCTACCCCCTATTATCGCATAGCATGGCCCTGCAAAATTACCTTTGTAGATCGAAAGTGTCTCTAACGGCATACCCTAACCTCCCCCGCCTCCCCCCCCCCCCAAAAAAAAAAAAAACACTGATGCTCAAGCCTCAAACCATATTCAAGCATATCGACTTACGACATTGTTCCTCCTTGCTTGTGTTTTGATCAGAGAACGACCCCGATTGACCTGCGGAGACGCTCGGCAGCTGAGGACTTCAACCGCCCGATACGAAAGTTCACGGCCTTGGCACTTTCTCTCGCCGTCTCGCCCCTCCCCGTATGAGGCGTGACTCGTCCCCATGCGTAGGTGCCGAGTGCGGTTGAGCTAGTGTGCGTGGGAGGCACCGTGTCTGGTGACGGTCGTGAGCTGTGACGACCTTGACCACCGTTTGATGTGAATTAATTTGAGTGCTGTGGCCTGTGATGACGCATTTCCCGGCAAAATTCCAGAATCCGCAGAAAACGTTTGCTGTAAGTAATCAGTGGGCAGTTACCAGCTGAATACCTTTATTCATGGCGTCTGAGCTGCCTGGCCTCACTGGTGAGACTCGGACACCGCTCGATGGCGCCGGGGCGGCAGCGGCTGCCGACTGCTACTCCCTGACCGAGGTCGCCACCACCGCACAGCTCCTGGAAGGTGAGGAACAGGGCCGATCGCCGGGAGTCCCGGGAGGGAGGCCGGCACGGCGAGGTCGCTATGATATCGGCTATAGACTGACCACTGATCAGTGATAAGTGACTGCAGTGGCCACTGACCAGTGTCACTAACCAGTGTCACTGACTTCTGACCACTGACTACTGGCCACTGACTTCTGACTACTGACTACTGATCACTGAATCCGACTACTGACCACTGACCAGTGTCAGCTGACATGTCAATTCTTGTAATATTTGGTTGGTATAAGTCACTCTTTCTTACCGAACTAACTATTACCGTGTGGTAGGGGAGAGTGGGGTAAGATGCCCAGGGTGGGAAAGACGCCCCACCCCCTCTAGCGGGGAAACAAAGAATCGAACCTGGAAATTAATGTTCTTAGCGTAAAGCGGAAGCCTGCCTTGTTAACTGCACAAAAATTTGCGAAGCTCAGTTGGGCAACGGCTGGCTGGTGATTGCATGTTTTTTATTTGCTGCTTTCAAAAAATATTTTAGCGTCAAAACATTGTAAATATCAAAGAAGGTAGATAATTTTTGCGTCCCTTGCTATAGTCGTGATACATTAACATACGTGTACTGTGTCCCAAACAGTTTGTTTCAGGGTGTAGTTTTATGGCTAACAAATTGTGCTGATTTAATGTTACTTCGGTACCTTGGGGTAAGATGCCCCCTGTCCTGATGGGGAAAGACGCCCCCCTAAATCCGTAGGCTGTCCTTCAAGCAGCCCGTCAAATCATTTATTACATACTTGTGATGAGAGACAAAAGCCGATCTGGGACTATTGAGAGTCCGGTAGGGTCGGGTGCTCCCCATGCCGGTCTCTCGGCCCACACAGCGACTTTTTGGGCGGCATCTGACTCTGAGAGCCCTCACGACGACCTCTGTGGGCCCCATTATTGGTTCCAGGGCCCCTCACGACATCCTTTGAGGGCTCCCACGTTGGCTCCACGGGCCGCGCTGGCATCTGAGGTCCCCACGATGGGCTCGAGGGCCCTCAAGCATCATGAAGACCTATAAGGGCCCCACAGTGGTCTCCGAACGCCACCACGGAGGCTTGTTTGGCCACGCTGGACTATGATGGCCCTAACGATGACCTCTGAAGCCCCTTACGACTACTTTTGGGGGCCCTTACGATGACGTTTGGTGTCTACTGCAGGCTCGAAGGGACTACTGATTCGTTCAGGCGATTCAGGTGCCTATTTATGTCACTTATAGTGCAGGGGGCATCTTACCCAACGCCAGGGGCGTCTTTTCCACCCTGTGGGGTAAGATGCCCCCTTTCACTTCTTCAGGAAAATGCTTAATAGCAAAAAAAGTTATCATATTTCAGGCACGAAAGTGTGATATTTTTGGAGAAAAATGATGTCGGCTTCCGTTGAAACTCCAAGTTTTGGCTTTCCGATCGTCATTTTCGAATAATATATGACATAGTCAAACCCTGGGCATCTTTCCCCACTCTCCCCTAATCGTGTTTGATTTGGTGTGTATGCGACGACCGGGTTACGTTATTTCATAGATCTTTGTATTACGTAAAATGTCCATGGATGTCGTTTATGACTTGCTCTAATCCTTATTTTATTCTTTTGTTCTAACAAGAACAATTATATGCCATTCACATTTCCTTCCGGTATGAACAAGACTCTTTATCGAGTCGACCCTCAAACATCTCCACTCTGCTTCAGACCTGGGAGGTTACGTCATCACGCTATGGGTTGTCGTCGGTCTGGAGGTGTTGTTTCTCTACGGCCTTCTGGCCAAGACGCTGTGGAGCGTGTACCACAATGAGCGACTGCCCAAGCTGTGGCGGTCTGGAACCGTCTGGGCTAACTCAGTGCCCTCCGTAAGTGACAGGGTGCCTTTCTCTGCATGTTTGCAACATGCGATCCGACCTTAACGATATTTTCGCACAGCGTTGTACTCAAAAGACCAAGATTCTTACAGATAAGACTAGACCAGTTGCTTGCAGTCTCGGTCCTGATTGATGTCTGCTCTTGACAAGTCTGGCAGCAATGCTTCACATATTGAGATGGGTAATTATTGAAACAACTGTTGAAGAACGTCAAATAACATTGTGCTCATAAGTGTATTATTTGTTTGAAATAAGTGTTTAACTGTGTACACCGATAAGTGTTCATTTAAATGTTTCCTTTTATGACATTTACCTACCCGTTTTTCAGTTTGTTGCTTTGATGTGCCTCGGAAGCCTGGTTGTCCCGGCATCCGACAGGCTTTTACGTGCGATAAGGCTCATGTGAGTAACGAGTCGGCAGTTATTGCCGATAAGCCTTTATTTACTAGAAGTCGCTTAGAATACGAGTAATATTATGGTGTAATACGAGTACCTAATCAAACGGTTGTTTTGAAAGATAAAATATCTTTCAAATAATATTTTATAGGACATTAAACACTATGCCTAACAGAAAAAAATATTTTTCATTATTGACGGGATAAGCTAAACTTCCTAGGTACTGTCCGATTCACTGCGTGTGCATCTGTGCAATGTGCATGAGGCATCACACGACAGCTCGCTCGTCAGCTGTACATGTGTTTTCACTGCAATAACCCTTCATACAACCATAATGCCCGGAGTATATAGAACAACATAATGCCGATGGATGCAGCAACCCAACGTTTAGGAAAGGTGAATGAAGTGGCGTGCATTGTGCAATGCGAGCCAGTAAAATCGGTTGTTTTCCAATTGCAGCACCGTGCGTACTTACCTACCTCCGACGTCCACGGTCGGGCCCACGTCACGATTTATGTGTGTGAGATTCTTTCAGAGCAGTGCGGTTTTGCCGACAGATATCTGAGTGTTTCCTTGTCAAAGTTCGTCGAGCTGTGCCTGCTGTACTTTGGCGGCGAGTCGCGACTGTTGGCTGCCGTGGAGGGCAGCGCCGTTCCCCTGGCTGTTCCCCCGTGCTGCTGCTGCTGCCGTCCCTGCTGTCCGAGACCCACAATCACAAAGTCAGTGCCGCAGGTCACAATGATCTCATAAGCTGAACACGCCGGTCTATATTTTAGCTTTCAGTTTAAGCCTGAATTTAGCCTAAAGCCCGCACAGGTAACACACATTTTGCCTATTGTCTGGCTACAGCCCACCGATCTGTTCATGCGTTCTATTGTTCCATTATGTTCATGTTTCCATGCATTTGAGTATCAATGCATCTACATAATCTCTGTGGCTTGTGGGCCGACAGACGTAGCATACGGGTGATGAAGGTGCTCGTCTACCAGTTGCCTTTCAGTGTCAGCGGATATTTCTTCTTCTCACTTTACCTGTACTCAGCAGGAATGCAAAATGTTGGAGAGGTAAGCAAAATGCCCGCGCTCTTTCGGATTTTACGTGATACAGAGCAGACATCTGCCTAAAATGGTTATCGAAATTACTTCTTAAGAAGTGCATACAAATGGTTATTAATCTGACGGTTCATCTTCCAAGGAGGGTGATGGGGCAAGCCCCTTAGTTATTCTTTTTTTGCCGTATGTTTTTAAAGGGCATCTTATGAGCAATTACTTCTTGACGTTCAGAACTCCTGCTTTCCGCTCTTAGGCATCTGGCGGTCCAGGACACGTGATTCTTATGGCACTGCATGCCGTGGCGTTTCTCCTTGGCATGTACGGCCTGATCATGCTTGAGACAACCACGAAAGGACAACTGCAGAGCCTTCGCTATCGGGTGAGTGAGCCTAGATCGTGTTAGTTAATTGTAGGGTAAATAACAGGCCGATATCATAGAAATAGGACACGGCAGAAGGCTCTGTCCACCTACTGAGGGCAGTGGAAGGCTGTTCTCATTGACGACTGCTCGAGTCGAGTACCTACACAGTCTTGTGGAGTTGTCGAGACGGATATCATGCAAAAAGCGTACAATGATAATTAGCTCTAGCTAATTATCATTGCATAGCACTAGCTCTAGCTAATGCGTCGTGAAATAAATAAACAGAAATATCGATGGTCTAAAGGCCTGGCTACACTATGCGTTTTCTGCGTGCGTTTTTGCAGGTTTGCGTGTTTTGCGTAATATCGTTCTAGGAAAAAAAGTTATAAACAATATAATTTTTTACTTTGGTTATATACAAAAGCTTATATAACTCTTATGTAACTAAAATTTAAGGTGAAAAACATCACAAAAACGTAATATCGTTCTTTTCTCTAGAACGATATCACGCAAAACACGCAAACACGCAAAAAACGCACGAAGAAAACGCATAGTGTAGCCAGGCCTTAAGCCGTTTTTGATAAAGCTACTTACATAACTTGAAACATCAACTCCATTCTTTTAAAGATAAATTAATCATTTATGTGTGGCTGAGAAAATGGCTACCGTCGTTGGTTAACGTCCACACATAGGTATATGTGCTGTTTTTATTCATGTTATTTTGTCACCGCAGGTTGTTTGAAAAGACAAACACTATTCGTAACCGCAGGTTGTTTGAAAAGACAAACACTATTCGTTAGAAATGTGTTTTTATATTGAAAAACAACCGGAGCGGTCCTTCTCCGGGCTATGTCCGTTGCGGGGGCGCCTTTGCAAAGGTTATAGCTCCACAACTGCTTGACCGATTCACTCGTGGTCTTTTGTGTGGGATAGCTTCTTCCTTTCTCACACGTAGTGTGCTACTCTCGATACGTATGGGTGACCCCTTATGCACGTGCTACGTGCAAAACGAAGAGGCGTCAGTATGGTAACAAGTCTAATTACTCTATAGTTAGTTTGCCGATTGCGCTGATAATTGGCATGGATGTAGGCAACCGCCGGGCAATGCATTTCCATGTGTCACGGTTGGGGTGCAGCTGCACGTGCGCACAGGCAGGGTGTCGATTCTAGATCTCGAGAACGGCTGGGCCGATTGTGATCAAAGTTGGCACACCGTTAAGGATCGGCGAGTAGGGTGCCGTGCACAACTCAGATGGGACCCATTTGGCACGTGCGCACGTGCAGGCTGACGCTTCCAGATCTCAAGAACGGCTGGGCCGACTGTGCTCAAATTTGGCATACCGCTAGAGACTGGTTAGTAGGGTGCCGTGCACAAGTCAGTTAGTATGTATTTACATGTGCCAGTGGCGGATCCAGGGGGGGGGGCAAAATGGGCATTTGCCCCCCCCCCAAACGGCATGATTTTAACATTACGCCTATGGACGATGCATGGAAAGAATCGATAAATTTTTATGGTTTGCCCCCCCCCCAAACCTCTGAGCTGGATCCGCCTCTGACATGTGCCACGGTTGGGGTGCAGCTGCACGTGCGCACGTGTAGGGGTCGCTTCCATGGATCTTGGAAACGGCTGGGCCGATTCAGATCAAATTCGGTACACCGCTAGAGACCGGCGAATAGAGTGCCGTGCACAAATCAATTGGGACCCAGGTTGCACGTGCGCACGTGCAGGGTGTCGCTCTAGATCTCGAAAACGGCCGGGTCGATTGCACTCAAATTTGGCACAACGCTAGAGATTAGTTAGTAGAGTGCAGTGCACACCCACTCCCACTCCGGTCTGCACGTGCAAGGCTCATCCTCTCGTTTGGCGGCGGGCGTTTTTGCGGCGTTACAGAGGTGCTTGCTCAAACAACCTGCGGTCCCGCGATGCGGAGCCCAGCATCGCAGATGCTGGTATCTGCTTACAATGTTGTTGTTTGCAGGCAAAGTTCGCGCTAATGAAATTCACCGTGGTGATCATCAACATCCAAAAGTTTATCTTTAGCATCGTCATATCCACCGGTGGCTTTACATGTACTGCTTCAATGTCGCCAGAGGTCTACGGCGCGTGTGAGTTGACAAAGCGACTATCGATCATGCGGCTGCCTGCATGACATTGCATTGTGTGTTTTTTATGAACATGCTGTAAATTCAACAAAGGAATATCATATTTATGTTAACCCTCGCCCTGGCAGGGGGGGGGGGGTCGATGCCACCCCCCTAAGGTTTTTCGAAGATAGCGTAAAAACGGCGGCGCGCAGCGCCGCCAAATTTGGCACAGCCTATGGGGCAACCTTTTTACATATGACCTGAAAATTTTAGGTCCGGGTGACCTTGGGTCAGGTCACCAGGTCAGAAAAACCGGTACAAGGTCATGGTCAAATTTCAGTTTTCTTTTTGCACCTGTCCAACTCACAGTTTTGCACTGATTTCCTTCAAACTTTCAGGATGTGCTAAGTTCACCGAGTTGTATAACATATAGTTCGGGTTTTTTGAGGTCACTGACCTGAGGTCAGTTAGAGGTCATTACGTCGTAATGTTAAGCCTATGGGAAAATACTAAATTCGGAAAATACTGGAGATATCCGCTTCGTTCTATTACTTTTGTGCTTTGAAACCACAGTACTTAACAGCAGGTCACTTGGTGCTTCTTTGTATGGTGTACTTATCCATGGGTCAGGTCAAATGAGGTCAACTGAGGTCAAATGACGTTTTTGCCAATAACTTGGCACATAATGACGCTAGAGCTTAAAAAATGGTATCATTGTGTTCCTGGTGATCAGCCGAATCGAATAATATGCGATATGATGCAATTTGGTTAACTTTAACTTAATTTATTAACTTAAGTTTACTTAAAATTTAAGAAAAACTTTAAGTACACTTCAGCAAGCTAAACAGTATATCATTCGACGCGCCTTGACGTGCTGAGTTCACTGGTGCTTTTCTTTTTGCCCTATCTTAATTAGATCAAAAGTTATAAGCGAAAAACTTTTGACCTGTTTTTAGCGAAATTTTTACATTTACACCCCCCAAAACCCCCCTAAATATTGACCTAGAGCAACCAAATTTGCACAGGGGCGAGAACTCCAGGGGGGCCACCTACCTACCAACTTTGGTGTTTCTAGGTGCCATAGGAGCCAATCGCGAGGGGGGGGGGTCGCATCGACCCCCCCCCCCTGCCAGGCCGTGTTATGAAAAATGCCCTGCCAGGGCGAGGGTTAAGTTGGCACAGATAAATCAATCAAACGTATAACTGGCCACTAATTACACGATTGAATTAAGCAAAATACATAGATCGCTATGTTTACGTATACACCATGCAGTGTCTCTCCATAACCTTCTTTATCTGCTATTGCTCATCACTTGTCTCGTCCCTTTCCCGTCCTCCTGTACACATCTGCAGCTGCTGTAGGCATCTGGTTCAGTGTCTGACAGTCGCCTGGCTGACGGCAGTTATCCTCAACATTGTGATCGCCGCCGAGATGCTGCTGTTTGGCGTGCTCAACCACTGGGCCTACCAGGCGGACGGCAGGTCGGTCGACGACCTCACCGCGGCCGACCTGACCCCCTCCGGCAGCCCTGCCGACCGCGCCGGCACTCCAACGTCACAGCAGACATGGACGTCAACGGCGCAACACGAGAACGTCGGCGCAAAAAACGACCAACGGATTCAGTGGAGCGTAGGCTGTGCCGCAATGACTGTTACATAACAGTTATTATGCTTCACCTTTTTCGTCTCGGATGACAATGAGGTAAACAAAATTAAAGCAAATGCTTCGGCTGTATTGATTGACTTTCTGTGCTGGTTTGAAAAGGACAATACAAGAAAGAGATGTCTGAGAAATATGTGGAATAACATGTATGTCGCCTTTTAAGTGGTATTGGGTGCACTGTTTAGTGAATACATTGTTAAGTAGAACTCCACTCCCAACGACATCTTCATGTTTCTACCAACACACTGCACTTCATATGTTCGCATAGGCACTAGGTAGGTAAACCGCATTGAACTCTGCGTGCAATGCGCGTACCGGAACGTCTTCGCCTTCGCAGAATTCGAACAACTACCATAAGGACAGTGCTTTGCGTTGCAACCTTTGAATAATATGGAGAACGTTTGGCTGCAAATGAGAGCATAAGTGCCGAAATAAACACTGCACAACTGCTTGAATGGTCTATCTGCAGTTATAGTTTGCAAAGTTATAGTGTCTATTTAAGCCGTCCATCTGCTTTGTACCGAGGGTTTCAGCTCAATTTCGATAGTGCCCCTGGCCCAGGGCTGCGGAGTCGGAGTCGGAGTCGGAGTTTGAGTCGGTCGGAGTCGACAGTTCTGCCCGGAGTCGGAGTCGGTGTCGGAGTCGCCAAAATCTTACCGACTCCGACTCCGGAGCCGGAGTTAACGCTGCATGGCTCAACGTCATGCACTGCACTTGTTTGATTGACGATACCGCACTCGAAATAAGATTGAGTCGAAAAAGGCTATTTTGCTGTTTTAGACGATCGTTTTCAGCGGAAGAAGCAGAAGACGGGGAATACCCAGAATCTGCTTTCTAATTCTGCGTGCTATTTTTAATGCATATTTGCAACGCAAAGCCTTGGAACTTACAAGGGATCGTTTCAGGCAAGGTAAAAACATCTCCATTATGAACTTCAATATCATGCTATGGAATACTTTGTGAATGACCTCTCCTTGAAATTGTATGTAGGATATATTTTACAAAAAGTCAAATACAGAAATGATAAATTTTCGATCACGGATCTTTGTCAAATCACATTCAAAATTCAAATGAGACACATTTTAAATAATCGACGCCAAATCGACTCATTCAAAATAGAGTTTTGACAGCACATGCGCCTTGCAAGATACACTTCCACTAAATAAAACACAGTCAAATGCCTGCATTATCATTAGTCATGATATATAGTGCCTACCATCACATAATAAACAATTCAACAATATGACACACATCTAAACAATTTTCACACCTAGTTTTTTCCGCCTGGAATTTCGCAACACTTCTGTCTCATGTGAATACACAAAGCATACAAGTAAACAATACCAAAGAGCGACGCAGAACACTCAGAACTAACGAATCACGCCTATAACCTGTCGAAAACCTAGAGGAGTGCGAACCTAAATAATAGGCCAAGACATCATGTTTTCATTTAATTTGGGCTTGTTGTCCCTGATGTAGAGTGATTCAGTGATTTTTCTATCGGGATGATCTAGAGTTCGTCGTAGCACAGCTACTCCTAACGCAGCCCTGTCGCGATCATTTTCTGGGTGTTTCTTTCTAAAGTGGTCCCCTATGGGTGTATATTCAGTGGCGTTCAACATACTCCTACAATGCTCATTAAATCTCAGTCTCAATGGCCTCTTGCTCTCACCGATATATCTCTCGTCACAAAGTTTACAGGTCAGTTCATATACAACGTTTTTGTCGGTGCATTTACCCGCCGTAATGGCTTCACAGGTCGCACACGACCTGGATCCCGCTGGACACGGATCTTTGGTCAGTGCAGACGAAACGAGTGCCTTCTTAAGGGTTTTGGGGGCGTACCATCCTAAGTGAACCTTCAGATTCGACTTTTTCACTGCCCTTTTTACTTTACACAAAATTGTTTCGTTCACGTACGGAAGAGTGAGATAACTATGTGTTCCCTCTCTGTCCCGCTTCCCCCGTCCCTCACTGCCTCTTGACTTTCTATGACTTTTCCTAGATCTTAGTACCTCCTCTTTGATTCTACCCACTAGCCTTTTTGGATATCCATTTTTCACCAGCAGTTCACAAACTTTGTCGATGCTCCGCTTCATGGCATCTTCATCTGACGACAGCCTAACTGCTCTTTTCAACTGTGACCTAGCTAGACTTACCTTGGTTTGCTTTGGATGAGCCGATCTAAAATGGAGGAAAATACCTGCATTGTTTGGTTTCACGTACAGCTCTGTACTATATTTACAGGCACCACCCTCCTTTGATAACGTTACAAGGGTGTCCAGCATTGGAACAGACCCTGCACCCTCCTCTGTCATTTCACAGGTAAATTGGATGCGACTGTCAATGCCATTCAGATAGTTGATAAACTCAATGAGAGAATCTTTTCCATCTACCCAGGGTCTGTTCCAATGCTGGACACCCTTGTAACGTTATCAAAGGAGGGTGGTGCCTGTAAATATAGTACAGAGCTGTACGTGAAACCAAACAATGCAGGTATTTTCCTCCATTTTAGATCGGCTCATCCAAAGCAAACCAAGGTAAGTCTAGCTAGGTCACAGTTGAAAAGAGCAGTTAGGCTGTCGTCAGATGAAGATGCCATGAAGCGGAGCATCGACAAAGTTTGTGAACTGCTGGTGAAAAATGGATATCCAAAAAGGCTAGTGGGTAGAATCAAAGAGGAGGTACTAAGATCTAGGAAAAGTCATAGAAAGTCAAGAGGCAGTGAGGGACGGGGGAAGCGGGACAGAGAGGGAACACATAGTTATCTCACTCTTCCGTACGTGAACGAAACAATTTTGTGTAAAGTAAAAAGGGCAGTGAAAAAGTCGAATCTGAAGGTTCACTTGGGATGGTACGCCCCCAAAACCCTTAAGAAGGCACTCGTTTCGTCTGCACTGACCAAAGATCCGTGTCCAGCGGGATCCAGGTCGTGTGCGACCTGTGAAGCCATTACGGCGGGTAAATGCACCGACAAAAACGTTGTATATGAACTGACCTGTAAACTTTGTGACGAGAGATATATCGGTGAGAGCAAGAGGCCATTGAGACTGAGATTTAATGAGCATTGTAGGAGTATGTTGAACGCCACTGAATATACACCCATAGGGGACCACTTTAGAAAGAAACACCCAGAAAATGATCGCGACAGGGCTGCGTTAGGAGTAGCTGTGCTACGACGAACTCTAGATCATCCCGATAGAAAAATCACTGAATCACTCTACATCAGGGACAACAAGCCCAAATTAAATGAAAACATGATGTCTTGGCCTATTATTTAGGTTCGCACTCCTCTAGGTTTTCGACAGGTTATAGGCGTGATTCGTTAGTTCTGAGTGTTCTGCGTCGCTCTTTGGTATTGTTTACTTGTATGCTTGTGTATTCACATGAGATAGAAGTGTTGCGAAATTCCAGGCGGAAAAAAACTAGGTGTGAAAATTGTTTAGATGTGTGTCATATTGTTGAATTGTTTATTATGTGATGGTAGGCACTATATATCATGACTAATGATAATGCAGGCATTTGACTGTGTTTTATTTAGAGGAAGTGTATCTTGCAAGGCGCATGTGCTGTCAAAACTCTATTTTGAATGAGTCGATTTGGCGTCGATTATTTAAAATGTGTCTCATTTGAATTTTGAATGTGATTTGACAAAGATCCGTGATCGAAAATTTATCATTTCTGTATTTGACTTTTTGTAAAATATATCCTACATACAATTTCAAGGAGAGGTCATTCACAAAGTATTTTAAAGTAGGGGAGATCCGTGTAAGACGCCCAGGGTCGGTAAGAGGCCCCATCGCTTTTTTTACCAAACCAACAATGTTATTTATTTTTTAATGTTCTTGTAAAGCAGAAGCCCTCTTGAAACAACAACTCACGAAACCTGAGGTATCAGGTGCGTCGCAGCGACTTTTGGTAAGCCTGTTTCTGTTTTTGCCCCTTTACTTGCCAAGGGCGGCGCCACCGTGGGGGCAGTGGGGGCAGACTGCCCCCACTGGCAGGAGGTCGTGGGGGCAAGACTATGTTTTTGCCCCCACAAAATTAGGCTGATGTTGAAAAGGAAACAGAAGACCGGTGCAACATTCATGATAGGCGATTATAAAAGTACGCCTGTTTTTGACGGTCCCCGTATCAAGTGCATCAGCAGAACGTTCGTTTTCAGACCGTCTGTCGCATATCGCCTACTCCCACTCATTCTCCTACTCATTTTCATTCACCAGAAGGCTGCCCTCGCGCGAGCTTGACCTTGAGGAGGTTGAGAGCGTTGAGAGGCAGTTTATCAAAAGTCGGCCAGAGATCACCCTCTTTTGGGAACCCTTAGACTGAGACTGAGCTCAGGGAGGTATGCAAAAATGTGATAGGTATGTATATCCGAGTTATCTGGAAATGTATGTGGGTCGCCCTAATGGAGCTTATTCTGGTATACCAATCGTGTGTGAGAGAATCGCACATATAAGTACTACGGGAAAAACAGAGAACTAGGTATTGACTATTGTTTTGAGGAATACACCATTTTATATCTCAACGAACAACATAACGTTTTCACAGGTTTGTGTCTCGCAATCTAATTTTATAGTTTTATTTGCTCGCGACTTTAACCCGGCCGGGCCCGGGAGGTAATTCCAACCACCGCAGCCCGGAGGTAGCCCCCCACCCACCTGTCTAACTCGGTAAATAAGACAGCTACGGAAACAAAAATGGTACCAAACGATCTACGAGGTATTTCTACGAGAAGATTCTAAAACACCTAAATTGTTTGACCTCAGGTCAATTTTCAAGGCCAAAGGTAAAAACCAGCACTTTTGTAGTGGTCTCAAAGTACGTGTTCCAGAGGACGGCAGGGTGCATAAAACCGGATAAAATAGATGTTAAACGAAAGAAGAGATTCTGACTACTCCGATGATGTGCATAACATTCAAATTCAAGGTAACGGTCATGCTTAAAATTGACCACAAACTTTGCACTTTTTCTTATATCTTGTATACTAAATTCCCAGATGTTTTGAAATGTTTTGAAGCTTAGCGGACCCCTATTTGTGCTTTAGCTTACGATACAAGGCTGCTACAAGGTCAAAGTCACAAGAGAGTATCCTTGCTAGAGGCTATTTCACTTATTCAAGTCAGGCATAATAATTAAGACATGTTTTGCCGTCCTGAGGCTCTAACTGAATGCTTAGAGCAAAATGGATGCCAGAATCGTGATCAGCGGCTACGAAATCATCACAAACGGTATTTAATGTGTCAAAGTCAGCCAAAGGTCATTCGAGGTCACATGAGGTCAACATTAAACTTGCCTTTTTCCAAACAATATATAAGCCATTCGACGTGTCTCGACGAGACAAATGTGCAGGTACGTACCACTGCCGTAGCTCTAGGACCTTTTTTGTTGAAGTTATCTGCGAAAAAAAACTAAGCCCCAGCTGGCGGTCGTTGACCTGACCTCTGACCTCAGGTCACCAAAGTTACTTAAGTATTTTTTTTTCTAGGTCAAATGCTACACAACCGTGCTCGTAATTTGTCTCTATCTCTAAAACTCTATTTTTGGCAGCTGGTTGAAGTTCAAGTCTGTGGCGCCGAAGTTTGCCGTGCAGGAGTCTAGAAAAATCGACCCTTAGACGTTATCAAGCAGGCTGGGTCCAAATTTTTTGCTTCAAAGATGTCAAATTAATGGGGGATAAGGTGCAGCAAGTTTCGTCTTTCTATCCCTAAGCGTTCGTGAGGTATCGCAAATAACTGCGAACACGGTTATTCGCCAGGGGGAGGCGCAAAACGCCCCCCACCCCTTCCGGGCCCGCGACGGTTAAGCTCAATACGTTAGCATGAAACCTGAAACCATAATAGTTTTGAATGGCAACATCTAGGGGCAAGGTGCTCATGGATTTTGAAGATCGGCGTATCAGACAACAATCGGGTCACCTCATGCTTGCCCCCACTGGCGAAAATTCGTGGCGCCGCCACTGTTACTTGCTAGATATATGCATCTTTATCACCCTTATATATCTGAAAAAAACAATGGCTATCAAATGCAATCTTTTCTCATCGAAATTGTCACATGTTAGCTTCAGAATAGACCATGTTCTGGTGCGCTGCAAATGTCTCATAAACCATAAATATTGTGGACGTTAAAACACTGTATTTTTTTAAGAGGCCCTCCCTTCGAGGATGATAAAACGCCCCCCGATAAAAAAACGCCCCCGATGCTAAAACGCCTGCACCTGCGGCAGGCGTGGCATTCTTTTTTCAAGGAGTTTGTTTTTGTTTCTTTTTTCTGTTTCTTTTCTTAGAGGTTATAGGTACAATTTTCGTTGGTCATCAGCGTTTGGTTGTGCTAGTTTTCGCATTGTTCGAGCGCTTTGGAAGTGTTATTGGTTTCGATAACACCGTATTTGCTTAGCTTTTCGAAATAAAAGGCCTTGCAGCTGTGTTCGCAAAGCGTCTTTTACAAGTCGACTTGACTTTTAAAACGCCCGAGGGGGGGGGGGGGGCGTCTTACCATACCCATAGTGTAAGAGGCCCTTTTGCAACTTTTTCCAAAATGTTAAAGTTTACGGTTTGTGTACCCCCTAGATTCATTTTGAATGCAAATATGTATGGGAAAATGATGCATGCTCACAGCGCATGCACACGTTAGCGCTTAAATATTATCAGTTGTCTAAAAATAGTAACTGAGCTTAAGGGGGGGCCTCCTGCACCACTCTCCCCTACAAATGCTCCTTGCACAAGCACTAAGAAGACTGAAAGATCATGCTATGGATTTGAATAGAACCGTCCGGAGTCAGAGTCGGAGTTGGAGTCGGAGTCGGAGTCGAGTTTTGCATAGGCGGCGGAACGGGGAGGGCAACGGGGCACCGTGCCCCCCTTTGATTTTGGCATTTTAACATTAGCCCTATGGACGCTGCCTATGGGCGCTGCATGGAAAGAATGGGACCAAAAGTCGGCAGCCCCCCCCCCCCCTTATTGAAGGTGTTCCGCCGCTACCGGATTTTTGAAGCCGGAGTCGGAGTCGGAGTAGGAGTTACCCTAAAATTCATCGACTCCGCAGCCCTGGGCCCCCTGCAAACGGAATGCGCGCAGCAATGGTTATAGCTATCTCGAACATAAAAAAAGCAAGATTGGTCCAGAAGGATGCAAAAGGAATAAAGCTTAACCAAGCTTTACTTGTATCAAGCATCCTTACCTACATTTCTAAGGAAGATAGAGGGTCAGCTGCGCTGCACCGATTTGTAGGCTGAAAATTCGTTTTGTTATCATAACAGACTTTCTCTGTAGCTGCCTATGAGTAAAATTTTACACAATAAATTTGCTTAAAAATTGCTCAAAATTTAAAAGATTAGAAAATTACTCAAGGAACCCGAGGAACGTAACATTTTACTTAACGGAATACCTACAGCGAAACGCTCTTTTGATGGCTAAAACAATTTTTTCCAGAATGCAAATAGGTGCAGCTCACCCTCGATCTTCATTGTCACATCGATCGGAGCTATCACTTTTGTTGCAGCAGCACCACTAGGTAGGTGATGGCGACGGTGGCAAGGGAGGCCAGCAGGCCGCTGTTGATGCTGGTGCCGCTGGTGACGCTGGCCGACGGACGGAGCGCGCCGCTGAGCGCCACCAGCCGACCGGCCTCGGCGGCGGCGGCGGCCTGGCGCGGCGGCCAGCGCAGCAGCAGCGCGGCCGGCCGGCCGGCGGCCTCCTCCAGCCGCTGGCCCTGCAGGCACAGCAGCGCCGCCAGCACGGCCGCCTCCGCCGCCGACCAGAGCACGTACCCGGTGACGGCGTCGAACGGCCGCGCCACGGACAGGGTGCCCAGCTCGGCAATGGCCACGGCCGTGTGCTGCCCCACAACGCAGAGCGCCAGGAGTGCATAGGTGCCGCTGAAGAGGGCCGTGGCGTCAGCGGCCGCCAGGAAGACGGTCCGCTGGCAGGCGATGGTGGCGGCGGCGCTGCGCGGCGGAGACGGCGACGGTGAGCCACCTGAGGAGCCAATCACGCTCAGACCTAGTTCGTTGAGCGGTAACGGAGGAGACTTGACGTCGATGTCGTGTGTCCTGGCTGGCTTGCGCTCTGACGTGTTCTTCGCCGAGTGGCTGACAAGCACTTCGGTTGCTGGATGCAGCAGTTGTTTCAATGTTGTTGAAATGGCGTCGAATTCATCAATCAAGACGGACATGAGGTGGATGCTTAGCGTGAGCAGAGCAGCTCCTCTCAGCTTTGTTGTGATCATCAATGCACACCGAAGGACACCCGACAACGTGGATGTTCCGTTAATCACTGCAGTTTCCCCATCATGAACAGTGAAAAAGACCCAAACAACCTTAGCCAGCGTAACCAGACCGATCAGAAGAAAGTAGCCCCGGGAGCCCGAGTTGCTGGGGAAGCCGCGCAGTCGACGTGCCTCTAAAAGATCCCCGACGTTGCGGAGCAGAAGTGCAGCTCTCCGCCCTCGGCAGAACGTCAGCCACACAGACGCAAACATGGTGGCCAAGGGAACCAGCTCGAACAGAATAGCCATGTGCAAATTCACCCGGTAATGCTGCAGGACAGACGGCGAAAGATAGCTGGCAGCGTTGAAGACGAGCAGCGCGCCCGCGACGACGGCGAGTGCGGCCGGCGCACTGCAGAGCCGGTACTGGTAGGGCGGTGTGCGGCTGAGGGCGCCCACCACCGGCAGGCCGCCAGTGAGCACGGCTGCCACCCGCCACGGGGCCGGCCAGCCGGCGAGCGCGTCCGGCGGCCGCTCGGCGCCGGCCATGTCGTCCTACCGTGACGCCGCCGGTCACTGGTGGGACGTGTCCCGCGCCGGGCGCTCCTCGCAGCGGCGGCTCGGCCGGTCGACTGGCCTCCGTCGGCGTTATTCAGCAATGCGGCGAGCGTCGACACCTCAACGACTGTCCGACGGTCAGAGGCCCGATCATCACCACAGTGCGACACTGCACTGACGGTTACTTGTTGAGGAACAATGAGCACATCAGTGGAACCTGGCTACACTAGTCAGTACCTTGATCTTCACCTTTTCATATTGCGTCTACTCGTATTTGTGTGATACTCCTGTATTTGAACCGACGATTTTTACTCGTAAGTCTGCTTTGTTTTATGGTTTTGATATGAGTGACCAATTGACCATATAATCGATTTTGAACCAGAGCCTCCTCTAAGGAATTTTCACCGGGGCGGGGGGGGGGGGGGGTGGCAGAGGCTCAGAGGCCAAACCTAGGGAAATCCAGTTTTCTCATCGGATTGAGGAATTAGGCCACTGATTTTTTGTCAAAGAAATGGTAGGCCACCTGACCCTACTGGTGGATCCAGGCCGACTGGGTGACATTTGAGGTAAACTTCTCCCGCAACGTCCAGAATCGACGAAAATTTCCGGCTTTTCGACTTTCTAAGAATGAAAGAAAATGCATTTATTAGAAAAAAATGTATTAACCTGCGCCCCGTAGGGCTACCGGCGGACCCTACCACCCGTAGGGGGGGGGGGCCGTTTCGGCCCCCCCCCCTAAGATCTCGGAAAGTTACCGGCCGATTTTCAAAATTCAAACGGCGTTCGATAGCCCCACCCGGGAACTACCTTGTGACCAAATTTCATTGACCTAGGTCAAACCGATGACGTCACAGGTCAGGTCAAAGGTCAGATTTTCACCGTTCATAGGCATTTCAAGAAATGTGTTGTGAAATCGAGTTAATTGGTAATTTATTGAAAACCATCGATGGTACATTGTTCGTCAAACATACTTTGCTATCTGAGGTCACTGATACCAGGTCAGGTCACAGCGAGGTCAGGTCACCGGGGTCACAATATGAAAGTGTCGTGTGATATGTCCCCCAAATCCTGTTTTCTCATCGGATTTAGGCCACTTTTTTTCGTCACAGCCCTGACACGATGATTTTTTTTAATCTTTTTTTTTACAAAAAGAAAATGGCAGTTCACCCCCGTATGAGTGGTTAACTTTAACCCTCGCCGGTTGATGCACCCCCTAAGGTTTTTCGCGAATAACTCGCGTAAAAAGCGGCCGATCGCGACGAAACTTTCAGTACCCTCGCATTGATCAATTTTACACCTTCCCTGAAAATATCATGACCCTGACCCAAATGACCTTTGACCTGTGACCTCTTTTCTGAGACCATGTTTGGCCGGAATCGCGATTCGGCGTATGTCGACTCGCATTAGCCACGCGTTTGCAAGTTTTTCGTGGTTTCAAACGTTCAAACATGTGATTTGATGTTGCTCCCATGCATTAGGGTGGATGTCAAGGTCACCAGAAGGTCAGGTCAGGTCATTGTCCTTCGGTGACCTCGGTTCACTTTTTCGAGTTTTACATGTTTCTAGGCTTGTTTTTGGAGCTGAATTCAAGTTTAGCAACCATTGGACCATTTACGAAGTAGTTTTGGTGCCTTCGTAACATGTTACGAAGCTGTCAGAGGCGGATGACAGGTACTACGAATACCCGTCACGACCCCTACCGGTTGACCTGACCTGACCTGACCCGACCTGGTCTAAACGCTTCACGACATCATCTATGATCAAAACTAACACGATATTCGTGATCAGCACCCCGGAAAACCCCTTAGCAGCCACACTTTACGACTTTCTAACAGGTCCCGATATTCCCGATTTATGGGTCATTGACCTGACCTGGAAGGTCAACCGATGACCTAGGATCTTAAAATTGGGTATCATTGGCTTCCTCTTGTGACGGGCAACACGCTCGTTTTTTCTGCGAAGCTCTAGCTCCATCAGGGGCCAAACGCGAGGGGGGGTCGTACCCCCCCGTGTCGTCGAAGGACTCAAAATGGCCTGTGCCGGCGAGGGTTAAGCTGATCCTCAAGTACCTATGTGTTTGTCTCTTCCTTATTGTCGTTTGATAAATTCCATTTATCCTACATGTATCAAATTCCCAAGAAGCCATCGCAGTACTAATCAGTGGCGAATCCCAGGGGGGAGGTCACATGGGTCATGACTTAGGGCCTGGGGTCACCACATGCCTGCCAGGAGCACCACAGGCCTGACAGCCGACAGGGGCACCACAGGCCCGCCGGCCGCCAGGGGTATCACAGGCCTAGCAGGGGCATCACGGGCCTGTCAGTGGCACCACAGGCCTGTCAAGAGCACCATCGGCCTAGCAAAAGCACTACAGGTCTTCCAGGGGCAACACAGACCTACCAGGGGCACCAGAGGCCTGCCAGGGGCACTATTGGCTTCGCAGGGGAACCACCGGCCTCGCAAGGGCACCATGGACCTGCCAAGGGCACCACAAGCCTGTCGTTGACACTTTAGGATTGTCAGGGGCACCACAAACCTGTCAAGGGCACCTGCGTTCTAACAGGGGCACCACAGGCTCGCCAGGGGCACCACAGACCTGCCAAGGCCCAGGGACATCACAGGCCCAAGGACACCACAGGCCTGTCAGGGGCACCACCACGGGCCGGTCAGGGACCATGGGCACCTAAGTCATGTCAGGGCCCACCGTAGGCTTGTCAGGGGGCAGGGTAGGTAGGTACCGCAGTCTTTCCAGGGGCACCAGCGGCCTAGCAGGGGCACCAGTCATCACATGACGAACCAAAAATAAGGAAAAAAACTGAAAATAGGGCACCACCAAAATTAAGTGGCCGAAATCCGTTGAGGTTTTAACCCTCGCCCGCACATGGGGGGGGGGGGGTGGTTGCCACCCCCCCAGGCAGTCTTTCTGCTCTGCACTCAACATTTTTAGAGCTAGAAGGCTGATTTTTCGTATAGCTGCTCGTCTATCCTTTCTTGATGTCCACTGAAAATTTCAAGTTTCTGTGATTTTTGGTTTCGGAGATATGACCTTGTTTTTCAGGTCATGTCATGACCCAAATGGCCAATTCTCAACATGTTGCGTTTGCCATGGGCCTTGTGAGCTTTTGACACCCTGATTTCGGCCTTTTTTGCCAGTCTTACCTCCCACCTATCATGGAAAATGTTGTTCGACGATGTACAGGGGTCAAGGTCAGGGTCAAGGTCAACCTAGGTCATCTAAGATAATTGCGTTTTAGGCAAGCTGAATTTACTTTTTGTGAAGTTTTTTGACTGCATTTTTGGTAAAAGCTTCTCAGATCATGATTTCATGTGATATGGACCCAAAAACAATCGGTGCACGCATCAGTATACACACAGACACACACAGACATACAAACACATATAATTGACCTTGACCTAACTTGACCTGAAATGACCTCAGCAGCAAAATTCTGGTCGGATAGTGTGACAAAGAGGTTCTAGCTGGCTTGGCACCAGAAAACAGCATCGTCATCGGTATTTGATAAGCAGCGCACCTGATATCCAACGGTGACCCAAAACAGCAACATTTTTTAGTTTGACCTGACCTGGAAGGTCAATGACTGACCTGAGAAGGTAAAACTGGGTATCATTGGATTTGTCTCTTCCCAAAGAATCTTTTTGGTCTTTACTGCTAAGCTCTATCTCCAACAGGAACGAAATGGCGCGGGGGGGGGGTGGCAACCACCCCCCCCCATGTGCGTTCTAGGATGGGAAAATGGCATGTGCGGGCGAGGGTTAATTTTGAGAATAGGTAGGGGCACCACTTCGATTCTGATGAGTGATGACCCTCGCCTTGGAGTTTTCCCGAATCCGCCACTGGTACTAATACATCAAATTTAAGGGGGGGCACCTTGCTATTGGTGCCCCCTTGCAGAATTCAAGGGGGGGTACGGTGCCCCGGTGCCCCCCCGTTCCGCCGCCTATGGTTTTGAGTCAACTTTCGAATTTCCTCGCTGCGAGATCTGCGAGTTCTGCGAGGTTTGCGGGTTTTTCGTTAGAGTCGAATTTTGGTTCGTTGCGCTGGTATTGCGACTATATGTAAGTTTCTGAAGGTGCACTGGCTTCACTGCATTCATGAAGTTAGCATAAGGGAGCGATCAAATTACTCTATAAATTAGTATTATGCCCGCAAACTCAAAACCCGCGAACTCACAACCCGCATGCGAGTTCCAGTGTGGGGCGGCTATTAGGCTTAAGCTTTATGCTGATTGTAAACGTTTTTCTCACGATCCTGCGCATGATTGAAACGTAGCTGGAGGCAAATATTTTTTTAAGTTGCCTGGCATTATGACTGTAATTGAGGGGACTTACACCGGCTCCATTCTATCCTGGAATCGGCTCTTTCGAGTTTAACCCGCGCATAACTGGGGTATTTTCCATAACGCGAGTGACTGGGGGGGGGGGGGCTCTGGAGAGCCCCTCCCCTATCTCCGAAACTACTGGGTCGATCATCAAAATTAAAACGGCGTCTGATAGCGCTGGAAAAACTGTCGAGCGAGACCTATTTTCATTGACCTCGAGGTCACCGATGACGTCACAGGTCAGGTCAAAGTAAAAATCATCGACATTTTTGCTATTTCACAATTTGGGCTCTGGCCTCTGACCGCCGGCTTACAAGTCCGATCAGGCTAATTTTTGGTTTACGCACTCCTTGATAGATGCCCTAGATACCCTGAGGGTAACAAACTTTAATTTGTAATTTTTAAGGTCAAGGTCAGGTCATCCTAGGTCACGAAAATTATAGGTATATCATGTATCGGTCACGTGACGCATGTTTTATGGTCCATTTTACTCGTAGATTTCGAAAACAATGTCGCCTCTGTGTCATTTGAGGTCATTTTCAGCTAAATTTACCGGAGGTCAGGTCACTTCCAGATCAGAAAAGGTCAAATTTTGAAAATGATATTTTTCAACAAAAAAGGTGCCTATCAGATGCAGTTTGAGCTCAGGAACACAATGATGCCATTTATATTGCTGTGCGACGTCAAAAACGTACTGAAAAATCGATTTGAAAAAATATGTTGTAAAATTTTGACAATAATGCGAATAACTTGGCTATTTTATAAGGTATTGGACTGAAAATTGCTAGTGTAGTTCATCAGAGTGCTTTCTATCACATATGCCGGTTTTTGCGAAAAATTGAAAACTTTTTGAAAAAATCAAAAAATATATTTTTGTAATTGAAAAAAACTTATTTTTCAAAATATTCCAAAATTATGAAAATTCGAGATGGCAGTTTGATAGCTACGTGTATTTGTAGTCTACTCATGCAAAGAAAATGGATCTAGCTTTAAAACTGAGCTCTTGAGAGCATTTGCCGTAATTCAATATTTTGCATCAAAATCGGCCGACATGACGTCACTCTGACGTCATTTCCGGCCAAACTATGGTAGCCAGAAAGTTGAACTTTCAACACATGGTGTCAAATGGATGCCGCTAGGGGTATTGCAAGTTTTGTGTTGATCCGTCAAACGGTTCAGAAGATATTGCTGAAAAACGAGAGGGGGCTCTGTAAAGCCCCCCCCCCCGTCATGCGCAGGTTAAAGACTCAAACGGCCGAAAAAGTTGACGGAAAAAAAGTAACTATATATGCATGTCCACCATTAATCATGAATTGTTTGAATTTCGAACTCAATGGCACTGACACTGCATAAACTTTCCATCAGAGCAATATTTGCGCACACGGATCAATGCTATTGAGTTTGCCGCTTTCATGTCCTCTTGTCTTGACGCATATTGCGGCAGTGAATATAACGACCCACAAAGCGCTAGCGTTCAAATCGATGCAGCATTGAGCCAACGTGTCGCTTCCATTGACTTCGGTCGAATGCCTAGTTGTGTACTCTGGCTGTTGGCGTAACTCATCCACGCCTTGTCCATGTTTCACAGCAGTGCCGCTCTGCAAAGATCCTGTCGAATGGCAATCGATTATCCCTCGCCGGCCGAGGGGGGCGGGGGCCGCCGCCCATAGATTTTTTTTTTCGCGATAGCTAGGAACAGCCAAAGAAAGGGAACTGAAACTTGGTGTACCTGACCTTTGATTCAAGCCAGATCTTGAGAGACCAACTGTGTTTTCAGGTCAGATCAGGTCACTGACCTATGACGTCATAAGCAGACATGTGCGTGGATCCGACAAAATGGATCTGGGATCTAATCCCACGGATCCTGGGCCCAATCTTACTTACCAAATGCCATGAATGCACATTCACAATGGTACGAAGGCACCAGAACTACATACTTCGTAAATATTCAAATGGTTGCTAAATTCGAAATCAGCACCAAAAACTACTCTAGAAACAAGTAAAAATCGAAAAAGTGAGCCAAGGTCATCAAAGGTCAATGACCTTGACTTGACCTTCACGTGACCTTGACACCCACCATGATGCATGGCACCAACATCATTTCACATATTTGAACGTTTAAAACCACAAAAAGACTGGAAACCGCGGATATTGTGAGCTGGCATACGCCGAATCGCGATTCCGGCCAAACATGGTCTCGAGAAATATGCCACAGGTCAAAGGTCAGTTGGGTCAGAGACATGAAATTTTAGGTTAGATGTAAAATTGATGATCTCGAGGGCACCGAAAGTTTCGTCGCGATCGGCCGCTTTTTGCGCGAGTAATTAGCGGAAAACCATGGGGTTTTATCCGACCCCTTCCCCCTCCCCCTTCCCACAAGTGCGAGGTAATAAGGTTACGGTATGTAGGGGAGAGCGGGGCCAGTTGAAACGCGGGGTCAGGTGAAACATGGCTTTATTTTCAACAGCATGCAACATATGGCGTTGCCGACACCACTGCGCATCCGCGCTCGACCACTTCCTTTGTCAACGGCTTTTGGGCGGCAAACGGACGGTAATTTTGATTTGACACTTGTTTTTGTGTTTTTGAGGGGCGTTTGGGAGAAATCGTTTTTATGAATATTTTGTGATATCTCATATACCTTTGTTTGCTGAAAGAAGAACTCCTGGCTCCGGAATAACACCTTATTTGGCCCTTCATTCAGCATGATGCCGTCCCTCCAGCTCGTTTGACATGTGCTTTACGGCGCGTGCGAGATGGCGGGAACGGATGGGGTCAATTGAAACGCTTCTCTGAGGGTCAGTTGAAACAGGGCCACAGGCCGTTTCAATGGACCCCGGTGACCTTTGCAATGGTTATTGTTCATGGTTATTGTTCAGGGGCTGAAATAGTCCACCTTTGAAATGAGCTTTTAACCCTATTAGTGGCAGGGGGGGTTGTTTTTATCCACCCCTCAGGTTTTTCGGGAATATCTCCGAAACCGCTGAAGCTACGATGCTGAAATTTTCTGACTTTTCCTAAAACTAAATTGGACACATTCCCTGAAAATTTCAAGTTCATAACTTTACCAGGGGCGGCTCCAGAGCACTGGGAATTGGGGGGTCCTATTCGTGAAGCGAGTCATTTGGGCGAAGATCACGATGCTGCACCAGTTTTGCGAACAGTGAATGAAAGGTATCATGTGATAACATATACAGTTATTGTGCATCCTCTTTTGACACGTTTTTGCTATAATAGGCGGATCCAGGCGTCCAAAAAGGGGGGTTATGTTTTACCTCCCAACATAGGTGCCCTGACACCGCCTATGCATGACCAATACAATTGTAGTCGTTCTCTCATAAGAAAATTGTAACATAACAAGACCATTACCACCATTTTTAGAAACAGTACCAACAAAAACCTTATTTACTATACTTTTTGTGTACCCCCAATCTCAATGATCTGTATCCGCCTATGATTTTTGAAAATGCATATTTTTGGGATCCATGTGAATTCCTGGTTCATTCTCTATTGATCGGCAAAAGTTGCGTTAAGATTGGTTCAGAAACCTGGCCGTGATAAACAGTCTAAAATGTATCTGCAATTTGCCCGTTTTTACCCCCCTCTACCCCCCCCCCCCCTATTGACATTTTTAATTTTTATTTTTTAGAAATGTAGATCACGTTGAGCGAAATCGAACGCCGTTTGAATTTTGGAAATCGGCCCGTTAGATCTCGAGATATCAAGGGGGGTCGTAAACAGCCCCCCCCCTGCCACTAATAGGGGGTAGCCAGGAGCCTGCCACTAATAGGGTTAAACTGAAATAGTAGTTTATTTAATAGAGCTCAAAATTTTACCCCTTTTGCTCCAGCCTTTTGCTTGAAAGCACACTATAGCCTGAGATATTTCTCATTTTCCTCATCGACATCCGCCCATTTTACCATAGTCTATGTACCTACTTTATGTCACCTACACTGTAAACCAAATCTACAAGTTGGCTCCTTGTTACAAGTTTGGTTCCAATTCGCATAGGCGTCACCTTGTCGATTCACCAACCCCAGGCTTGTTGGCCAGCAAACTAACAGTTTGTCTACAAGTTTGGTTCCAATTCGCATAGGCGTCACCTTGTCGATACCTTGTCGATTCACCAACCCCAGGCTTGTTGGCCAACAAACTAACAGTTTGTCTACAAGTTTGGTTCCAATTCGCATAGGCGTCACCTTGTTGAGTACTAGTCTGGGCCTTGTGAACCTACCAACTTCTGGATAGGCATAGCCGTTTCCTTGTCGGTTCAACAACCCCTGGTTTGTTGATGAACTAGCCTTTGACTGGGCATTGCTAGTTTACAAATTGTCAACAAGTAAGTGTACTAACGCTCAGTTCGAACTTGTTCTTCCTTACAATCGCTTTGTTTGCGTTGATAACCTTAAGAACTTACGATTCGCGTTCGTTTTCAATTGCCACGATACTGATTCAGGAAATATTTTCTATACGGACAGGTCATTTTTTGGCTGGAAGTGGTGCACAAAACCATGACTGGCATCAGTTATTGCTCAAAGGCTTGCGCTGACAAGAAACGAAATACTGATGGGTTATATAATCGATGAATGCATACACCACATCCATTCGGAAGTTTCTGGAATCATTAGTATTTATTACGGTCACGTACCTACATCACGTAGTATGTAATTAATACTATTGACTGGAGACAATTCCAAGTGCATATTTTCGAATGGATGTGGTAAATGCATGAGGTAGGTATACCTATCGTGCACCGTCAGCATATAAGTCCTTGAAGCAAGAACTGCTGCGTATGTGGAAGAACATGGTTTTGTGCATCGCATCAAGCCAGAAGTATAGGTAACATGCCCGTATGACGAATATTTCCACATTGACCATAACAATCATGGCAGTTGCACGATCACGCAGATAATTCGAATAAATCATGATCGCCAACCAGATTAGCTTTTACAGCCCATATATGTCCATCAGTTAAGTTAAAAATACAAAGAGTTGAATTAAAGGCAAATAAATGTATTTATATATAAAAAACACCGACCGCAAAACATCTGCTCACATGTGCATGCAAAGGTCTGGCCCACTTACATTGCGCGCGCAGGGGAAGGGAGGCGTCTCGACCGCGGGTATAGGCACGATTAGTGCGTCCCGCAGGCCAGAGCGGGCCTCACTCACAGCACGAACACCACAGTTCACAGATTTCACTTTTTACTGCACAAATGCTGGAACAGCCCTCGTCGCTGATCCATGCTGCACGGCGGCCGCGCGACAACTGCTGGTTTGAACGGTTTGAAACCGCCGCGCCGGGGCCGGACGGCGACCGCTGATTGGTCCGCCAAGTCTGACGTCACGGGCGCAGCTGACCATGTGTATGCTGACCAGCTGACCAGTACAAGTTAGGCGCCGGTTAAATAACCATGCGGCAACAAGTTTCCAAAACTGGTTAAGAAACAAACGTTGAAACAAATGTAGAGTTGGTCTGGATACTGAGAAGTTGGTGTGCATAGTAACTATTGACTCGTAGTTGTCACCTGACAAGCAATGCACCAGACAACGGCTTGTTTGAAAAGTATCAGTTGGTAAACATACCAAGAGATGATTGGTTATATTACACAAGACTTGTCAATTTGGTTTACAGTGTATTATGAGGAACTTTGCACTTTTAACCCTCGCCCATGTAGGGGGGGGGGTTGGTGCAACCCCCCCCCCTGAGGTTTTTCGGAAATAGTGCAAAAACGGCGGCGCGCAGCGCCGCCAAATTTTGGGTACCTTATGGGGCAAACCTTGCGCATCTTTTGATAAAAAAAATTTGACCGGGTCATGTCAGGTCACGGAGTTATGACGTCACAAAGGGAACAGCCTCCGGCCGGATTTTCACAAACTGAGTGCCAACGCCCGAGGTTTCCTGCCGGTGGTACGGACATCGGTTGATGGATCGTGATGAAACTTCCCATGCATGTTGGGGCAAGTATTGGCTATCATATGGTATAAGAAACTTGACCGGGTCAGGTCAGGTCACGGAGCTATGACGTCACAAGAGGAACAGCGTCCGGTACTATTTTTGAAAAGCGCCCGAACCACTATTTTGCTAATTCTTGTCACCTCAATGGGAATATGCAGCAATATTAGCTTCTATAGGGAGCAAATGGACATCCCAAATCCAAAAATACAATCAGATTTCAAAAATTTAAATTTTGATTTTTCGAATTTCTGCCGCCGACTGTGACCTTGCCGACTTCCGGCGCTCCCAACGCGCCATTTTTAGAGTTAGGGAAACGAAATACATACCAAACGATAGAGAATTGATCAAGGAACACGATAGTGAAGGTTTCAAGTCGATATCTCCCACCGTTTTGCCGCAATCGCCGCGGAAAATTTGAAAAAGTCTATTTTTCCGAAAATTTGACCTTTGACCGGTCAAAAGTAGGTCAAATGTTGACCTAGGACCAAAAAATATACCACCAATCGCGAGATCTCGTTGAGAGCAATCCGTTGGTTTTTTCCGCTAAGCTCTACGACGCTCCGTTTTCAAACGCCAAGGGGGGGGGTCGCACCAACCCCCCCCCCCCCCTGCATGGGCGAAGGTGGCAGATCGCCGTTTACGGGCGAGGGTTAAGTTTCCAACGACCTATTGAATGTAGCATTTGGAAAAGTAAACCGGACAACATATCTCCTTAAGAAAGTGGCCTTAAAGAGGAAAACATCCCATTGTTAAGGATAGGTGCAATTGACCCCATGGGCTGGTTCAATTGACCCTCGCATCGGCCATCGGGGTCATTTGAAACGGGCGTAGAGCTGTTTTATAAGCATGCGCTTGGCAGCAAAATATGTTTGAAACATAATTTTACATAAAGCCAAAAGAGCATATTTTTTCATGGCATTGTGCATTTTTCGATATGACAACTAGATCTCGCTGTGCATGTCAATATATAAAAAAGTGGTTCAACTGGCCCCGCTCTCCCCTACACGGCACATTTATGAGTGTTCGATTAGGCTAGGTTTTGTTTTCTTTGATTTGATTTGATTCGGTTTGGTTAGGCTAGAAAGGAGTACCTATCTCCAGGCCTCCAGGTAGCACGGAGCATTCAATATACCCTGGCACGGTCACGGAGCACCTTTCCTTGGTTGCTAGTTGCTAATACCGGAAACACGGGGCGTCAAAACCGTCAAAACATCCATAGCCCTGATGAAGGGAAATTCGAATATGGCAGCAGTTTCAAATGACAATTTCTGCGCTTTAGCGACGATTGTGGCGCAGCCTACTTTATCTCGCGAATTTTTAAAACAGTACTCCGCTTCTTTATTATTTTCACGGTGACTGTAAATAGGTTATTTTCTCCCTGTACCGTGCGCCCTTCACTCAATATCAATATGCCCTGCGTGCGCCCCGCCCCGCCCGGGCCGCCCCGACTGCAAACGGCCTGCCCCGTATTGTCGAACTGTGCCGATTTCGGCCCCTGGGCCCTGCCCCACTCTGTGTCATATGGTACCCTGAATGTGTCTGCCCGGTTTATATAGCCTTGGTCAAGGCAGTATATACCGCCTTGGTCTGCCCTGACGAGATCTCGTCGAATCCTGCCACGTTTTGCAGACTGGGACTCAACAAAAGCCTATTTATTGACCAATCAATTTTTGGATCTTCGCCTCGTAATTTCCCTAACTGACCTTGTCCTGCCAGAGAAGGTTAAAGTATTTAGGGCCTTGAAGTTAAGTATATATTTTGGTCATGACTGCTGAGTGCACTTAAGGCCTGGCTACACTACGCGTTTTCTGCGTGCGTTTTCTGCGAGTTTGCGTGATTTGCGTAATGTCGTTTTAGAAAGAAATGACATTACGCTTTTGTTATATGTTTTTCATATAAACTTTTCATTAATATAAAAGTTTTACTTACTTTTGTATAAATATTAAAGAAGATATATTAGTAAAAACTTTTTCCTAGAACAATGTTCCGCAAAACACGCAAACTTGCAAAAAATGCATGCAGAAAACGCATAGTGTTAAGTGTAGCCAGGCCTTAAGAAGTCCTGTTGTAACTGTCTTGGTTTTGAATTTGAATTTGAGTTTGAGTCTACCTGGGCCAAGGGCAAGGCCAAGGGCCAAGAGCCAGTGGCAATGTCCCAAAATTTGTCGATTTGGGTGGGAAATGACATCCAAAGGAAATCCATTTTCCACTCTCACCGCCAATTTTTAAGAACAATTTTCCACTCCCAACCAAGAAAACCTAGATTTTTTTACCTCTAGAAAGAGCGGTTGTGTGAATGCCCGGTTTAGCATCAAACATTCTACATCCTAGAATAAAATCCATGTTTTATGGCGTTTCTCACTCTTTTTGGATCTAATCAAATAAGCAGTTTTCCACTCTCTCCCCTCTTTTTGGTGGGTAATTTTCCCCTCTGACACCCCAGACAAAACTCAATTTTGGGACACTGGGCCCAGTGGAGTTGCCAGCTGGAGGCTTGACAGCACTGCCAATAGTTGCTACCCATAACTCTGAATTCCTGAGGTGAATGACATTATGAATGTGATTAGTGAACACCATTTGGCTTTGCACATATGATTCACCACATTGACATGTTTCACACTGCTTGTGTTTGTTGTTGAAGGCCATAAGATGGGAGGTGTTTGTCTGAATGATGTTCAGAAAGCATACCAGCGAATCAAGTCACATGTGCACCTGACACCTGTTGTTACAAGCCAGTTCTTTAATAAACTGACTGGGAAAGAATTGTTCTTCAAAGGAGAACATTTGCAGAAAACAGGATCCTTCAAAGCTAGAGGAGCATGCAATTGTGTAAGTCCTTGTTGACATCAAAAAAGTATTGATTAGATGTAGTTAGTATCTGAGGCTCTGAGCCTTGTGTATTATTATCAATTTTTGGAGCATTATGTCAAAATGTTTGTCAAAAAGTGCCTTTATCCTTATTAGGTATCAATTTTTTTTTTGTAAGTTTGTACTGTAATTGTGTGGGAATGTGTATATCGCTTTATGTAGCTATACAGTCATCAAAAATCCACTTCATACACCCCACTGTGAGAGGGAGGGTTTGTGCACCGTAACTGTTTTTCCCATAGACCATAGAGGTCACTAATTCAACTCAATTACCATATATAATGGCAGTCTATGTTCAGCATCCTTCTGTTCAGTGATTTTTCAGCTTGGTTCCATTGAATACTGCTTCCCAGACTCAGCAGTATAATCAGTTGTCCCAGTGTTTCCATTGGCATCCTCATAATGCTCTTTAACCCTCAGGTGCTGGTGAATAAGGAGAAGAACCCAACAGTGTCTGGCATAGCTACCCACAGCAGCGGCAACCACGGCCAGGCGACTGCCTATGCTGCTGGTGAGTTAGTGGTCGATGACTGTCAGTCTGGGTCTGGCGCACGGAAGGCACAGGACATGTCGTTGTCGAGGGGGTGACGCCAATGTGGGCCTCGTTCTTATCACTACGTCGGAGGGAGCGCTCTGTGTACATGCTACAAGCATTCTCACTTTTCTGAAATACCTATAGCTGCGTCGCGTGTTACGGTGCGCCAGTGACCGGTCCGCTTCCTGGGGTGTGTGCGGTCGCAGCCACTCAGCCGCCACCCACCCCCTCTGCAGGCGTGGCCGGTCTGCCGTGCACGGTGGTGGTGCCGCGCGGTACCTCCGAGGTGAAGGCGAACGCCATTCGGTCATACGGTGCCCGGCTGATCTACTGCGAGCCCACCCCTCAGGCCAGGTGAACAAAGGCGGGGTCAGCATAAGTACAGTCATGTGCATTTTACGTAATAAATGTTCATTGTTATCTGCGTCACAGGTGACCGCTTTGATTTATTTTGAGTACAGATTGATGAAGCCAGAAGCTAAACGAATTGATCCCCGGTGATCGCGTTGTGTCACTCGGTCGAGTTGTCTCTGTACCCCGATATATCCTGTAATCTGAAGCACCGTTCTACTCGTCACCTGATACCTACCATCTGTACAGCAGGACTGTGTACCAATGATGAGTCTTTCCGTCCGCGCAGGAAGGACACGTGCGCCGCTGTGGCCGCCGAGACGGGCTACGCCATCGTCCACCCGTACGATGACTATAACACAATCGCTGGACAGGGCACCATCGCTTTGGAGCTGCTCCAACAGGTGACGCCGAACTTCTAGTGCTAGATCTGGTGGGCAACGTGTAACTAGAAAACACTATTCTCGCTACTCGCTAGGCCAGTAAGCTGCTTTAAGTTGTGATAACATTTCCTTTGGGCGTGTCCCGACTCCCGTTGGATACGCTGTCTCCTTCGTTATCCCCATGCACTCCTCATCAGCAGAAGTTTACCACTATCATCTGCCAAGAACGGTATCAAAATCTGCCTCTCTCGGTAGTCATCCCCTTCCAGTCTCCAGACCACTCTCTCTGACACGCATTGCCCCGATGTGTCACCACCGCTGGCTTAAGACTGAAACAGACTTTCCACATTCAGGAAATCGCATGCGAGAGCCTATTCAAATACATTAGAATTCTTCCCGCATCAATCACATGCGGGAGGTGCGTGCGATTGATGCGAGCGTGCTTCCATGCATTTGAATGGGCTCTCGCATGTGATTTCCTGACTGCGGAAAGAGTCTGTTTCAGGCATAACTCCGACCCGACGTGTCACCACCGCTTGCTAACCCCGACCCGATGTGTCACCACTGCTCTCTGAACCTAACTCTCCCCGTGTGCCATCAGGTGCCGGATCTGGACGCCGTGCTGGTGGCAGTCAGTGGCGGAGGAATGATTTCGGGCATCGCCACCGCAGTGAAAGAGCTCCGGCCAGAGTGCAAAGGTCAGCCACCGCTCATTCGATAGTCAGCGGTCAATGCGCCAATTGTGGGACTGGCTGTGCTGTAGACGGTTTGATACAATTAAAGCTTAGTTTGTTCACTGGTGTTTTAACTTGCAACTATTCTAATTGGATCGCGAGTTTATGTGGCTCCGGTAATGCTGGAACTTTTACGAATCAATGCACCTTGTCTTGTACGAATGTTCCTGTTGATTCGATGGACGTAAGATTAAATATGCCGATTGCCGATGCATGCCAAATGCCCTCAGCACGCTCGATTTGTGAGACATTCTCTGGAAAGAGAATGTTGGTCTTTCTGTCGTGACTATTTCTCTATTCCATACTTTTCAATGCTAAAAGCCAACATATTTCCAACGCCTAAACCTTAGGCTGATGTCCACCACCACCTCAATACCCAGCCCTCCACACTCCGTACAATTGATCCTCTCGGTCCCAGCAGTCTCGCGCTCTGTATGTCTGACCCCCGCCACCCGCCGCAGTGATCGCCGTCGAGCCGGCCGGTAAGGAGCTCGGCCCGTGTTTGCGCGCCGGCCGCCGGCTGTGGGCGGACCCGCCGCGCTTCCTCAGCACGCTGGCTGACGGCTGCACCACGCAGCAGTGCGGCCAGCTGACATTTCCCATCCTCTGCCGGCTGGTGGAGCCGGAGGTGATCACTGTCACAGACCGGCAGATCGTGGACGCCACACGACTCTTCTGGGAGAGGACCAAGGTGGGTGATGACAATAAGACCCCCCCCCCACTCTGCTCGTATGGTGTTCTATTACTTATTACACTTACACGATGATTGGTCTGATAAGTGATGCCAAGTAACGTCTGAGCGGCGACCACCTGCCGTTAGTAAGTTTGATGCACTTACGTCGGCTCGAATCGTCGGGTAAATCCATGTCATGTGCGCCCAGTTCGCAGTAGCCAGCCAGAGCTTGTTCGATGCATGTAACTTGCCTTGATTTACGCGTAAGTAGCCACCGCATCAATTACCGTACGGGATACTGATATCTCCGTTACGTGTCGACAGCACGTGATCGAGCCGTCGGCCGGGATGGTGGTGGCGGCGGCTCTCTCGAACCAGCTCCCTGCTGACCTCCATCGCGTCGGGGTGGTGCTCTGTGGTGGTAACGTCGATCTGGGCCGGCTGCCCTGGCCGACCGCCGGCGCGCCGCAGAAACTGGTGCAGGACGGCGGGAGCAGCTGAGGGCGCGCCGCAGAAATTGGTGCAGGACAGCGGGAGCAGCTGAGGGCGCGCCGCAGAAACTGGTGCAGGACAGCGGGAGCAGCTGAGGGCGCGCCGCAGAAACTGGTGCAGGACGGAGGGAGCAGCTGTGGGTGGGTGGGGGGGGGGGGGAACACTACTACAGGGGTAGTGACATTAGCAGGGGCAACTGGTAGCAGCAGCTGAGGGTAGAGAAGTAGTACTACCTACCTACAGGGATAACATGGCATTAGCAGGGGCAGCAACAGCTGCAGCTCAGGGTGGTAGGGGAACTACTGCATGGACAGCAGCGGTAGCAAGGTCACCAGCAACAGCTGAAGCAGGGTCGTTAGCAGGTAGAGGAACAGTATTAGCGGCGATAGCAGTGATAGCAGGGATTATCAGGAAAGCAGTAGGCGGGATCAGCTGCAGGATGTAGCTTTGTTCGGAGTAGCTATGCTTGCCGAACGGTCTACGCTAGACGCTAGCGTCAGTCACGACGTAGAAGCAGGGGTTTTACCACGATGGGGACGTAGTTAGCGTTCAGCCCTGCAATTTACATTGCTTGGGGAGAAAAGGATGGTCTAGAGTGAACTGTGATTGCAAGGCTGTTGTACCTACCGTCATGTTTAGTCGTTTTCTCGCATTGGCCACGTCGGGTTAAAAATATGTTACTGTATTGTGCTATTTGATTATTGATGACACTTCTATTGTTTGTACGATGGTATTAATGCTGTCGTCGTCGCACAGCCAGGGACTTGAATGTCATGATAAAGCGTGTCTGTTGTTATCCTAGGTACCCCAAATGTCTGCCGCTGTCTCGACATTCGGTGTTACCCGATGCTTGTTATGCGATTTGTAAATTTATCACTCCAAATGAAATGTTCCCTAAGCGACTTCCGTCTCGTTAGCTTACGTAATACGGTGCGCAACATTGAGGGTGACATCGTGACGTAAACCACGAACAACGTTTACCGGGGTATTGTCCTAAGTGACGGCCCAGTGTCATGCGCCTACGTTAATTTCCCTGGTTGACTGCATGTTCTCACTTCTTTGAGGACTAATACGGATAACTGCTAATTTGGCGAACCGGTGCAGATCAAGGTTGCATGTCTTTTTTTTCTTTTTTTTTCTACACCGCCACCCATTATCAGGTGACCAGGAGTGCCCCCTCCCTCTATCCCAACGACACACAGAACCTTACGTTAACACCACCAGGAAAATAATGAAGACAATTGTCGCGGCACTCCCAGCTAGGAAATGAAACAAACTCAAGGAAGCAAAAAACGAGACACATTATCATGCTGTTAGTATAAAGGTGTAAGAGAAGGCAAAGTAGTCATAACTGAAAACAGTTAGTGACTAGTTTCTAATTCCCAGGAGTACACATTCGTTCATACATCCACACAGGAGCAGTGTTAGAAGGATTCAGATGAAGGGAATCATGCATGCAGGGGTATTATATACAAATCTGCTGGTCAGTTTCAAGCTGGGTCATTTACTGAATCTCCGTCGTTTTGTTCTGTCGTATTATAGCGATGGACAGACGGGTCATTCATGTCAGAATAATGCTTTTGTCAGGTGACTTCGGTGTTTTGTAGCTGCTAACTACCAGTATTCGATTTTTGCTTGTAACTGGAACTGTGGAAGCAGGTGATAGCTAACGATATTGTTTTGTAACAAGCAGTATTGGGCCACTGAGCTTCGTGCCACCCTAATAAGAAAGATCACATACGATATCAAGCGCATTTATCTGCCGATACATTGTGATAGGCGTGGGGTGAGAGAAAACGGCATCTGTGTCGACGTGCCTGAGATGACGTGTGATCGAGCCTCGGGGCATACCTGTATCCGATATGTTCGTGTTTGCGATAACTCTTTTGCCCAGTTTGTATTCATGAGTGCTTCTTGAAGCTGAGAACATTGTTATTTACATCACACCATTTTATTACAAAAATACACATGTTGGGCGTTACGTGCCAGTGAATATGACGCAAGCATATTGTATCAAATATGGACTCGCCGAATTTCTGTTGGTGCAGTACAGTCGACACGGCACACCCACCCTGGACGATGCATGCATTGTACGGCGGAACATCCTTCGAAAGACACGAATCATGGTCTGCGCGGCGGCCGCGCGCGCCGGAGCGGTGGCCGGCCGCGGTATGGGACCGGCGCCATGGTCTGACCCGGGGAGATTCTCTGGAGCCGCCGGTCCATCGTCGGACAACCCCGGCGTCAGATCCGTCCTGGGCAGGGACAGGTTGGTTCAATGTAAAGCTGAACGGCCGCCGCACACCGCCACAGACAGACAATTGTACGTAGAATTGCACTCGCGCCCACTCACCCCGCAGACACCACGCGGACAAAGTTGGCAGCCGCTCGCCGGATTGCGACTGGCGACCCGTCACCGCCCCGAGGGGGTAACGTAACGTCACGGACGGCCGTCACACCAATACACGGAATGTGAGCCGCCGGCCACCGACAGTCAGAGGCGCCGCGCGACAACGATATGATGACCGTGGACCACTATTGCGCTCAAAAAGGATATGATGTTACGAGATATGCAGCGTCCGGCTACATTGGACGGGATGGACAGATGTCTGGCACAAAACAGTCGCGAACGAGCGCGCTGCCGGCCCGACACAAGTCTGACGGTAAAGCTCCTCGTAGAAGACTTCAGTTTTCTTCGGACGCCAACGGTATGGCAAAACACCCAATCCAAACACCTAATGACAATAAACACAGACACGAGCAAAATAGACAATCGAAACAGTAAAACCGAACGCTGTCGCTTCCTACAATATTGCCATTTACTCAAATAGCATGTGCCTTATTATGAAAAATGCATGCGAAAATAAAAGGAACATCTTGAGTTTTGCTTAGCTTATTGTGCAACTAGTAAGAGAATACCACAACCGCTTTGTGGACTGGGTGCAGTTAAACATTGGAAAGTGAGCACATTCCAAAAGGTAAACAATGGCTATCAAAGCCAATCTCATTTGAGTCTAGTTACATACCGAGTACTGTTCAGCATCATCCACGGGGACATTGAAAACCGATAGCATTGAATCACTACCCCGGTACTTTCCCGGCAATCCGGAGCATTCGTACGCTCTCCCCCTCCTTCCTACCAGAACAGCCTGCGTTAGCCATGACACCGGCCAATGACCAATTTAACCACCCAGAAGAGTCTGAGGGAGTCGCAGGAGCTCAGAGGACTGTCAACTTTGAGCGACAAACGTACGCCTTAGTTGGCGCGTTTTAAATGCCGTCGTCTTATTTTGATCAGCAGTGTTGGTACGTGGTCAACCATCGACCACGCGCTATGGAGCGCAGTTAACTTTTAATCAGATCATCGACTCTTCCAGCGGAAGGCTCTAACATCCGTCACATCGAACCTGTCACATACTTCTTGGAGTATGTGTGACACGCACACTGTACGTGTCACATCGATCACATCCAGACATACAGCGTCCAGCCAGTCGCACCCTGTACAGGCGGGTAGGTAATCTCCGCCATGTACTCACCACCTCGCTGTGTATGGCCCGGCTACCTGGCTGCGCGGTCTCCAGACCGCAGTGTGCACGTGTGAGTGAGCCCTCTATCACTGCACCACCTCCGCTGGCGGTGGGAGCGGCGGAGGCGGAGGGGGAGGCGGCGGCGGCGGTCCTCGCCGCTCCTCCTGCATCAGTTTCATCACCTCCTCGTAGGAAGGCGGCAGGTCGTGTCCGCGCGGCGGCAGCGACAGCTCCAAGCCCGACTCGAGCTCGGCCTGGTCCAGCGAGTCAGGCCGACGCCGCCGTCTGCGCCGCCGCTGCCGGCCACCGGCCAGACGCAGCCGCTGCTTGCGCACGTGCATCAGCGTTTTGACGGCCACCAGCACACTGAGTAGGATGAGAACAGGCCCGAGCAGCCAGGTCTGTGGAGTCGCCACACCCAGGCCCGCGTCCTGGTCCGGCGCAGAGCTGTCGGCGGAGGGAGTCGGTCACACCGGGTCGAGGCAGGGCGGGACGGGGCGGGGCGTGGCAGAGACAAGGGAAGGATTGGGCAGAATAGGAGAGCGGCAGACAGTTGCATCAATATTTGACTATCTTATCATTACTCATATAGTTGACCGCTGACATCTAGTTTATGTCAAGGCCGATTAGAAAGGCTGGGTCTTATCTGGCGAATTCCCTAATGCTGGCATGTGCACCAGCTTTCACCTACACGAATATCTGCCTCTCTCCGACCGACGCCACCCCGTCCGGACGCACCTGAAGATGAACGTGATGGCCACGCCGGTGAAGCAGAGCACGGCGCACAGGCCCGAGTAGCAGCAGGTGGTGAAGTCGCAGCAGGCGGCTGCTACCGAGCCGTCCGGCGGCGACTCGGAGTAGGTCGGCGACAGCTCCATGGCGAGGCGGCAGGGAGCGCCCGGCGGCCCGCTGCGCCTCACCCGGACCGTACCGGCGCCGCCCTGGGCGCTGGCTCACCGCGCACACCGGCCCACTGCCGAAAGAAAAAGGTTTAAAGTTGCATGTATCACATTATTGATTAAAACCATTTTTTTCCGATATTTTTTTCAACAAGACATCGGTTGGGCAGTGTCTAATCTTGTGGATGAACATTTATCCACAGATTTTCTGCACTTTTCGGAAAAGCTGCTCAATTCACAACCTCAATATCAAGATGAAGGACACTGTGTTAATATGTGGGATGACAAGACCCTGTATGTGTTAAGTGTGATTGTGTGTCTGCTAACCCTATCATGTCAGTCTCTGTGCTCTTCTCAAAGTCAATGGCCTGCTCGCAGAAGTTTTACCGTTTAGGGATTTGACTAGTCCCTACCATTGTTGGTAGCTTCTAAATATTCTCTTTCTTTGTAAATATGCTTCTAAATGTAGCCTCAAAAGGCCTGTACACATGCACTGCAGTCCTAAGTCATTCAGCAGCAGTGGGTTCCTATGTGAAAGACACATCAGCTTGGAAGCCACAAAGTGCAAAGCATAGCAGGAGGGTTGAAAAGCCAGAAGACACCAGCTGTAAAAAAATCCTCACCAGCCTGTGCCACCCAACCTGAAAACATCGAAACCAAAACAAAAAAGCATCTGAAAATTGCACCACAAGATTGATGAATCAACACTTCCAAGACTCAAAGAGTCAAGAATCCATTAACTCTGTATTTTTCAAGTTCAATTATTTAAAAAATGGGCTGGCCAATGGAGGTCCCTGCCAGATCTCCCAAACATTAGTACAGGCCACTGCCCCTCCCCCCCCCCCCAGGCCCCAGGTATTAGGACGTTGGATACCAACAATGATGATTGATCTGTAGGTAATCTGTATTGAGGAACATCTACAACAGACTGTCAAACATTGCTGAAGTGTCCATAAAACCCTGTTCTAATTTTTATTAAGTCATTTTACTGGAAAGTTGAGTGTCTTGCCATTCAAAGTTACAATCCCAAAAACACATTGGTTTACCAACCACTCTTTTGCTGCAAAAGGTTGGGAGAAGTTGTATTAGTACACAACCTAATATCTTTAATTTAGAATATAAAAAAAAAATCAGTTTGCCGAATGCCAATCCAATACCTCACTCCATACCTGAAATCAGCACCTCATATGCAATTCGCACCACACCAACAGGAAGTTGTACACCTTTTTGCATTTTTTAATGGCCAATCATCAAAACCATTTCAGCATCAGTTTGAACAAGCATTATTCAGCATAACCAATCGGCAATGTTCATCACTATTTGACAATCGGCAAAACAAGCTGGAATCCATTAAGTCATTCTGCAATCTGCATAACTCTTTGTCATTGAGTAAAACATTCGTCACAAGCAAAACACTTTGTCAGATTATGTTAACTTACAAATCAATTATTTGCAGTGTGGTGGTTAGAGCACACCTGTGGGCTGTAGCAAACATGTCTATAATATAGGTAATGCATCTGACCGCCACAACCAATGCCAGCACATCTCGAGTTGAAAATGTAATATTCAACATTACTTTACTGCTGCATGTACTCTTCAACACAGAACTCTTTATACCACCTTGTTGAATGATAGACATAATATTTTACTTAATCCTCATTCAATAAGCAAGTGAAATTAATGGTTTAAGTGCAAAAAATCCATTTTAAACAAAGGCTGACAATCTCCATTTCAACTTCTCTTGGGCTTTCAAATGCAATGGGATCAAAACCTACTTACCTAAGCTTCTAATAGGTGAAGAACCTGCAGCATAAAGTCATGATGACATCACTGATAAGTGATAAGTAATCAGTGCAAAATTGAAATAAATTATTGCACACAAAACGCATTGATGAAAATAAACAAGGATGATCCATTTCGACGGATTTTGAATGAAATGTAGAGTAAATGACGTCATAGGTTCTCAAGTGTTCTCCAAGGTGCGGGTCACTGCGGGGGCATCGGCATGTAGAACCCAGAATCTATCGTAGTCTTTTTTAAGAAACTTTCAAAGTCTAGCTTGCTTTTGTTCATATTACACGAATTATGATACAAACCATGCATGTTATAACTTTTATTTACTAAAAAAGAGCCAACCAAGGCAGCCAAAAAAATCCTCGAAGACCGTGTGAAGCAGTAATGTCGATGTGAAGTTCACCCAGGGCTTAGGCTTTCCCAGTTATTTTTTCACGCCCGGTGAAACCCCAGAACCACCTGCGACTGACGGTACGCCAAACACTCACGGTTGCTCATCGTCTTATATTGTGAATAGTCATAGATAGTGGATCAACATCCAACATTGACAATTCAGACCATCAATAGGCTTTCAAAAAATTAACCATTTAACACTTTACCAGCTCGACTTTTCACCCTCAGTGAATCCCGGACCCGTTCAAAGTCCAACTGCCATCGCCATTCACAAGGCACTAAGCAGGACACTGTATTGGTGCCCAGCGCAGCCGGTCAACACCACACTACAAAAAGATCGGCGCTGGCGGCGCCCGCCTCCGCCGCCGCCGCCGCCACTCGGCGAGATCCGGCCGCTGGGGGCGCCGCAGTACACCCTCGGACGCCGGGTGACCCCTCGACTCGTGTTGAGCAAGACGCGCCTCGCGGCCGAGCCGCGCCCGTCCGCCCTAGCTACACAGCATGGCGTTTTAGATCCCCATGACGATCAGACACTCTCAGCTCCGGCCGCCTGAGCAGCACGCGGTGCACACACCTCAGTGACACTCTCAGTCCCCGTCCGCCCCCACCAGCACAGCGCAAGCCATCCACGAACACACGTAACAGCCGGGGCCGACGGCGCCGCGCCAGTCCAGGGAGAAGCGCACAAATAACCCGCCTTAACGTGTAAACACAACACAACCGAGCGTACCAAGCCATCGCGGCCGCTTCTCGTGCGCACACACACAACAGTCAGTGGTTGTTAGTAGGAAAGCGGAAAATTTGCGCGCAGTCATGGACATGATGTTACAACAAATCAGTTCGTCGCCACAGACAAACATCTAACAATTAAACAGCGACAAGCCGTCGACGGCAGGCCACGGCCTCCAGCGCTGGCGGCGCAGCGAAAATGGTGGCAGCTACACCATCACAAAGGTAAGCTCAACTTTCAACAGCGGACGACAAACGTCTGGGCCCAGACCCGGCCATAAAAACGGCCAGGGGTCCGAGCGCGGCCGGCGCCACCGGCAGGCCGCCGAGCGAGCAGCGGCGGCGACTAAGGTCGGCAGAGCACGGCAGCGGACGGCGGGAGCCTCACTCCCTCCGACGGGCCGTCCGACACTCACTGCCGGCAGACGGGTCCGGCGCCATCGGCCGCGGGCAGACGCCCAGGGGGAGATATCACAGCGGCGCGGGCCGGGCGGGCGCCCAGCCTCAGTTCCCCGGCCCCGGTCCACCGTCTCGGCACGGATACCGCGCAATGGCAGGCCACTCGGCGCGCGCCTCTACTTGAGCGCCGTCTCACACACGCTGCGGCAGATGCTCTCGAGCGAGTCCAGTCGGCCGGCCGGGTCGGCGGCCGGCGGCGGCGGGGGCGGGGGCGGCGGCGGCGGCGGCGCGGCAGCCGGGATCGACTGCAGGGCCGGCGTGGCCAGCCGGCCCGAGCCGTAGGTGGGCGGCGGCGCCGAGAAGTGGGTGCCCGCCGTCGGCCGGTAGATGTCGCCAGAGTTGGTCCGGTACAGACTGGACAGGTGTGGCACCTGCCGGGACGGGGGGGGGGGGGGAGGTCACAGACCGGACATGCAGTGTACGGGGAGTGGCCCAGGCGTGTATGGCCAGACGGCCGCAACGGTGCACTATCCGGGAAACTTGACGGCGGTCTGCGTCCTCAATGCCACGATACGGCAGAGCGACAAACCGCGACAGCTGTCAGAATCGGTTGCTGCACCCTCTAAATGAGCCGCACGACAGCTTGACAAACGCGCTCAGCATGTACGAACAACGCTGAACTCAAGTCGATACCTTTTTATACTAGGTCAGCATCACCCATCCCCCGTTGCTCTTTTTGTCCTCACTCACCTCCAGTACGCTCTCCTGCAGACTGGTGCGGCGCGGGAAGTGGACACCGTGCGAGCCGGGGCTGAGTGATGACGGTGCTCCCCGGGAGCGGACCGCCGCCGGCAGCTGCCCGCCGCCGGTCGGCGCGCCGCCCCAGTAGCCGATACTGGGCGCCGGGTAGCCTCCGCCGCCGCCGCCGCCGCCCATGAAGCCGCCGGAGTGGGGCGGCGCGGCGCGACCCGACCCGGAGGAGGCCGGGAAGCGGCGTCCGTAGCCGCGCGCGTCGCTGTGCCGCCGCTGAGAGTGGTACTGCCGGGCGTCCGAGTGGCGCCGGAACGGTGGCGGGAACACCTGGCGACGGCACGGAGAGCGGCGGGTCAGTCAGGCGAGAACTCACAGCCAATAACGGGGCAGATTTCCGGTAAATACGGCACCGTATGAATCTTAGAATCAATACAGCCGGGAAGGCGGAATATACAAAGTGCCTTGCATGGGCGGAAAACATGTTTATGAGACACTATGATGTTTCTATCGAAACACGATCGAAATGATCTTCAAAGGAAGTGGCGAACATTTACCAAAGGCTGATTAAGACAATACGATTGATCAGTCCAGGCTGAGTAACCCATCTCACCTGTCTCCGGCCGAGCTCGAGGCTGATCTGCCGTTTCCAGGTGACGAACTTTCTGCGCTGGGCATCGTTGAACGCCTCGTGCCAGGTGGCCTCGTCGAGCACCCAGAGGAACGTCTGGATCGCCTCGTCGTCAGCCGACTGGGTCACCAGCAGCTGGGTGCACATCTTGGCCAGCACGCGCGTCATCAGCGCCTGCAGGTCCGCCTCTCCGGAGGTGTTGGCAATGCCGGAGGCCGGCGGAGGCTCTGCCTGCCCACTGCTGCCGCTGCTGGTGGTGGTAGCCGTGGTGGTTGACGCAGTGCCAGTAGATGCGGCAGTGGTTGTGGTCGGCACCGGCGGGCCGGCCGGAGGCGAGGCGGGCTCCTCAGAGTCGTCAGAGCGTGTGACACGGATCAGTGGAGTACCGGTGGCTGACGTAGTGGGCGGGGTGGGCGCGGACGGCGCCGGAGACGGCGAGAGGCGCGGCTTGTGTGGCCGCATCGGCGAGACGACCATCACCTGCATTATCTCCAGCGCAGCGCTCAGGAATATCTTGTTCTCGGTCAGACCCTGCCGGGCGCACGAGAAGAGCAGGCGTTAGCATGATCACAAAACATGTCAATGGGTAAACAAAGGCGCCATAATTATGAGTGATCCACTGAGATCATATTAAGAGATCATGAGAGATAGTAACATAAAAACATGAGTCCGGTGGAGCGGGGGAGATATTCGCCCCAGTTAATTTAACCTTACCGATATAACTACATGCATTTCACAAGGACTCACAGCCAAAAGGGTAAACTTCAATTACTTTGGCGGTATCGTTCAAAAGGCACCGCATTCGTACCTGTTCCAGGTCCTTGAGTTTCTGCGCTCGGTCGTTGAGCTCCTGGATGTTCCTCAGCAGTTTGTTGGCGCCGCCCTGCGTTACGCCCAGACGAAGCAGCTTCTCCATGGTGACGTCGAACAAGTCCTCGTACGTCATACCGGCGAATATCCAGGTGTACTTGTGCAAACGGAGCTTGTGCAGCCACTTGGGAACGGCTGTCGGCGGAAAGGAGCGTCAGTATCAAGCAGATCCACCGGTAACTGAACAAAAGAGCCAATGAAAACGAGGTGCGCTGATATACCAGCAAACAACCCAAAGTGAGTTCCGATTCTGTAGTTTTTACAATCTTCGTTCTTATTCAATGTCCGTCTTTCAAAAGCTAGGCATCTCTCCCTTTTCATCACTTTGCGATGATTCAACTTTAATGAAAATCTCATAAAGCCGAGTCACGTCTACCGATTCCCTCTCCCGGTACCACAATCCCCGTGCCGCTGCCCTTACGTACTGGTGGTGCCACTGCCGCGCACGGAGAAGGCCTTGTCGCGGCTGATGTCGCTCAGACTGCTGTGACTGTTGGAGCGAGGCGGCTGACCACCCGACGACTGTGAACGGACGAAAGGGCCGTAAGATATCAGACGAAGTATCGCGCAACACACGTGTAACAAGCGCGAGCGTTTTACAAAGCTCCCTACAAGTATGACAAGTATCAGTTTCCGCCGATGTCATCAAGGACAGAAGGACATATCCGTCATCTCTCGGTCTCGGCCGTCCGGCTCGCACCTTTTTATCGGCCGACTGGGCGGAGAGGAGTGCCGAGCCGGCCTGGCCGGAGGTGCCGGAGCCGCCGCTGGACGTGACGGCCGGCGCCGCGCCCGGCCCCAGCGGGCTGTGGTCCAGGTGGATGGACGAGCTGCGCGGCTTGGCGTTCAGCAGGTCACCCTGCGGGGAGACGCAGAAGTTAGGGTCGTATTGTGTGGAGCATACGGGGACCACGTAAACGGAGATGCGAAATGACGCGTCAATAATCGCACTAATGCATCACTTGAAACTACAACAGTAGCAGTCCAGTGACAGGCTCACGACTCGTTTCCCCATGGTCCGAAATCCCACCAGCGCATAGTCCTAGAGCATCACAAACAGAATCGTTCGCCGTGTAGATGATCTACGTGTAGTCGTGTAACTGATCCACCCAACACACTGAGCCACTGCCTCCGCAGACACTCTGTCCTAATGACACCACGGTCCCCCTGTATGACCCCGCGGTCTCCCCGTTGTCTCACTAACCGGGTGCAGGTCGCCGGCCGGCGGGTTGTAGGTGCCCGGCGGCGTCAGACTGTTGGACCGCAGGCGCTGCTGGGACTGCTGCTGGTTCTGGTCGGACGAGTAGGAGCCCTCCGACGCTGTGGAGGGGAGACAGACGGGAAAAGGTCACACAGACATCGGTCAAACACATCACCCAACACCAGCTGAGAACCAGTCACTAACGTCACCAGTTACGGATCACGGCGGATATCCGCCCCCCTGAGGTTTTTCGCGAATAGGCGAAATTTGGTACGACTATTCCCTTATCAATTTTACACATGGTGTGCAAGTTTGAACCTCCTAACTTTTAAGGTCAGGTCACCAGGTCACTTTGAATGACCCAACCTCAAGTCACTTTTTTGCAACTTTGTCACCGTGCCAGAGCTACAGTAGATGTTGGAGGCCTTTGAAAGTCGCAGGATGTGATTATGTCATTAGTAGCTACAATTTGTATATCTCGGAATTTTGATATCGGTGACCTAAGGTCAGGTCAATTTCGCGACCTCCCCATTATAAGTCAATGGGGGAAAATCAACTCCCTATTTTTACCACTAAAACGGGTCGGAATGGCCCAATATACCATACATGACTTCATATACGATCAACCTTCACTACCTTGAGGTCTGTTTTGCTGTTGGGCAGCTGTGAGGTCATGTGACGTCATCAAAGGTCACCAAAGGTTTTTGGCCAATAACTCCGTACAGGAACAAGGTACAGCCGCGTGGATGGTCTCATTGTGTTCAGCTCGTCAAGACGCATCGAATGATATACATGATGACCTCGAGGTCACGTGACCTGAGGTCAATTTCGAGGTCAACATATATATCATTCGATGCGGATTGACGAGAGGATCACGATGATGCCCTTAGTTTGTTCCTATCTTGACTAATTCGAAAGTTATTCGAGAAAAACTCTCCATATCTAGCGCCGCCATTTTGACTTTTTCGACCCCTGTGACGTCATCTTTGACCTGACCTGAAAATGACCTTAGTAAAAATTGTAGATCTTGACCGTGCGTATCCGATGCCGTTTACCGCTTGTCGCTATCTTGCTTCGTTCTCGAGATCTAAGGGGGGGGGGCGGTCATTCGCCCCCCCCCGTCGGTGCGAAGTTGGCGCAGACCCCCGTCGGTGCGCGGGTTAAAAGCTTTCGTTTTCAGATATCGTCAATTCGTACTATAACTTATTGTATGAATCAGAACTAGATTAACAGACATTTTATACGGAGCTAATACGCTGGAATATACTAAAGCTCTAACCTGACCAATAAGCCTAGATTATGACGCGGAATGAAAGATCGTTGGTAACACCAGCCTACGCGACTTCGCCGAGATTCGCCCACTTATCGTAGAACAATCGGACAAGTGGCATTACGATATGCCTAGGACTGATTTCATGTTAGATATCTGATACCATGACAAGTCAGCACGGTTCGAGCTCAGCCAGCACAACAATCTGACAGAGGACCCACTTTAGTTAGCAATCCCGTGAAATGGGTCTAGCTCAAAGAACACCGACATCTATTTCAAAACACAGCTGGCTCAAATCCATCCAGCTTATTGGGGCACGCTAGCAGATGACACAAACAGGCAGCGATACCATGCTGCAACTTATCCCATAAATGGTCATCAAACCAAGCAATCGGAGCCCGACATCCCGATGACCAGCGGCAAGGTCAAGTCACCCAGCTGCGCCGTCATCACCCGGTCACGATCCGCCCATCTCGAACGGAGGACGCGCCGCCGCGCTGAGCCGGTTCGGAATGCCATAAGTCGCGGCGGCCGACCGGCGGGCCGGACTGGGCTTGGCCGGTCGGCCGGCGGCCTCGCCAGCCCCACTGTCACGCTAATCCATGGCCGAGCTCCGGGCGCCGGTCGACAGTCAGTACTAACCGTGGCTCGGACTGAGCAGGTTGCGTCCCTGCCAGGCGGACGGTGCGCCGGTGGTGGGCGCGTCCTGCGGCGGGCTGAACGCCGGGCTGGGCACGCGCAGCTCGCCGCCAAACGCGGCGCACGCGCTGTGCCGCCGCTGCTCAGAGGCGAGCAGTGACGCGGCGCCGCGCCGGTCCGGCGAGGTGCCGCTGCCGCCGCCGGCCGCCTCCGTGTAGTCAGCGAACAGTTTCTGCACCACACTGTGACACGGAAGGGGGTGGGGTCAGCCGCCGGCCGGTGCCGTGCTGGGGACGGCACATCACGTCATCACATACGTAAAATTACACACACACATACAGGCGGACAGGTGGTACGAAGTGCAACAACGATAGAAAAGCAGCCCAGATCCTGGTCGGAAGTAAGGCCACATGAACAAAACCTTATGAGATTTTGCATAGTAAGGATCGCCACTTAGACCAGACACATCCTGGGTTGCACCAAACCACAAGTGCACCGTCATATCGCTTCATCCGTGTGATGCCTGTTGAAATGCATGTGAGGGCGCGGCGCGAAAATTTCTTAATTCTTTCTATGATGTTCGTGCAGAGCCCAGCCAAAAAGCGGCCACCACAAGCCGCGAACCGGTATCACAGAACAGGAAAGTCTGCCTTCAGTTGCCTTCAATGTCGCTTGGCGGCTCAGGACATTCCGAAGGCCGGATCCCGCAAGAAGATTCGGATAAAGAACTTAGGAGACAAACATAAACATTGAATATTTTTTATTAGGAAGGTGGCCATGAGTTAATACAAAAGATGATATTGAAGTCATTCGAAAACATGTTTTCGTGTTTTAATTCATGACCAATGACAACTCAAATTGACGGACGCATGCACGGTCCCTGACATAGTGTAGCAGCTCGTCATGTTCCGTCTCGCCGTAATGGCAGTGAGTCAGTGCCAAACACAACTGCCGGCTGAGGTCACTCACTCATACTATACACACACGGAGAGGGATCGTGCGTCACTCTGCGGCCGGGACCCATCACGGCTGACATATGACACACTGATCTGACCAGACAAACAGGGGAGGAGTGAGCGCTGACCAGAAGACACATAGGGGAGGGGTGAGACGGGCGTGTGCCACTGGACGCGGGGATGAGGAGGATAAGAGGGGGGATAAGAGGGAGAAGGGCGAGGCATTGAGCTTGGCTGAGGAAGTGGAGGGCGACAAGCTTAAAAATGTTGGCATGAAGCTCGAGCATATGTCAACATCGAACTTGACTTGCGTGTTTTAATCCAAACCCATCGACAAGGTATTACAAATAGCGTCGCTATTTGGCGTCGCTTCTGACAGTTCGACTGGGACTGAAGGAGCCGCTGAGACAAGACGCGAATTTTCGCGCTTGTTAGGTAGTTACCGAGTTGTTCATATGTTGGGAGACCCGCATTTCCTTACCAACTGTAACAAGGTCCTATAGACAAATCTTAATATTCCTTGAAGACTCACAAACCAGCACAACACTTTGACAACTCCTTGAGACAACTCCCGGACCACCAATCTCTTTGACCACCCCTAACCCCTCCCTCCCCGCTTCTTCCCCTAGTCACCACTCACCGTTTATCGTCTCTGGTGAGCACCGGGTGGACGGCCAGCATCCCGAGCAGCTGGCGCGCCTGCTCCAGCCGCTGGCCGCCGCCCGTGCCGTTCATGGCCGCGCTCACGGCGCGCATTACGCCGTTCAGGTACAGCGGCTTGGCCTCGTGGTTCGTGAGCGCCAGCAGCGGCAGGTGCTCCTGCAGAAAGTCCAGCGTCTGCTCCGGAGGGTTGACGCTGCACTCGCGGAACACCACCTCTGTGGAGAGAGGGGGAGATAATGGTGAGAGGGACGCGGGAGAGAAGGAGGGTAGGTCAGTCATCGGGCAGCGGAGGCGTGAACCAACGTCGGACGAACGATCCGGACTGCCGGGTGACAGATGTGTGTTTTGTGAAAAGTAAACTCAGCAATGTCTTCACTAATCGCACACAGGTGTTCGGTGGAATACAGCTGCACGCCGGTGTCCTGCAGCTCAAAATAGCGTCATAATATAACAAGCAAATGTAGCTACGGTTCCACTAAAAGAATTTGTTTCATGGAATGCAGGCGGTGTGCTAGCATGCATCCAATTCATGAACGTTGTAATGTCAAATAATACAGCACGAACAACATGTAAAATGCACGAATGAAGCCAAGGACGAAACGGTCGAATACAACGGCAATCAGAACTGTGACGCACTTGTTGACACATTGTTTGTATAACAGACTGACGACACGAACACCCGGGCGTGCTCTCCTGATCGCGTTACAAACACAACTGATCTACGGTTTCCTCAGATGCTGCTGCAAGGGGATCTTGTGTTAGCTGTTGCCGGTGGACTGCCAGGCTCGTATAAACTACTGTCGACCATGACACCACCTCGGCGACTATACGATGCTGTCATCGTTATCACAGTCGCCACAGCGTGCCGCCGTAAGCCGCCCAGCCTTTGACTGTTCAATCCGCAACAGATGGGCAGATGATCTGCACTAATCGTCCCGAGCGGCGCGGCGGCCCAGCCGACAGGGAAAGACCAGATACTGGAAAACCCCGACACGCCGTTTGACATCCGTGCGCACGGCAACCTCTGTCAGTTTATCCCACAACAAAGCATCCGTTACAGGGGCGTCTCACGACTTCAGCTGTGCCGATCAGACCAGGACACATGAACAAAATCCAGTGAACACCGGTAACAGCTGCAGACCAACCTCAGTGGGCGCGCCCCTATACGCTACCCTCAGAAGCCCTTCCCGTAAACAGCTCAGGTCCCGTGATCACGGGCGAGTTACTGGGCGGGGCAGTGTGACGTAATGTATACAATATCCATACGGCGTGCGCCAGTGAGCCGCACACTCATAAACACAGACCACAACCGTCAGTGCCGCTGCCCCGGCCAGATTAGGTTTGGAGAGCACACAAGTTGCGGAGTGCGCAGGCTTTTCTGTGGAGGCTTGAGACGGGAAAGCAGCAGCATTGAAGTGGCTTATCCAGCCAATTTCACGTTTACGTCGCATAGAGGCCAATAATCCGTAATCATTTCAAGTTTCTTCGTAGATGATAATGCTTCATGCAACCCCTGCATGCGCAACAAGAGGAAGCGTAAAGAAACCACGAGCACTCAACTCTGCCTCATTGTAACAATAAACCAGTTTCATATTTGGTTCCATAACCTAGCGCAGCTTCAGATCAGCTTCAGCCGCTGGTGGTTGAATACGTGAACCTCCCTTATCACATCCCGAACCCGATCCCGTTCCCTACCCGGCCGTCAGTTGGCTGGCCAGGTTCACGGTTCCCGAGCTCATCCGGGGGCGGCTCGGCCCCGCTGTTTATACTTAAGTGACGCTCGACCCAGCCCGAGCCGCCAGACGGACCGAGCCGGCACCAACGGCAGACGAGAGCAGCAGAGAGCATGTGTGCAGGGGACAGGACCGTTCTCCAAAGAAACTAAGATAGAAAGTGGAATGACGACAGTTGGAAGCAACACTTTGCAGTATCAATGGGAAACAGCAGACATTATTTAGTTAGGAAGTGTGTTGCAGTCAACACGACCGTGCAAATCTGGGAAGACGAGTCGACATCTTATCAAAGCGGCGCCCAAACATGACGTTACAAAGATCATCCACACACCACAGTCCCTGATGACTAGCTGAGCTTACTTGTTTCGCCTACGAGGTGGTAGCGCTTCATGCCAACATCTGGCGTAAGGTTGTTATTACTGGTAATGAGGCACAACGAGCGGACGTTACCTTAGCGGTAAGTAGAAAATAGAGACCAGCTTCGCAGAAAGGACCATTGTCCCAACGACTGGGGAAACCCGAGTGTATATAGCAAACTACAGACGGAGTTAAGTTGGATGATGACTTCAGTGAAACGTAAACCGATGTTTCCTTGTGTCTTCCCGAGGGCCTTCCTAGCGGGGTCGGCGGGGCAAATACCGCAAGCTATAAGGATTTATGGCAAGATTTGTCGTCTGAAGGATTCCAGGAGTCGATCCACTCGCCAAAATAAGGTCTGTAAAACGACTGAACGTTGTTGGAAAAGACCAGCAGTCAGCAGTGCACTACACAGTCGACAAGACAGCACAATTTGGGGCACAGATTACAGACGCCTCTTCCGTCACCAGTGAGACGTACCTGGCTTGTTGGCCCTGGCCTCCTTCATCAGCAGACCGGGCTTGTGCTGTAACCGCGCCTGCAGCAGGTTACGCAGCAGTGTGACCTGCGGAGAACAGAACGCACAGGTCAGGTCACATCAGGTCAGTGGTCGCCTAATTCATGCAGGATTTCCCCTTTGTCATGACGAAAATAATGTCGCACCGAATTTACGTCGTTCACAAAAAGTGATTTATTCTTTAGGTAAAACAGGTAGAAGCGGAGCTTGACTTAGAAGCTACTTAGCTACTTACAAAAAAGCTACTTACTAAGATTAAGAAATCCAAGCAAAGAGCGAGCAAAACAGGTGTAGAACACCTCACGCAGCTCGTATTCTACAAGGTACAAGGTACAAGGTTGACAGCTGACAAAAGGAACATTACTTATAAATGTCTGGTAAGAAATACCACCACAACATCAAGCACGAAACAAGATCACCTTTCATGTCTCGATATAATACAAATTGCCAATGAGTCTACAACTGAGAAACCAATTCAACACCGACGGCGCCGCGGTGGTTTCGGCGTTGGTCAACTCCATCTGGCAGAGTGCCGTACCTGGCTGTGACTGTGTCCCGACGCTGTGCCAACAGCCCGCCGTAGGGCCGGTCGGTGCAAACAATGACATCGCCCGGGTGGGCCCGGGGGCTCAGAGACTGGGCATGGGGATGACGGGGGACGGGGAGCACCAGTCATCGTGTCCGGCGCGTCTGCAGGACAAATGGCACTGGACCGGGCCACGGAGCACTGTTTATACTGCACACTCCAGTATAAACCGCCGGCAGCCGCCGCCGCCATTGGCGCAGCAGTCGCCGGCCGGCGGATAAGTCACGCGTGATGAGTGGCGTGACTCTACCCAGCTGGGTGACCCACCTCCCCGACCTGTGACGGGCTCCGAGTATCGTGTGACATCCCGTCGTACTACGAACTAGATTCGTTGCCCCCGTGGCCACTGACAAGCCCACCAGTTGCGCAAACGGTGGTCGTCGATCGTATACAGACGTCTGGCACACCCTGGAGCTCTGAGTACAGGCCGGGACGGCACGGGCGGCTGCACGGACAGGACCAATGGACACGGGCACGGGCACGCCAGATCAGGCCAGGAAGCGTCGTAAGGCTCAACACAGGTCTGCGGGAACAGAGCTGTGGAACCGCTATAGCCGGACTGCGGGACCAAGGAAATGTAAGCAGGGCCCACACACGGCAGGACCGCCAAACTACGGTCACATCTGCAAGTCCATCGCTGCTACGTATGAAAGCAAGCTACCGCGATATTCACCCGTAGTGCGCCGTGTCCTCAGAGCATCCGCTGGCTTACCGCAATCAGTCGTGTTCTCAGTCCTCTCCCGGTCGTTTTCCTCCTTCTCCCCGCCATGTCCCCTGCTCTCTGTCTCATTCCTCTCTCCCTCTCTGCTGAGACCAATCGGTGCCACGCCACTAACCTGGGTGTCAGCCAGCTGTTCCAGCATGGCGCACAGTGTGACGAGTCGCTCTGCCGGCGACCACGTGTTGTACCAGACTCGCAGCAGGGCCTGCTGCTCGGCGAACCCGTTCGCACGCAGCGACGGAAACTCCCTGTGAACGGAGAGAGCACAGCGCGGTTAGAGGCAGTCGCGGGATCATTACGTATAGTATCACATCACATCACATGGGCGGAAACAAACAGGAACAACGAGGACCGATGCGAGCGGCACGGGGATCACCCTAGTGTGACTGGCGAGTGTCAACCGACATAGTGACGAGACGACAGCGAAGTAATGGTGACACAACACCTATACTCAACGCAGTGCGCCCTGGACTATTTCATTCCAAAACCCTGCTGTTGACTGGCAACATTGAAAGACAGGATCATCAGTAGCAATCATTCCTTCCCAGGACCATAGACATATACTAAATATCGTCATCCACTATGAGCTCAAACACGACCAGACTGCAAAATCTGAAAACCGAGGCTGTGGATTCTGACAAAACCAGACCGCAGCTTCTGCAAGACCAGACTGCAGACTCGAACACGGTCAGACTTCCGTCTGACACACTCACTACTCAGCCAGCAGACTATCTCACGACCAGACTGCAGACTCTGACACACCAATACTGCAGACTCGGATACGGCCAGACTTCCGTCTGACACACTCACTACTCAGACAGCAGACTATGTCACGACCAGATTGCAGACTCTGACAAACCAAAGCTGCAGACTCTTCACACACCAATACTGCAGACTCGGTTACGGCCAGACTTCCTTCTGACACACTCATATCACCCACTCTACAAAGACCAGACCGTCACTTCCGACGCCAGTCCGTCACACTGACACACCGCGACACACTGTCAAACAGAGCCACACCCTCACGGCCGGCTCGTACGTCCGACCTCCACGGTACGTTGCCCCCCGAGGTGCGGTCGCTGGACAAACACAGGGTGACGCCCCGGTGAGACCCGGGCCTGCAACCACAGCCGGTCGCCGAGCGGCCCTCTGCTGACGCTGATAACGGTCAGCGACTGCAGAGTACCTATCTGCTGATCGGTTTTGTATTGCAGCGATACACGTTGGTGGCCTTTAACCGGTTTAAAGGCGAATGAACGAAGGAAGGCCAGCACTAAAGCAGGCGTACAGGTTTGTAAACAAGCAGCTAAAATGCAGACCTTTTAGGAGCACAAGACTGGAGATTCCTAGTTCGCGTTAAATGTGAGGTTTTAAAACCCAGCAGGAGCGTTAAATTCAACTGTATAGCCGCATAGGTTCTCTGTCCTGGGATATTACAGTTGAAACAAAAGCATGGATCACTCCAGCATCGGAATCCTTCCTTTCAAAGGCCTAAGCTTCCTTGCATCCTGTGATCCTTAAAACAAATGTTTATCAATTATAATGTCCTCATTGAAATTAGGGAAAATGCGGTCCGTTCAATGGCAAAATTGATCGATCGGTGCTGGTGCAGGCCGCAATTCCTAACCACGCATGGAAATAAACAATGAATATAAACCATCCGTGTCAGTTCGTCAAGTCTAACATCAAAGGCAGAAGCCAAAAACCCAGGACAAGCAGCGCAGTAGCGAATCCTGCGCAACCAAGTACGTAATTGAATAATTAATTTTATGTAACTACGGTTTGTCGTTGGACGTCAGCACTTAACTGCGCTTGTGGGACCTTCGGACCCTGAACCAATTTTACAGCAATGTGAAGTTTACAAAGGGCGCCGTTCTGGTGGGAAACTGGCTACCGCATTGAGCTAAGGCGCATATAGGCATGTAAGAACCTAAAACAATATTTCAAGAACGGATCTAGTCATAAATAATGGTACAATGATTGCCTTAGGGAAAAAAAGCATACAACGTAGGATCAGAATGCTATAACTGAACATGTCCGGTGTTCACATCATATTAATGACAAAATAAGAGCTACCTTCCCACACTGGGGGGCCGACAGCCTTTTTTGTATTTAAACTACGCGTCAACAAACTGCGCGGAGACATTTTGACAGTCATGGTGACATCAATCTCCACAATATTAATCCAAAGAAACTGACAGTTGGGGCGTTCCACGACAAATCGACAAATAAAAAATTAAATTTGCACCCTCATATTTTATTTTTCGTTGAAAACTGGTGTAAGGGGTTGTGATGGGTGGGGAAGCCAGCTGTGGCAAGGATTTTTTTCTTCGAACAACGGTTTCCGAGATATAGCCTCGGGCAATTCCAACAGGTCGCGCTGCAGCCCTATGTTTGGCGGCCTATAACTCAGAAACTATTGGTTTTCTACGATAAAAACTTTATATGGTTCAACTCACAATCAGCCAACAAACATTTTGGCCATCTCGGATTATCAATTTTTGAAAATTTTGATCACGTGACCTTTTGACCTATTTTTCGAATAGTGACCTTGATATTTTCCCCACTGAAAGTTGCAATTTTGTCTGATGACGATTAACGCCTTATCAATTGTTATTCATATGCGAAAATAAAAAAAGTGGATATCGCCCTGCGTTGACCTCAGGTCAGGTCATTTTTATGACCTGTCCATTATTACGAGCGGGAGCGACAGCGAGATCTCGAGAATAAAGCAAGATAGCGACAAGCGGTAAACGGTGCAGGGTACAAATGGATAAGGTCTATAATTTTTACTAAGGTCATTTTCAGGTCAGGTCAAAGATGACGTCACAGGAGCAAAAAGGAAGTCAAAATTGCGGCACTACATATATATGAAGTTTCTCTCGAATAACTTTCAAGGTATCCCAGCTAGGAGCAAACTAATAGCACCATCGTGATCCTCTCGTCGATCCGCATCGGAACATATGTATATTGACCTCGAAAGGTCGAAAGGTCAAAAGTTGACCTTAGGTCACGTGACGAGCGGGAGCGACAGCGAGATCTCGAGAATAAAGCAAGATAGCGACAAGCGGTAAACGGTGCAGGGTACACACGGATAAGGTCTATAATTTTTATTGAGGTCATTTTCAGGTCAGGTCAAAGATGACGTCACAGGAGTAAAAAGGAAGTCAAAATTGCGGCACTACATGTTTGAAGTTTTTCTCGAATAACTTTCAAGGTATCCCAGCTAGGAACAAACTAATAGCACCATCGTGATCCTCTCGTCGATCCGCATCGAAACATATGTATGTTGACCTCGAAAGGTCGAAAGGTCAAAAGTTAACCTTAGGTCACGTGACCTAAGGTCAACTTTTGACCTTTTGACCTTTCGAGGTCAACATACATATGTTTCGATGCGGATCGACGAGAGGATCACGATGGTGCTATTAGTTTGTTCCTAGCTGGGATACATTGAAAGTTATTCGAGAAAAACTCCATATATATGTAGTGCCGCAATTTTGACTTCCTTTTTGCTCCTGTGACGTCATCTTTGACCTGACCTGAAAATGACCTCAGTAAAAATTATAAACCTTATCCATTTGTACCCTGCACCGTTTACCGCTTGTCGCTATCTTGCTTTATTCTCGAGATCTCGCTGTCGCTCCCGCTCGTAATAATGGACAGGTCATAAAAATGACCTGACCTGAGGTCAACGCAGGGCGATATCCACTTTTTTTATTTTCGCATATGAATGACAATTGATAAGGCTTTAATCGTCATCAGACAAAATTGCAACTTTCAGTGGGGAAAATATCAAGGTCACTCTTCGAAAAATAGGTCAAAAGGTCACGTGATCAAAATTTTCAAAAATTGAAAATCTGAGATAGCCAAAATGTTTGTTGGCTGATTGTGAGTTGAACCATATAAAGTTTTTATCGTAGAAAACCAATAGTTTTTGAGTTATAGGCCGCCAAACATAGGGCTGCAGCGCGACATCCAGGAATTGCCCGAGGCTATATCTCGGAAACCGTTGTTCGAAGAAAAAAATCCTTGCCACAGCTGGCTTCCCCGCCCATCACAACCCATTAGACCAATTTTAAGCAAAAAATAAAATATGAGGGTGCAGGGCACTTGTCGATTTGTCGTGGAACGCCCCAGTTGCCTTTTAGCTCCACAATAACTCAAAAAGAGCGAGTAACGTAAATGACAGGCAAAACGCCTGGTGGAGCGCACGACTTCACGAAAAGCCGCAGACCGCTTCTAGTCATCCCCACCCGGATAGGTGTGTGACGTTACGTATGAGTGACGTCACGTCGCGGGCAGCGACACAGCGGCGCCATCCCGGATGGCAGGTGGGCGCTCAAAGGCCGCGGTCGGGGCCCGAAGACCGAGTTTCCTTCGGACCAGTCACGATTGACGCCGGAGCGGTCTCCAAAGACGAGAGCGCACGCCGAGGACACTCACGCGCCGCCGAGTTGCTGAGAGCGCCGGCCGGGCGTGCCGTGACCTACCGAGAGGATGGGCGGCACGGCGGCGGCACACCTCGAGAGGTCGCCGGCCGAAGTGGCGACAGCCGCGGCGCAGACGATCTGACACGGCGTGCTGACGGCGCGGCGCCACTGGAGCCGGCGGCGCCGCGCCCCAGCGCCGGCCGGCGGGCACGCACTGCCGGCTCAGCCGCGTGCCCGCTGACCGTGCCGACAGCAGAGCTGACCCTCGGTGCTGACCGGCCGACAGCAGTGCTGACCCGCGGTGCTGACCGGCAGTGCTACACGCCGCCGACCGGTCGCCGCTGCAGAGAACACCGTCATGCTGACCGGGCACCACTGCTGAACTGAGCAAGCATCAGTCCGACGGCCAGGCGCGAATATGACTAGCCGGCAAGAGTGATGCAACTGTGCTGATCATTGCCTTGGGGACCGAATGTCCAACATCGAAACACTCGTCGAAAAATCCGTCCATCCTTCTTTGCTGAGCAGCATTAATACTTGATCATCGAAAAGGCACAAGCTTAATCTCCAAAGCACAGTTCACTTCCCACCACAGTCACCTCGTGTGGCCGCGAGGATCAGTGACCTGCACGCTCTAGCTACACCGCTCAGCCGCTGACCCCACCCCGCTGTTTGTCTGACCGTGCGCTGCGCACCTCCAACATGGTCTCGTCAGCAGAAGTGTGGAGTTGTGAGCGGATCGGAGCGCTGTCGGCGGTCACCTGAGCGTACTCCGTGACCCGCGCATACCGCTGGGGCCGGCCGACCCCACTCGGACCCCACAACAGCCCCGTGACCCCGGCGGAACGCCAGTCGGGCCGGGAACGCAACGCACAGAAAGCCTGCGTTGAGCGCATCGTATTGTCAGTTTCAAGAGGTATCAGTGACGATGCTACGGAAATCGGCGTCAGTTTTCAGCGCTGGCATGAGGAAGGGCGGTCATTTGGCTGGACCGCGGAGGCGTGGCGTGTGCGCCGGGTGACCAAGGTTGGGACAACGTCCGCCTTCCAGGGCGAGCCACTCCTGCAGACCTCGGCAGCTCAATAATATGTTGGGGCTATCTCTAAGGTCCATCGCAGGTAAAAAGAAACAATGCCTGGAAATCGGTCCGGTTTTGCCAGCTATTATGTAATCTCTCTGATTCTGGAAAGTGGAACAGGACCGGCTGCAGGTTAACACGCAAACAGCCGCCTAGCACCAGCAAGACACGGATACCGCTGCCAGGTTAGGTTGCTGTCCCGATACTGCAGCCGGTGATACACGTACTGCACGGACCATTGCGGGGACGCCAGTGCCACGACGCGACAATATGTCGACGACGATAGGGGACCAGAGGGTGTGTAGTTCGCTTATAGGCGGAAACGGCTACGAAGAACGGATCACATTACCATGCAAGTGAGCAGAGGCAGAGCAGGTTTCGAAATTTTCAATTCATTCAGTATTCCTTTTGCAAAGCATGGTTCAAAAATTATTATGAAAAGTCGCCAAAGAACCTCCGAACATCACTACAGAATAGCCATGTTTCGGAATACAGGTTTCGAAGGCCTTCTAAACGTAGATCTCCCACTCACATGTTCTAAAACGTATTGCAAGGACCCATCTACTTAACCTCATACTAATGCTAATCTTTTATCTGAATAATCTCAGTTTAGACCAGTAACACTAAGTGTCGAGGAGGGTGAACAACTACAAACAAGTGTCACTATACACACGACAGAGCAGTCACATCAAATAACGAAGACACAGACTTCAAACTCAGCACAATGCATACGCCGACGCTTTTGTTATCGCGCTTACTTCACTGTTAAATCCCGCACCGGTGTTATCCCTTCCAGGAAACCAGCCGACTTTAACCGGTGCGTTGTATTATTCACTGGCAAGTGGCGTGTTACCGCCACGACGCGCTGGGCGGCTCCAATCAGCATGGGCCACGTCGTCTGTTCGGTGGCACGGCCACGTACACGTACGGTTCTCCAGTAAAAGTCTTGTTGGTTTTGCTTTTTCGGACATATCTGGTCCTATATAATGTTCAAATGCATAAGTATTAACCCGATTTGTGCGTATGCACATTTGCCACGACACTGTGAAATTGCATCGTCGTAAGACAAATACTTTCTGAGATATTTAGCAAAAACCTCATTTTCTGCCGTTTGGGGCATTCTGGCCGCAGTCTTCCTGGGATCGCCTATGACATCCGTGGTGCCACCTAGCGAGAGGGACGCGGAAACACAGAATCATGAATGAATCGAGCGCGTAGTAAACGGTGTATGGAAGGGAGACTCGGCAGAGGCTATCCGGGTGGCCGGCGCGCGGCGCGCCCTTAGGCATCGGCCGACCCTTCGGACCGCGTGGGGTCAGAGGTCGCGCTCGGGAAGTCTCGGCTCTGGGTTTTGGCGCTGTGCAGTCAGGAAGGGAGGAGAGGATAGCGCTAGCCCGATTAACTAGTATCTCGGCTGATTCGTGTGGGGTGGAAGGGATCACAGAACGGGATGGTGGCTAGTGGTGGATGATGGGATGGTGGTTAGGTTAGTGCGTACTGCGTAGAACGTAGCTGAACGTGCTTTTTTCATGGCAAACAACATGCAGCATAATGTGCGGGATTATGCCAGAACTCATACAAAAAGGAGCTAATATTTCGGCCGAGGGAGTGGATGAGTGCCGTGACAAAGCATGACGATGCTGCCAAAATCGGGATGCATTTTTGCCCCCATTTTCGTAACCCTAACATGCAGCGCTTGATCCGAACTTAGAGGTCCCCGACTGACCTTAGGCCTTAAAATCGCACCCGTCAAGTGCGCCACCTTTTCTTCAGGGGCGCTCTTCTTGGTTGTATCTGTTCTTACCAATAACTAAAGCAAATCGAATGTATATTAAAAAGGCATACCTCAAACACAGTTTTATTCACATCCGCTCGAGTGCATACTTGTTTTGACCTATATCTTCTCGCATCATAATATATCACTTCAGTGCTTAACCCTCAACGAAATTTTGGGTTTTTTGCATATACCCCGGCGGAGGGGGAGGGGGCGATTACGACCCCTCTCCGTCTTTTTGCCCCGAATTGAGCTAGCGCCTCGCGGATAAAACTGAGCGCGTGCGTCGTATGAGATGCAGCAACTGGTAACCGAGTTGAATGTCTCAGGTCCACCGATAAACTCTGAGGTCAGTATAAGTGCTCCAAGTCGCGGGATCGGTTTTTGGTAAACAACTTCACCATACTCGTAAGTGGTTACAGAGCCAAGACAATGACACCATCAAGTTTTGCATGCTCAAGCGCGTCTGTACGCTTTGTTTTTGTTGAGGTCAATTCAAGGTGTTTACCTCAGGTCATGTCAGGGCAGAGCCACTCAGGCCACGAGGCTGGCTCAAGGAGGTCATATCGCTTCCTCGATTCGGTAGGTCCTTACAAGTCCACTGGTGGCTTCCCGACTCGCTAGCTCAATTTGATCGGGACTTTTTGGTGAAATCTTCTGTGACCTTAGTGACGTCATAAATGAATTCGCCTAACTTTAAGAATGGAAAAGTGAATGCTGGGGCTTGCAAATATTGTATAAAATCGAGAATTCCTGCGCTTGAGACAACTTTAGATGGCTCCCGGCGCCAAAATAACAGTTTTCATATTTACCAATTGATTAATAATCGTGAGGCTGCGTGACCGACCCGACTTCAGGTGACTCTAAAGAAAAATACGAGATAGCTACATACTAGTTGTGAGGCCTCTGGGAGATAGTACTAGATCATATAAGCTTCATTTCCCGTTGAAAAGTCCCCTGGCACGAAGGGTGCTGCGACGTCGCGACATTTTGGGACCTTACAGAGGTTCACTTTTGACGTCATTGGTCAACGTCCTGACCTTAACCTTCGCACTTGTAGGAGGGTGTCGAACAGACCTCCTACCCTCAGTTTTTCGCAAATAACTCGCGCAAAAAGCGGCTGATTGCGACGAAACTTTCAGTACCCTCGAGTTTATCAGTATTACGCCTACCCTATAATTTGCATGACCCTGACTCAAAAGACCTTTGACTTGTGACCTGTTTTCCGAGACCATGTTTGGCCGGAATCGCGTTTTGGCGTATTTCGAGTAGAGTGCGTTTTATTGTCTTTTTGTGGCATTAAGCGATCAAACATGTGAAAGGATGTTGATCCCATGGATTCTAGTGGGTATCAAGGTCACGTGAAGGTCAGTCAGGTCACTGACCTTTGATGACCTTTGTTCACTCTTTCGAGTTCTACATGTTTCTATTTAGGATAGATTTTGGAGTTGATTTCGCATTTAGAAACCGTTTGAACATTTAAGAAGTAGTTTTGGTTCCCTCGTAACATGTGACCTGACCTGACCTGGCCCGACCTGGCCTAAATGCACGAAAACATCATCTGTGATCAAAACTAACTTGAAATTCGTGATTAGCACCCCGCAAAACCCTAGGCTATAACACTAACAGCTTCACTTTACGAAGCTCTAACAGGTCCCGATTCCCCGACTTTTGAGTTATATTGACCTATTAACAAATGACTTAGGACCTTAAAACTGGGTATTATCGGCCTCCTCTCGCCACGGGCAACACGCTCTTTTTTCGCGAAGCTCTAGCTCGATCAGGGACTGAACGGCAAAGGGGTCCAACGGACCCTCCTCCCCCCTTTACGATAGACGCTGGCAAAACACCAATATGGGCGAGGGTGAAAATACAGCTGCTGTCATAAAAATTCAGCTTGAATCAAGGGACAGGCTTGCCAAATTTCAGCTCTTGCAGCTATCAACAAAAATAAATATGTGGAGGCGGCACCTGCCTCCCCGCCCTCCCCCCTCTCCCCTCGGCCACTGCCAGCGAGGTTTTAACCCGCGCCCTGGTGGGGTCTGTTTATAACGCGACCTGGTGGGGGGGGGGCTATTTTTTGCCCCCCCCCCCTCGTATCTCCGAAACTACTGGACGGATCCGAAAAATTCAAACGGCGTTCGAAAGGCCTGTCAAATTTGTCGAGGGAAACCAAATTTTATTGACCTCGGGGTCACCGATGACGTCACAGGTCAGGTCAAAGATGAAATGTTTCACCGTTCACGGGTCTTCTAGGGAATGCGCTATAACACCGAGGAAAACGCATTTTGTCGGGAATCAGCGATAGGGCGTCAGTTGCCTAGTAGATATGTTGCTGTTAGAGGTCACTGGTCATACCAGGTCAGGTCACAGGTCAGGTCACCAAAGGTCACCAAGGGTCACCACATGAACCCAACTTTACTAAGGTTATGCGATGCATGTTTTATGGCCAGTTTTTCATTTCCAACTCAATGGTGTTGGTTATAAGACCATCAGGTACGGTTTAGGTCACTTTCTGGTGGAGGTCAGGTCAAGGTCAGGTCAAAAAAGGTCAAATTTCAAAGTTGATATTTTTGCATAAAATGGGTATTGATTCGATGCAGCTCGTCACGGGGAGTCTAATGGTGGTCTTTGTTTTGCGCTACGAGGTCTAGAATTGCTGAAAATTGAGTTTGAAAATTTGACGTCATCAATTTTGAACAGTTTTTTCGCTATAACTTGGCCAAAAAAAGAGGCATCGATCTCAAATTTGGTATGTAGATAGAAGGCGGTAAGGACTATCACATATATTCCGGTTTTTTCGAAATTCAAAAAACTTTTTGGATTTTTTGGCTATTATATTCAAAAAATCTATTTTTTGATTTTTGGGGGTCAAAATCCAAAAATTTCAAAAATCCGAGATAGCAGTTTTGTAGCCCTGTCTATTCTACAGCTTTTATGTCTGTATCATTTTTCTGTATTTGCAAAGCTATAGGCCTGACAGCTCTTCCCGCGAAACCCTTTTTTGGGTCGAAAACGGCAGAACATGACGTCACTCTGACGTCATTTCCGGCCAACCTATCATAGCCTTTGGAAAAATTTTTGGTCACAATGTGTAAAATTGATGTCCGGGAGGGTACTGAAAGTTTGGTGACGATCGGCGCAGTGGTTCTGGAGATATATCGAAAAGTCTGGAGGGGGGGCAAAAAATAGCCCCCCCCCCCCCACCAGGTCGCGGGTTAAGCGTATCATACAAGTTACAAAGCAGTCTATCTAGTCTATCGGCACCATAGCACATGGTCGAGACTGTCGTCAGCCACGGACGCACACTCGACCAACCCTCTGAGCCCGTTGACTGCGGGTGACCTTGACATGTCAAGCCTGATCGGCGGCCGGCCGCTGTCGTGCGGTCGTTACACGCGGAGGGGAGGGAGACACAAAGTTCTACGTTATAGCTGACCTCTGACCTTTCCCTGCACCCTGGTCACTGACCCCGCTCCATGTCGCTGGGCGGTGGCATGGCGGTGGAAACCGGTTCTAGCCTCTACACATGCCACCATTCTAACGCTCCCCTCCCCACGCTACTACGCGGCGTGGAGTACGCTCGTGCGTAACTGGGCGGAGCAAGGGGTCACGCGATACAGGGGCGGAACTGGTTGCCCTCCCGCTCGCCGAGCGACCAACGACTAATACCCTGGAGAACCGTACACATACAAGGAAACGGGCCAGAGAGGTGCGGCCGGCGCGGCGGGCGCCATTTCCCGGCGATGTCTCGAATAGGAAAACGTCCGGCACCTCGTGGCGTTGGTCAGAGGTCAGACATCGGTCCGACCATGACAGTGACGGTGACATGTCTCGGTCTCCTCCGCACCACCTTCGCAATCGCGAGATCGCCCAAACCGTTTTTAAACATTGCTCGCTCTGCGAGGGTTTGGTCTCCTCAGTATCCCCTTCCGGCAGGAGAGGCGTGAGCAGGACAAGCCGCTCCATCTCTCTGCACGCGCCGGTGGGGTGCAGCAGCCGGCGGCGGGTCACCCTCCTCCTCAGGGCGTCATACGCGGCTCACAGGTCGCGGCTGGTCCCGAGCAACCAAGACCACCGGCTCGGACCACGGGCTTAGGACCGTCGGACTGGACCGGACCGGACTAGGCCGGTCCGCACCAGTACCGTGACGCACCTCGTGACTGTCCGTGACGCACCTCGTGACAGTTCGTGGCGCAGATCGGCGACCGGCGCAGTTTCGCCCGTGGCGAAGTCCGAGACTGGTGCGCCGGTCGAACGTACTCATGTTGTTGATACGATCAGGACATACATGGATTGGTTGGCTATCCGTTTGACCCTAACTCTCGCAATACGGAAGTGCAAGTAAAAACTAGGGTAAGATTCTAGAACACACCATAATGCGCCATTTTATGTCCTGTACGTGATTAGGTTCATTGGACTGGATAGCTAGGGATTTCTACGGTTTGAAGAGCGATTTAGCCTCAGATCGCCCAGGTGTCCACTCATGAGATGCGTATCATCATCGTGGCCCGTGGCCAAAGAAGGTGACCATTCGCCGCTGTGCGTCCGCGTCAATCGGAGCGAGTGTTACTGCCGCGCGGATTCTGCGCACCACTTATGGCATAGGTTGCAGCATTTCGAGCATTATAGCTCACGTACTTCACACTGGCGGTCCCAGGGGGGGGGGCCACGGGGGCCATGGCCCCCCCTTTGGTGCTGAAAGGTGGGGCCATACTATCTTTTGGCCCCACCTTTCAGATCGAACAAAAGTCATAGAAAGCTTTTTGTATGTTTCATTTTCTTTCTTGCGCCATCAAAGGACGTAAATTTTACTCATGAGTGGGCTCAGCTTCGCATTCTGTCAATTTGGCGGTCAGCGTCGCTGGCACCGGTTCACGAGTAAGGCCGGGTCTCATATGGAATATCAGCGTGGGTTTACTTGAGGCTCTCGTAGGTCCAGCAATGGCTGGCATGAGACCCTCTTCGGCAGTGGCGGGTGGGCCCTGCCAAATGAGCGTGGCTCTACGACACTAAAGTAAGACCTCATGGGTTGGTGCGGTGCACCTCAGAAGCCCGGTGGTGACGCCGTATGCCGGCTTGGTTTCTTAAGGATTAGCGTGGGACCTCCGGGGCCTGCATAGAGTTTGCATGAGCTAGTATGCAATTTCAGAGGTCTGTGTGTAATGTGTACACAGTGGCGGTCGCGTGGGGGGGGGGGGCATCAGGGTCATGCCCCCCCAAAGGCCAATAAAATGGGCCATCATATCATTTGCCCCCCCTCAAACAACCGATGGGCCTCCATAGGTGTATGGGGCCCTGGCCCTTATTCGATCGTCACGAGGCTCAAAAAACCCACTCCAAGCTATTAATATAGCTCCCACACCGGTCTTTGAGCGTCCTACACTGACCTCTGAGGGAACTTCAGTGGCGGTCAAGCGCCCATGTTGGCCGCTAAGAGCCCACATCGACCTCTTAAGCCCCACATCTGGCCTATGAGGGCCCCTAACCGGCCTCAGGGGCCCCAACCGGCGTCTGAGCGTCTCACACCGGTCTCTGGTGGCCTTATTTCTGTCTCTGGTGTCCTAAGACGAACCTTTAGGTGCCAATGAGGGCCCCTCACTGGCTGCTAAAGACCCGATGCCGGCCTCTAAGGGCCTGCATTGGCCTCTGAGGAGGGCCCATCTTGGCCTTTGAGGGCCCTCTGCTGGTCTCTGGGGTCCAACGACGGCTCATGCCGGTCTTTTAGAGCCCCACGCTGACATCTGAGGGCCCCATGTTGGCCTGTAATGAGTAAGGACCCACATTGGCCTCTGAGAGCCCAACTCGGTCTCTGATGGTCTCAAACTACTGGCCTTTGCAGTTTGCAGGCCCTGTACTGGTCTCTGAGGGCCCTAATCTGGCCTCCGTGAAAACATACATGGGTGGGCTTCTGAAGATCAGAGGGCTTACGCAGACTCCTGTACAGCCTTACGTTGGTCCTGATCGAGATCACTTTACGTCCTGATGGTCCCGCGTAGATTCCCTCATAGTTCGACATCGGGACCCCATGAGGCGTTGTGGGTCTTGGGGCTGGCAGAGATTGATGACATCCTCAGGGCTCAGGGCCAGTCTTTTCAGCATGAGGACTAGGCAGGTTGAGTGAGCCCCAATAGAGCCGTTACGAAGCCCGCAGGAGTTGCGCGCGGCCCTCAGATGCCAATTTTGAAAGCCAGGAACCTTTGGTCTCCAGAGGTCGGTGTACCTACTCTCTCCCGCCGCCACACAACTATATGGGGTAAATGTCATAGTCTGAAAATGCTCTCTGGGTTTCACATGCTTGTTCAAAGCAAGACTGGTAGGTATCTGTACTTTTCCGAATTGTTTTATAGCAGGCCTGCGGAGTCGATGGATTTTCGGCGACTCCGACTCCGACTCCGACTCCGGCTTTCAAAAACCAGCTCCGACTCCGACTCCGACTCCGGGCAGAATTGTCGACTCCGACCGACTCCAACTCCCGACTCCGACTCCGCAGACCTAGCAGGGCTGCGGAGTCGACAGATTTTCGGTGACTCCGACTCCGACTACGGCTCGGGTTTCTAAAATCGACTCCGACTCCGACTCCGACTCCGGTCACAACTGTCGACTCCGACCGACTCCGACTCCGACTCCGACTCCGACTCCGACTCCGCAGCCCTGTTTTATAGTGGTAAGCAGGGCTGCGGAGTCGATGGATTTTCGGTGACTCCGACTCCGACTCCGACTCCGGCTTTCAAAAACCAGCTCCGACTCCGACTCCGACTCCGGGCAGAATTGTCGGCTCCGACCGACTCCAACTCCCGACTCCGACTCCGCAGACCTAGCAGGGCTGCGGAGTCGACAGATTTTCGGTGACTCCGACTCCGACTCCGGCTCGGGTTTCTAAAATCGACTCCGACTCCGACTCCGACTCCGGTCACAACTGTCGACTCCGACCGACTCCGACTCCGACTCCGACTCCGACTCCGCAGCCCTGGTGGTAAGGTCATAAATCCGCGTGCCCGACCTTCCAGTATATGCTACACCGATCCGTCGCCATGGTGCAGTGGCCCGACCGGTGGAAACACCGTGGGACGGGAAATGAAACTGGTGATTTTGCCTTAAATTGTGCTTAAAGATTCCACGCAAGAATGACATGGATGAAGCATAATTAGTGCCAACTGCGCGGCGCCTCGTGGACGTAAAAATTAGCCGATCACCCCCCCCCCCCCTCCGGTGACGGATAAATGTATTGTCCCGCGAGTGTGAGTTTGCCCCCCCCCCCCCTTTTGCTAGCGGCTGCGACCGCCAGTGGTACTTCAGAACCACAGAAGTGGATCCAAAGGACTCTCGCGAGCCTCAAACTACACATATGGTAGATTGCAGCACCATATCGGACGACTGGGCTCGGCCGACAATGACATGCCTCAGAGCGTCACACCTTCCCGAGTAGGTGTATCAGTCCCGGTGCCCCACATAGGACAGCCGACCCGGCCGGGCCCCCTGTTGCCACCCGGTCTGGTGCAGCCAGCCGCACGGTCGCCTCCGCTGCAACGGCCACTTGTCCATACATATGTAGCATTCAGCACCGTAGTGCCATCGCTCATCGAACGGATGCGCACACCCGGACATACCTACCAAGCCGCACAGCGCCCATCGCATTCACGCTAACAAAGACGCACAAAAAGGGTCGATCCATATGGTAAGGGTCGGTAACGCGTCGCCAGAATTCGCCGCTGGTCCCGGCGGCGTGTCGCCCCATTGAGTGGCGTCTGGGGCGCACCTGCGGGGTCGCACGCCAGGCTGCCACTGGCCGCCGCCGCCGGGCGCGCTCAGATCCGCCAGCGTTGGCGGGCAGGTCGGCTTTGGTGGTTTGTCGACCAAAGTTGCCAGGTTGCTGAGCCCAGACCGCCCAACAAGACCCGATGCCGGGTTCAAAGGGTACACATGGCCGCACGCGTGGAGACGCGGCTTCGCGGCGCAGTGACCTTGGCTCGTTGACACCGCGAGATAGCAACGGCGCTCGTTCAGGTCGACGCTGAATGGGAAACTGGAGAGGCCAGGGGGCCCGCGGTCCACGCGGCGTGCCGACCCGGTCCGGGCGGGCAGTCAGTCCGCGCCGCCGCGCCGCGCCGCTCAGCGTTCCACGAACTCGCCACCTCGTGGTTCAACATGTGCGGGGCCCACCAGCGACCGAGCCGCGCGAGAAAAATCGCCAACACCGCCGCCGACCGACCGCGAATAGCGTGTTTGCTCGGTTCACTTTCGAAAATCCAGCATGGCCAGTCACCGAGCCCGCGAACTGAATTCCGAGGGTCGCTCGCGATAGAAGGACAACTATTTTTGCAGTCTCGATTCATGCAATGTCGTGACATGAAATAAGCGCCCTGTGATGCACCTCGTAAAAGCAGTACTGCGCACGACCGTTGAACATCAAAGAGTAGGTAGGCATGTTTGTATGTATGAAGGTACGCAATCGCACCCTCAAGTCAGCTCAGCTTGTCAACCAAATTAGATGAGTGCCAGGCACAAGCTGCCGCGGCCGGTGACATCGCACCGGGGCAGGCAGTACGACCGAGAGATGAGTCGCAACCAGCCTGTTAGTGTGGATGTGCGACGGCAGACACCACCAAAAACTGCGTCACAAATAGCGTCACAAACAGGCAGCACAAATATTGGACGGTACAGTGATTAGGAAACCCTTCTCAAACAAGACTGCCCTCACCGTATATCTGTGTCCCTAAAACTGGACCTAAGCGATGAAACGTTGGGCAGTTGTAGACATGATGACCTGCCTTTATCGACCATCGCCAGTTGACGCAACCTGTTATTTGAAAAGAGGCCTCCGATCCTGAACCTCCATCCAGAAGCGGGCGAACAATCTGAGCCTGCGCCACTAAGAAGGGTCTTCGAACACATGGGCCCCGACTCCCACCACCAGCTGCAGGACGGAGCTGGTGCAGCGGCAGCTGCAACTGCACCAGCTGCAGCTGCCACCAAGACTGGACTTCTGAGGAGCCTCCTGTCACCAGGGCTGACCGATCAGCTGCGGGACGGACCCCTGAGGTGCCCCCGATCACCGGGGCCCCGCCTCCGATCACCAGGGCTCTACCAGCTGCGGGACGGACCTCTGAGAAAGGGCCTCAGCCTCGTCACGCTCCACTGAGCAGGCATCGGTCGCCGATGCAGATTGCCCTCACCAAACGTGTCGTCTGCAGAGGCCTCAGCCCTCAGCTGACAAGTCACCAGGACATGGCGACCGCGAGCCGTCGTTGCCAAGACAACCGCCCATTAGCCGCAGAGCCAACGGAAAGCGTCGCCCACACGACACCTCCATATTGTAAGGTCATGGTAAAGGGCATCTCGTGATGTGAATACAGGGGAAACGCTACATAAAACACGGGAAAATGACGCAAGAACGAGGGAAAGCAATCGCGCGCCATGCTAATCAGTTGCCGGTGGCCACGTGCAATCGTCCTTGACACTGGCGGCGGCCGATTTCCTCCGATGACCACCTCGTTGATAAGCGGCTGCGATCGTATCGGTGCGCCGAGCACACCGCAATCGGAGGTCACCAATGAATACGACGATGTGACGACCGGCCGCCAATCGCCACCGTTCAATATGGACATGCCCGGTCGGGATTCGCAGAAATTCGATCGATTAATGCCCCTCTTGTTATGCAGGCCATATGCCGGCAGCATGAAATCGGACACCTGCGGATGTAAAATCAGACCATGGCCGACGGTCGGTTATATAATCGGTGATGCCATTTACAGGAGTGTCAAGCCGTCACTCTACACCGAGGACCACTCCTGAGTGACAGCAGGGCCGGGCAGGGGCGGCAGTGCAGGGCAGGCCAGTTCATACCGGACGGCACAGCGGCGCGTGACGTCATACACGACCTCGGCAGAGCAGCGCACGCTGAGCCGAGCCACGCGTGACGGTACATCTACGGGACAATATTGAATAAAAATGTTAGAAGATATTTCGCAAGAATAAAAGATGAATTGTTGAAAAATAATAAAGAAAATGAAAAGTCGTATTGAGATATTTCTCAGGGGGCTCCATTAGAATGCAACAACTAGCCGAAAAGCACGATAACAAAATTTGCACGGAACACCGAAAACGTGAGACAGAACTGAGGAAAGTGGCCCCAACAGTCCATCCACCCATTCTATTGAATTAATTGCGCGTCACAAGCTTTGCTAATGACAAATTCACGAGCGTCATGGTTAATCGCAAAATTCAAGGAACCCCATTTGCCGACCCAGACCATTCACTTTTGCATGTCATTTCGTCGCAATTTCCTTTAAGAAAAGCTCTCAGTCTTCCGTGAATTGAATACTTCTCGGTCAAGGATGACATTATCGCCCTACATAAATCGTAACGTGTTGATTTAACCACTGATTTTATCCTCACACGATCTCGGACCCATCTGGAGCTCCAACAATATCTCCCGACCGTTTGTAGGTCACACTCAAATGCTGAGAAAACAACCGATTTGAAGCTCACTTCGTAACTTATTTCTCTGCTGTTGGAACAACAACCATCTGACACCAGGCTAACCGATTAAACCGACCGCAAGAGGCGGTCTGCAGGCGAACACCCTTTGTCTCCGAATCGCGCCGCGTCACCGGCGGCATCTGTGACGCACGGTAGCGGCGCCCAATTAGTGCCCGTTCGTCCCAGGTTCCTGGAGCGAGCGCACCGTCTGGCGCCCGGTTACCGGGCTCGGCGACCAGCTCTGCGCCCGGGCGGCCCGGCCCGCCGGGTTCCAGGATCAGAGTTCACGGCGCCACGTGAGCTGGGCGTTCATCCGTCTGTCGCGCCGGAGCCGGACTGAACTCCACCCCTCCCCTCCCGCCGGTGATGGGTGTGTTTGAGCACTACATCTGCGACTGCTGGTTCACGCTGCAGTTCTGGCTGTACGGCTGGCTCGGCTGGCTGGGTGTGCTCGCCGAGGACTGGTGGTTGCAGCTGAGGATTGCCGCCGCCGACTGGGGCCCACAGCTGAGGAGGACGGCCGTCGAGGACTGGTGGCCGGCAGTGAAGACACAGGCCCAGGACATGTGGCCTGTGGTGAGGAGGACGGCGGAGGACTGGTGGCCCACTGTGAGGAGCACCGGCGAGGAGTGGGCCCGATACGCCTGGAGGACCGCCTACGACGCGTGGCCGAGCGTGAAACGAGCCGCCGAGGATCACTGGCGGCACTGGATACACACGCGGTAACCACCGCCGATGGACCAACGGAGGCGCACCAGCCAGCCCCAGGACACAAACTCACCTGATGAGATCGGCCGACGAGGGTCCCGAATCCTGGTGGCTGGGCAGCGGGCCATTGGTGCTGTAGGCCGGCTGGGGCCGCCGCCACATGCCGCTGCTGCCGCCCATCTGGCCGTTCTGGGCACCTGTCGGACACGGACACCGCCACCGTCAGCACAGCGCCGCCGCCGCCGCCGGCGCGCCGGGCCCGACTGAGCCGAGCGAGCCGCTGCAGAGACGGCCGCGCACCGTACGATCACAGCGCCAATACACAGTCGGCGGCCCGGCCGGCCGGCAGTTTCCTCCAGAAAACCCCACCGCCGCCTATTCTCCGACACCGGGAAGAGCGCACTAATGCCGGCGCATCACGCACTTACTCAATTAGCGTCATGTTTTTGGTCAATGAACAGCAATGCCGGCCGACCGGCGGCCGCGGCAGTCACGACCCTGACCTTCACACGGATAACCATCAAACGAATTTTATCGCCCGAAACAGTCGTGTTTGACGGGCAATCGCGCCCGTACGACCTGTGTACTGCCACATGTGTACGTGATTAAATCGATCACATCATCACGCCTGAGGGTATATTTCTTACCGGAATCTGACGATTTGTCGGGCATGGTTGACCCCGAGTAGCCGGGGTTCTATAACACCCGCCCCACCGATCTGACGTTCCCCCACAGAGACAGACCGCGGCTCGGTGTTGGGACCGAACACCGGGTCAGCCGCCGGCCCGTCGGCCGGGGAGAAGTGTAGCAGGTGCAGCCGGCGCGGCGGACGACGGCTCACTGCCGGGCCGCCGCCGCGGCGCGCCGCCGTCGCTGCCGTCCCTGCGTGACCGGTCGACAAGGAAAACGGCCACATCGAGCGGCCCCTCTGTGAGGCGCCCACTGCCACGGACCGGCGAAGGATGGATGGACAGGAGGACGGACCGAACGGAAAGGATGGACAGATGGACGGAAAGGATGGACAGACGGACGGAAAGGGTGGACAGACGTTGACGGAAAGGATGGACAGACGGACGGGAAAGGATGGACAGACGGACGGGAAAGGGTGGGCAGACGTTGACGGAAAGGATGGACAGACGGACGGGAAAGGATGGACAGACGGACGGGAAAGGGTGGGCAGACGTTGACGGAAAGGATGGGAAGACGGACGGAAAGGATGGGCAGACGGACAGAAAGGATGGGCAGACGTTGACGGAAAGGATGGACAGACGGACGGGAAAGGGTGGGCAGACGTTGACTGATGGGATGAACGGGACGTAACGGGATGGGGCGGGACGGAAGGCAGAGATGGGTAAAGGGACGGGGCGAGTGTGTAAGGCAAGGTTTAACCTACCTTACTATCGACTGCGCTTGCATATTTCTTACGTCACAAATCAGTGAGCAACATAACCCATCGTCCCAAAAATATTATATATAGCACAATATGGGCTTCGATGATCAGCTGATTGCACGCGGTTTGCTTAGATTTTCTTATAGACAAAAACACACGCAATAAAGGATAATATGTCTGCCAGACACAGGGGATTAATGCTTTGCAAGCAATATATTCAAGGAAAATATCACACACGCTTAGTGACGCAAAAAGCGCTAAAACTTCCGTGAAGTTTTCCATGAGCCCTTCACGTCTACATTTCAATTCATGGCTAAACACCGTTATAGTCTCGAGAAGCCGCCCGCTGAATTTGTGTAACCATCGTCTCAGCACAGTGCGGACCCAGACATGAATTGAATTTATCTTCCAAAAAGGAACGATGTTGCTTAGCGTTGCAGCTCTTCCCTATAAGTGAATGGCTTTACAGCTATTCACTTTGCAGGCTCCCCTTGATCATTTTAGGTACGACGCCCAAAATAAGAAGAATATGATTTAGCCTGAGTTTTACTACTTCATCTCAGGAAATGCCCAGCCGATTTGAATTTGATTCGTGCAATTCAGGACGGAAGAACTGCGCAACCAAATTTAGGGATCTGGGAATAGCAAGCAGTGACTGTGCGGGCGTCTAGTTATGCAGCGCGAGTGGATGACTGTGCGAGTCACTCATCAAGGATTATTTGCGCGAGCATTTGGCGTAAAACATCACTGACTTGCGGTAAAGCGTACGTGTTTGGTCCCAGGCCAAATACCAAACAGAACAAAATCAGCGAACCTGAGCCCTAAACTAGGGACATAGACTGTGCGTGCGTCCAGATACGTGATCACAAGCTACGGCTGAGCACGAGGCATTAGTAGCGCACAAAATGTGAACACGCATCGCCAGCGCTCTTCAGACAAAACCAAACACTTGGGGAAAGCTGCCACGATCCTGAAGTGTGTAATCGAGGCAGTTTATGGTGCTGTTGACGGCTCACACCATCTAAGCAAGTGATTGTCATTGACCTAAAAAGGCACTTACAACCTGGCCGAGTGCAAGGAACAAATATCCGAATTGGTGAACACTAGTGTTTCACTACTGCAACAAAGTACACCGTTCAACTAAGCAACTTTTGTGTCCAGCACCTTGTTGCCAGGTGTCTGCCGATCGATAACAGGACACACTCGCACGACAAGACAGCAGTGTAGCGACATAAAACGAACCACGCTACCCGTACAGCGGCCGTCGGCTCCCTGACACGGGACTCTGAACTACTCTGCAAGGGAGATGAGCGGCTCAGGGAGCGGGGTCGCGCGCCTCACCTACCGTAAAAGGCAGTCGGGTCCATAGCTAAGCGGCTGTCTCCGGCGGGTCCGCAGGAGTGGCCGGCCGGCCGGCGCAGGTCCGGCGCTCCCCGGCGGCCCTGTCGACAGCGCACACGGATCCTCAGTAACTCAGGCGCGCCGGGACGGGCGAGTTTATTCAGCTGAGCACACAGGCTCGCTCAGCGGCCGACTGAGCGGCAGCGGTCACATGACACCTGTGCCGTACATGTGTCACTGACTAATGGTACATTTTTATCGGAAATGGTTCGATAAAAGATTATGTATCCATTGAATTGTCTAAATAAAATGCGCAAGCGCCGCTATACAATCAGACCATTGTTCAGGTTAGTCACTACCAGACGGTTAAACCTCCCACACCCTTATTTCAACACATAGGGCGCTTTTTCGTGTCAATTCATAGCCGTGCACCGTTAAAACGGCATGTGACTGGGTCGGAGCAGGGGGTAAGGCCCAATACAAAGACAGGGCAGGGGGACAGGACAGCGCTAACGGTCAATCAGGATGGACACGGGACAAGGCAGCGACGGGGCCCGGTACATTGTGGAAGAGGTCGACTCAGGATAGTGAAAACCCGAGACATGGCAGGGAAAGGGTAGCTCATCGGACAATCTCTGGGTCCTCTCCGTATAAAGCGTGTGACATCTCTGGGTGATAAATGAAGTGTGGATGCACGTTCGTCCCGCTTATGGCGGCACTTCTGTGATAGCTCGGTAAATTAATCAACGGATGAACTGAGTCTGACTGGTTAACGGAAAGAAACATCACAGGCAAGCTTGTCCGATCATTCCACGTGTGTCTTGTATCATGCGCATGCAATTACAAACGCCCGTTTTGTGGGACAAATGTTCCCTCGTCATCATATGGCTATGCTCAGCTTGTAAAGGCTCTGCAACGATTATGAGATTAGGGGCACCGCGCAGTGACTAGGTACTAGGTAGTGAATTCAATTCGTCTGTCAGCAGGAAATGTGATAAGCTTCTATAGAATGTCTCAGGCTACAGCTGGTGGGTGCAGAGTAACCGTCGGATTGCACGCTGCTGAGAATACGAAAACAAAACCAATACCCCCCCAGCCAGCCCGGTGGTTAGTAGCCCGAACGTTCACGATTCCGGCAAAATAGGATGCCGTGGTAAATATTCCATAAGATCAAATTCAGTTTGTTAAGGAATATGCAGCAGCGAAGAATCGTCGATTACGATTTGGGTGACCATTGAACTGGTTATCACCTGCACTTACAAACGATAACGGTCCAACCGTGCTTACGACCAAGGAATTCACGTTACGACAGTCTACCACGCATTGCAGGGTCCCAGCGCGGCAGTTGTCGTCTGTCGATAACGATACCGAGTCGATCCTGACAAACTGCTCGGCCCCATAGCAGCACTAAACAGGGTGTTGGCTACATGCCTAAGTAGTGAGTACAGAGGCACTGAATGGCAGCAGGTCGGTCCATCACGGCACTTCTGCCTGTCTTTATTGTCGGAACGTTTCCCATTAGTGCGACCCGTGAACCAGCCCTATTACAGTGTTACAACCGACGGTAGCACCCTACATTGCTATCCACTACAGGCGGACGGCACAAAACCACCGTCAGCACCGACCATCGCAGGCCACCAAAACGAAATACCAAACAGGTTTAACCCCCCCCCCCCCCCCAACGAACGCTCCAGGTCGGTCGCCATCCTCGCCGTCAAACGTGGCCATCGTGCCGCCTCGGACGGCCTCACACACGCGACACTTTCGCAACGAGCCGCGTCTTTTCCTGGTGGCCCGGCGAGCGGCGAGCGGGCGGCGGCACGGCCGGTTCTGCCGGCCAAGGTCATGCATTTTCTGCAGGAGGCGTCGGCCGGCCGGCCGGTCGGAGCTCGCTGAGCGAGGCGCGGCGGGCGGTGCACGCGGCGGACCGGACCAGAGCCCCAGCTCGGCCACCAATGGAGGGGCGCCGGGCGGCCACAGCGTGCCGAGTAAAGGTCAAGGGGACGCACACTGACGATGTGAGCGACGATAACCTGCCACTGGCCAAGTAAATTCTATCACCGCCGCGTCCATTTAGGTTAGCAGTCCACGAAGGAAATATGACCAACTGATGAACTGTTTCATCGTGTCCCCGTAGCGAAATGGTGCCACGCTGGCAGGGTCGGGCCAGACCTACACCGGAGAAGACGAGCGGGACCGCACACTGCAACGGTGCGGGAAAATGGGGCACGACACACGTGTTTGAACCAGTGATGACGCACGGCGCGTGAACCTTGACCCCGAACCGGTGTTCTCGGTCCTTTTTAACCGTGCGAAACAACCCGCTCTCACGAGCACACCGAAAGTCCACAACAGAAGCCTGCATTGGATCATGCAAACATGAAACAAATGACAAATAATGTTAGACTGATAAGTGATAGGCCTTATTATCATAAGTGACTCACATAAGTAAGTGGCGAATGGCAAGTAAGTGGCAAAGATAAGTAAGTCATCGCAAAACAATTATTTTTGTTTTATCTTTATGGGTAGATTTACAAGATAAATCAATTGCTACTTGATGCAATTATCTGTTTGATGACACTTGATGGTGTACCCAAGGCTAAAGAACTTCAGCAAACAATGGAAATAAACAGTGTTGTAATAAATAGCTATTGTATATCTATATCAATACACTGTAAGTTCAAGCTGCATGCAGGTTGTTGGTGCAAAATGTGATCATGTACAAAGAGGTGTAGGCACAATTGGTATAAATATTATGGTTGTTTGTTGGCTGTTGCAAAAAAAAAATCAAACCATTCTACCAGACATGTGCATGGATCCGAGAAAATGGATCTGGGATCTGATCTCACGGATCCTGATCTCGGATCCGACGGGATAATAGATCCAGCTCTGTAATTTATCGAGAGATCCGTAGGGATCACAGATCCGAGTCTCATTTTTTTGCTTGAGATCCAGTGAGATCATAGATCCTCACTTATTTTTTGTCAACACATAAATAAAAAAACACTTGTTTCAGCTCACAAGCGTTCTGTTTTTGTGATTTTATGTGATCGCACGTCATAATCCATAGTTTTGTGGCACATATTAGCATAGAAACCCTTTAAAACATGGTTTCAAATGTGGTGCATGGTGAGATCCACTCAGATCATAGATCCATGTTCTTAATTTATCATCAGATCATAGATCCGAGATGAATTTTTAGCGCCGGATCCGGTGGGATCATAGATCCCAACCTCTACTTTACTTCGAGATCCACTGAGATCATAGATCCATCACTCGGATCCATGCACATGTCTGCATTCTACGTTTCTAACTCATTTCACAGTATATTGCATACTTTGGTAAAAGCCAATAGACAAAATAGCTTACCTACATGCAAGGATCTGTGCAGTCTGTCTGTGCCAGTGTATTCATAATTTTTATAACAGGGCAAAGGTAGCAACACCCAAAAAACAAGCTTCAGATTTATGTTTCATTAAATAAAGTACATTATCCTTATTGTTTTCAAAACGAATAAACAAAGTATACTACCAATAAATTCCCATATAGCTTCACCACAACACCTCACATTAAAATGGCATTTGGAAATAATGCTATTATCACACCTAAGATCCTAACACTAATGAGAGCTTTGTTTTTTTTTTCAATTTTGGCAATGAACTGAGGTGGAAATGAGTGATGACCAATGAATAACTGACACAACTACAATCTCCCAGTGCCAGTTGTGAAGAACACATCATGGTATGGACCTTCAATCTACAGAACTCAAAATGTTTAAGCAGTGAAACAGATCAAAATAATAAAGAACACTCTAAGCATTCAAGATAAAATTACTTCAGACCTCACATTTTAAGAACCACATTAAGTAGTGGTGGCTGTGCTTGTATTCAGGTATCGGTAGGATTGTGATTGCAGGATTGCAACATCCTGATTGCATTCCTTTTTGGTGGATTGCACCTGGATTTGAAATCCATTCCAAAAAACAGGATTTGATTGCGGATTGGATTGCATCAGATTTCCAATTTTTGCAATCCAATCCGGATTGTGTTTGATAAGTGCTTTGAAATGGTTTGTTGCGATTGAAAATTATGAGATCGGCTGCATCGGCTTAATGTACTTTGCTATCAAGGGCTTTACATCGAAACTTGAAATAATTTAAACGCTTTTAATTTAAACGCTCAAAATAATATACGCTGATGAACTACATAGGAAGGGCAAAATTACGTATTTGAGGGCGAGTTTTAAAAATATAAAACACTGGTTGGGTAGAGGTTTAAATGTGGGGGTGTTTGACGCAAAAAATATTTTCCATAAAATACCTGTGCCTTAGATAGGAATTACTCGCAAGACTAGGCACTAGAAATGGGTGATTTGGGGATGGAGGCACGGCCATATGCCCCCCTCCCTCCCTAGACTAGGTACTAGAAATGGGTGATTTGGGGATGGAGGCACGGCCATATGCCCCCCTCCCTCCCCCAGATCCACTAGTGCACATAATGATACAACAGGATTGCAAAAAAAGATTGCGGATTTGATCACAATCCAAGTGAAAAAAGGGGATTGCGGGTAGGAATGCAATCCACTTCGGCACAAGGAATGCGGATTGGGAATACAATCCTTTCAAAAAGGATTTTCCCGATGCCTGCTTGTATTCATTATGTGAGACACATGACCCAACTGTGACACCATGGTAGTGAGAGAATGACATCACCAATGAATGGCAATGCACCAATGACACCACCAGGTGAGAGAACCAGTTTCTAATTACTCTTTCTAGTCTTTCCTCACTGCTGAAAGCTAACTGCAAGGCAAGCCCCTGCAGTATACTTTAAGCAGCTCTTACTGAACATGCCTCATGGCCACAAACTATTGATGCTGGGTCACAGCTGCTGGGGATGGGTCAATCTGGACCTGAAAGCTGTCACACATGCACAATGCTACTGCTATAAGTTTTAGGGTAATACAAAAATAGGTATGTGACAGATGAAAACCCTAATTTTTGCCTGTAACATTACACACTCATAGAAGGCCTAGGGCTTTCTTGGGCTTTCATGTGAAAATCACTCATCAGACTTTCTAATGGGAAATACAAATCTAACTAAATATCCAATTCCTATACAGTGCACCGCCACCAAGTCCCAACTAAAACTCACTCTTCCAACAGGCCAGGTAGCAGCGAATTTGTGAGTGTTATACCTAATGCAGTCTAGGGGTCTTTTCCAGTGGCTACTTCAGCCTCCTCTAAGCTCTCCGTCCTCTAACCTCCTCTTGTTTCAAACAATTTATTTCCTGTCGCTCCATGAACCTCCTCTAAGCTCATCCCCCCTCCACACATCACCACCACTATTTCAATTTGCCTCCTCCCTCATCCCAAACAAAAGTTGGATTTTTGGATCAGGCTTGGATGAGGCTCTAGTAGACATAAATTGAAGCATCTAATGAGAATTTCAGGTATTTGAACGTTGTGCTGAGCATTGTTGATAAGATTATTAGAAGGGTGAAGAATAACCTGTTGCTCATTTCTATCAGAAATAGTTGATTATTTATCAGAAATGGTTTATTTTTTCTATTTCTGATAGAAATGAGCAACAGGTTATTCACGTTTTCAGCCCTCTGAAACTAAAACTATCCGAAATAGTTTATTATTTATCAGAAATCATTTATCTATATTACCAGGGTGTCCCAGAACTCACAGAAGTCTTGAAGCTTTTTTATTTTTGTCGTGTGATCTTGTTATGCCACCGATTAAGGCAAATGATGCCTCAAACGAAAGAGAATGAACTGAAATTTTGTATTTTCATGCGTAGAGCACCACTTCAGTCAGGTGGCCCCGTTGTGAGTCGCACAAGAACGAGCGCGAGAGATCACGTTCTTCGCTGCCGCCAAGATCTCCGGATTTGCGAAACACCGGTGTCCCCATGCCGTTTCTTGTCAGCTCCAGAGCCTTATTCCATGATAAATATGTGTCGCAAATGTTATTTGTGTCACAAATTGTGACAGGTTGATATTTGTCTTAGCCCCATAATAATGCGACGAATCAAAGGATTAAAATGGGCTGTTGCTTAGCGCGCTCAAGCAGCTGAGCCTTATTTTTGTAATGGATGAGTGAAAACATCTCAGAAGACTTCCAGATCAGTAAATCATTATGTTGCTAATGTTTTCTTGGGGTCTGGGGTCAATACCTACGCTGTTTCCTGGCTTGCTTCATGGAATAAGGCTCTGATGCTGACAAGCAACGGGCATGGCGACACCGGTGTCTTGGCGCCAAATCGGGAGATCTTGGCGCCTGGCGGCAGCGAAGAACGTGATCTCTTGCGCTCGTTCTTATGCGACTCACAACGGGGGCCACCTGACTAAAGTGGTGCTCTACGCATGAAAATACAAAATTTCAGTTCATTTTCTTTCGTTTGAGGCATCATTTGCCTTAATCGGTGGCATAGCAAGGTCACACGACAAAAATAAAAAAGCTTCAAGACTTCTGGGACACCCTGTATTTGAGGAGGGTGCGTCTGTCCGTTACCGAGGTCCAGACTTGGTGGTGCTTTGCGTGGACTACAGGCCATACCGTTGCACCTAGCCCGGTGAAATTTGCACAACTTATAGATCAAGGATGCGCGACGTGCCTTTGAGGGGTCTGAGCTCGATCGGGTCGATAGTGAGTGCGTGGCGCGTGTCCAAAAAGTGCAAATTCGCGTCATAGACTTTACATGTATAAATCAGCTTGCAAAATCGGGCGAAAACGGCAAATTTTGGCCGACACGGGTCCGGTCCCGGTGCTATATCTTGGTGACCAGGGGTCCGACCGGCACGGGAAAAACAGCATCGTGTAGATAATTGAACGGGCTATCGAATGGTATGCGGTGCAGGGGATGGCACGCGCCACGTGCACCGGGGAGGGCACTTTTATGTGGAAAATTGACGTTTTGGACGGATTTTGGAATTGATTTTCTTTTTAGGTGACTGTTAAGCGGAGCGAGTTGGAACAACGCCTGTTGGCAAGGGAAATGTACCGCCTCTCATGAGAAAATTGTGAAAAGCTGATTGCTCCAAATCAAGGTGGTACAAATCACGGAAGAAAATGGTGTTAGTCAATTTTGTGCCACTTTATTTATCACACGGGTTTTGCTCAATGATCTGATATCTCTGGCAATTAAAAATGGCACCGTTGGAAAGAGCATTCAATTCTGTCCAAGACTCAGCCTTCATTTTTGCATGATGATCAACAGTAATCTTAAAAATGTAAATGTTCCAAACCATTACATTGTCATTTTTACCGGAATTCATCGATGGCCCTCAAAAGACTTCACGTCAGTTTTCGAATCATTCTAAAGTAGAACGCATGATAATATGACACGGGCACCTCGATGCGATGTATCTTTTTTGTTTTATTACAAAATGCTTGGCCGTCAAACCAAATCGACACAGACCAACCCAATACCCACTGGTCAAAAATAACCCTTCTTCGCGTTGCGGAGCACGCGGGTAACCCTAGTGTTTCTATTTCTGATAGAAATGAGCAATAGGTTATTCTTCATCCTTCTAATAATCTAATGGGAACGTGAATTGTTAACTGAAATTTGAATGCTGTTAGAGTCCAGTAGACTAGACTGCTTCTCATTTCAACAAGGTGTGTCATGTTCAATGCCCTATACACCCCCATGTTAATGCAAGATGCAACTCAGTTGGGCAAACTACGGGGAGGAAATCAAGAACTTGATTAATCAAGTTCATGATTATGACGTCATGAAAATGGGGCGTGGCATGACCATATAAGGAGTTGTAATCAAGATTTTGATTACTTTTCGTGCACCGAACTATTCAAGTGTTTCGTTTCGATTGTTATAATGTCCATTTCGACACGATTTTTTACCAGGTGAAACGTAATGTTCTATTCTCCCGAAATGATATGGACCGGTAGCAGTGGGATATGGACTTTAGCTCATATGGCGAAAGATAAACTGCTAGCCTAACTTTTTCAGAAAAGTGATATTTTTTAAAGCCCTTTTTAGGCGGATATTATTCTTTTATTCACATTTTTACGTTTCTAATTTAAAAATAAATAATTGAACATTCATTTTACACACGTCTTAAATTGATCGTAATAAACATTTCTTCCAAAAGGCACCGTCGCCTGTTAGCACGCCGCCATTTGTCGTGTTGTCGGTGTGTGGGTGAGGCCGGTAATTAGCGCCGAATTATTGGTAATTTGGTTCTGATAGGTAAAATTAGCATTTTTTAAATAATTTAGATCATGTTTGTAAATTTGAATAGCCTCAACGTTCATGTGCGTCGGTATAAGTGTTGAAATATCGCGATAGAATTTATGATGATTTTGTAGGCTTTCATGGCGCATGCTTTCCGCGGTATAATATTTTAATTATTTACGAAATGTATTGCTATTTATAGGGTTATAGTTTATCTTAAAGTAAATAATAGGCCTATTTTGTTGTTTGGGGCAATTGTTGATAAGAGAGGCACATTTAACTGCCCACAGTAGCTAGAAATGTTATGGCCTGGCAGGTTGTGCAAAAGTTTGCAGTGTGGCCATATCATTTATTCAGTCAATTGTCTGTGCAAGCAGGGACCAATAGGATATATCTTTTAGTTTTTAATGAAAAGTTAAATTTGGGCTTATGCTAGGTTATTCATACTTGCATTTTAAGTGGCTTTGTCATGGATTCATAGAACAATAATAGAAAGTGGTGACTGCAAATGTGTCTGTTTTTCCACAGCTCATCAAAGCACCACCTCCTCGCTGTTGCAGTGGGCGTCACCACAGTATTGTTCAGGAAGCTCGTGATAATGGTACCTATGGTTCTACGTTGAGGAACGCTCAATCAAAAAATGATATGATGAACTTCTTTGGAATTAAGCGGACTAAGTACAGCTACATTTGTATTATGTGCATCGCTCATGCAAGACAGCAGGCCAGGATGCAGGGACACACAGTTGCAGGTATGTATGAATTGTTTTTGCAATAGATGGTTGTAGTGTTTTGTTTTGTCGCTGGTGTGTCACGCTCAGTTTTGTGCATCACGTTCAGACACTACAGTGGTCCAGTCCAGTGTACATTTTGCACACTCAAGCTGGGCATGCTGAAAATAATTCGCTGGAGCTCCTTCAGTGTGATCTCATGAAGTTGCCTGGCACAACTTTGGAACTTTGCGAGCTCACATGACTCATCCCCAGTTTTGTCCTGACACAGCCCAATCTAATCCTTTTTCAAGATACAGGCATTGTCTAATGTTTTCAAAACAATTCATTCTAATCTAAATGCAGAAACTTCTTCACTAATGCATGTGTAATTTGTACCTACATTTTCCAGACTGCTGAGTCTGAGGCATTGTACATTATTTTCACATCATGTGCCGAAATGTAGTACCTATCAGTGCCCTGCGCCAACTCATCAGGTCCATGTCTTGTCTTGTTCGCCTTGTTACATCCGCCTACCTCTCCTCCATCATTTCTTCCTTCCATCTTTCCTTGCTTCCTTCCTCACTCACTCCCCTCTCCTCCCCTCCCCTCCCCTCTCCTCTCCTCTCCTCTCCTCTCCTCTCCTCTCCTCTCCTCTCCTCTCCTCTCCACTCCTCTCTCCCCTCCCCTCCCCTCCCCTCCCCTCCCCTCCCCTCCCTCTCTCTTTCTCTCTCTTTCTCTCTCTTTCTCTCTCTTTCTCTCTCTTTCTCTCTCTCTCTCTCTCTCTCTCTCTCTCTCTCTCTCTCTCTCTCTCTGTCTCTCTCTCTCTCTCCTTTACTCTTTCCCTCCTCTCCTATTCTTTCTCCTCCATTTTCTCCCACGAAATGTTAAGTGTACCTATAATTTGGTTATGAACATTTTGCAGGGGATGAGCTGGAGAACCAGCAGCGCATTCTCCAAGAGACGACGGAAGCCAACGGAGGCCCGCAAAACTTTCCATCCCATAATCGTGAATGGAGAGCTGGGCGGGGAAGACGCGGTATTCGTCGAGGTCCAGGAGGTGGTATCGGCGCCACCAGACCAAGCATTCCTGCTGTGGCAGGCCGCCTTTTGGATTTTTAACATCAAAACTCCTAAAAACATGGTCAATCTGAATTGGTTTCTGAGAACCAAAGTGTTTGATGGGGTGAAGGCCGATGTGCCGCCATCAGCGGCGGCTATTGCGACCGTGAAGCAAGTGGAGTGAGATCCCCGTAGAGCATGCCGCTGCGGGGTGTCGGAAGCGTTTGCCAATTCTTTGAGCCTTCCACCGGCAGGACTATAAATACACATTTCTTGAAATATATCTTTGATCTGTGCTTGGTTACACGGGCTCTGGGTTGTGACGCTATTTGTCTAATATATGTGGTCGACGGTCGTATGCAGATTATCATTTGAGCTGACTTATGGTCAGGCCGCTTATCGCGGACAGCGGTGTTCTTGCTCGGGGTGGTCTTTTTTCAGCTCCGTGTTCGGCAATGTAAGCGAGCAAGCGCGAGAAGAGGCGTGCTCGTGCACAAGTTCACATGTGTGTGCCACATCCCCAACTCGTCTAAAGCTTACAGCTATTGAGTCTCTAGCCACCCACCAAAATTGAAAAACAATCGGTGACGCCGTTCCGGAGATACAGAAATAAGGTGCGCGTGTGCAAATATATCCTATCCCCGATTCGTCCAAAGCTTATAGCTAATCCGCTTCCAGCCACACACAAAATTTGAAGAGGCTCGGTCAAGTCATTCATGAGAAACATTAACTGCAACATAAATTCCATCCCACCAAAACTGATTGATTTTGTCTATTATATACACCATTATCATTGTATCTTTTAATTAGCTGCATTGTTCAACGCTCGCCAGTAGCACGATCAGCGCGATCAAAATCGTGATTAGCCAGCTGAATGCGAAATCAAGATCATGATTAGCCAGCTGGCTGCGTAATCAAGAAGTTGATCATCGGACTCCCGGGACGACGCCTCGTAATCAAGTTGTTGATTACGTTTTGGTTGCAATCTACCGCCTCACGATTTTCAGCTTGAATCATTCAAAGATTACACTTGTAGAGTGACTTCTTCTCTATCGGTCTTAAAATTTTCGTGCATCTCCGTAGACCCTGAATCGAGATTCGGCCGTTTTCGTGACGGGCTGCAAACATGACGAAATATGGGCATAAAATAATCATGAACTTGATTAATCAAGTTCTTGATTACCTCCCCGTAGTTTGCCCAACTGAACTATGCAACAGTCAAAACAACTAGACCAGACAGCAAACCTGAGGGGTGTTCACGGGCACCGCACACTGCTGCGTGCCGTGTGTGCGGTGCGTCCAGCAGGAGTGGGGCTAGGGGATGGGTAGGCGGCTCTGACATCACGGCTGCATGTGGTGGACGGTTCGCTGTGGCCGGTCGGGACTGGCCACAGCGGTCACTGTGTGCGGTGACGGAAGGCTGACGTAGGGACGCAGTGGGTGGAGCTGGAGGCTGGGTGAGGTCCAACCGCACACAAGGCCCGTGAACAGCCCTCTGAACTATCCATTCCATAGTCCTTCACGTTCCCATGCAACCAACATGCAACAAACATTACCAGGCCAATCTCAATCCTGATCCCAAGATACTCACAGTCTTCCAACAGTAATGAGTTAAGTGATGTTAATTGACCTTTAATTGCACATCTTCATCATACATCTTCCGCTATTTATCATATAAAACCAAAAAATGCAGGACGTCCCCGCAACGTGTGTGCAATACGCGCAATACACAATACAACACACCAAGGCCATCTATCAACACACAATACATCCAATTAGACGATAACAGAACATCGCGCCACGATTGTAGCAATTGTTCAGGCGGTATTTTACATAGGTATCATCCCTGAGAGGGAAAAGTCTAATGACGTAGTCGAAATAGAACAAAAGTCTTCCAGTCAGCAAAAGACAATTTTTTCAATTTATATGAAAAATCACACTAATGATTACTCAGCTTCTAAATTTGATTTTGATGTATGTAATTTGATGTAAGTGTGTATCATTGCACCATTATGTTACTTCCATTTCCAAAGGTAATTCAGACTAGTTTACAAAAAATTCATGACGTCACATATTGTATTATTTGTTATTTATCCAGCTAAGATATATCACGTATGTTTTAAATCACCGAACGAAATCACAAGTATCCAACAAGCGCGCAGGCCATTTCTGCGTTTCCTCAATAATTGCGAAATAGAAGCGATTCCCACCTTTTATAGGTGCCAAGCACCTCGACATTGCTGACGTATCACCAGCCTGAAGTAGTTCTTTTTCCGAAAGATGAACGAATGAAACGATTATTTTCTGTTCGGAGAAACTGTAGAGTGAGAAGGTCATCACCGGTCCGTTACTGTCAGAACGTCATTGATCGCACGTATTAGATGATAGATAGGGGAGAGTGGGGTAAGATGCCCAGGGTGGGAAAGACAGATTGTACTGATTTAATGTTACTTCGGTACCTTGGCCTTGGGGTAAGATGCCCCCTGCCCTGATGGGGCAAGACGCCCCCCTAAATCCGTAGGCTGTCCTTCAAGCAGCCCGTCAAATCATTTATTACATACTTGTGATGGGAGGCAAAAGCCGATCTGGGACTATTGAGAGTCCAGTACGGTCGGGTGCTCCCCATGCCGGTCCCTCGGCCCACACAGCGACTTTTTGGGCGGCATCTGACTCTGAGAGCCCTCACGATGGCCTCTGTGGGCGCCATTATTGGCTCCAGGGCCCCTCACGACATATTTTGAGGGCTCCCACGTTGGCTCCACGGGCCGCGCTGGCATCTGAGGTCCCCACGATGAGCTCGAGGGCCCTCAAGCATCATGAAGACCTATAAGGGCCCCACAGTGGTCTCCGAACGCCACCACGGTGGCTTGTTTGGCCGCGCTGGACTATGATGGCCCTAACGATGACCTCTGAAGCCCCTTTCGACTACTTTTGAGGGCCCTTATGATGACGTTTGGTGTCTATTGCAGGCTCGAAGGGACTACTGATTCGTTCAGGCGATTCACGTGCCCATTTATGTCACTTATAGTGTAGGGGGGCATCTTCCCCAACACCAGGGGGCGTCTTTCCCACCATGTGGGGTAAGATGCCCCCTTTCACTTTTTCAGGAAAATGCTTAATAGCAAAAAAAAAGTTATCATATTTCAGGCACGAAAGTGTGATATTTTAGAAGAAAAATGATGTCGGCTTCCGTTGAAACTCCAAGTTTTTGCTTTCCGACCGTCATTTTCGAATAATATATGATAACGTAAAACCCTGGGCATCTTTCCCCACTCTCCCCTACTATGCACAATGGTTCCACTTATTGTTCCTAACCGTGGTTTTCTAAATTCAATCAATCGAGAGACGATGTGTTTATTTCATGAACAAATGGAGCAATGACAGTATTGACGTGACAATAGGGCAGGCGGCACTGCAGGCTCCTACATGATACATCTATGGTCAAAACGACATTTCGTATCAATGTCATCCGATCGGTCTCATCGCCATGAAAGCACACCCAGCATCCCATAACTACGTGTGTAAGTACATGGACCAGATCACTCAAAACCCTGACATCAGACCCAAATGCCTCCCCGTCCTCCTACTTTTCTCACATCAAGAGATCGGATCCCTCAAACCATCATACCAAAATGCGCATAACCACCACCCTTTCACGACTTGCGACGAAACATGATCCGAGATGGGGGCACAGATACCTTCACATGTGTAAGATAGGTGACCAAATGTCACGCGTAGCATACCACACCCACACATAATACATAACTTGTACTCATATGTACAGAAATACCGTATACAGAAATACCGTACATCAGCGTGAACGACGCGACGGCGTGAACGTTTGAACTTCACATTTTAAAACAGATTCATTTTCCCCGAGTTTCATCTAGCTTTGTACCACACGCGCTGTATAAATGGATTTCAGACCATTTCTTTAGTGTGCGCCATCACAATCTTCATATAATGCCAACACGACATGCAGATTCGACAATAATAAATGCATGGGCCTAATACCATCCAAATTTCAATATAATCATTTTATCTAGTTGGTAGTTCAATGGTTATGTAATATAGTTTTAGCCACCACTTATCAACATTCCAGCAAAGCTATCCATAAAGCTGCATATCCGTCACGCTGAAAGCACCGAGGCGTCTACTATTCTTGCTGCCTGCAGGACATTACTATCGAATACCAGGCCACACGGACCGCTGCTTTGTCTGACACCGGACAGCACAAGCTACCTACTGCCGTGCCGAGCACTGGGCGGGCCACTGGTGTGTCTGGCGGTCAGCAGCACACCGCACCCCTCACAGTTTACCCTCCTTCAGTCGGATATCCTGTATGTGGAACATCGAGTCGTCCACCGGACCCATCACCGCCTTCCCGTCCACAAACGTCACACACTGGATCGGCCCGGCCGGCCGCGGCGGCTCCGGAGGCGGCGGCGGGCTCCGGCGGCGGCCCAGCAGGGCGCGCTTACCGGGCGGCACATACAGACCCGCCTTCGGTGTGCCCGGCTCCGCAGTCCCCCGCTCGGCCTCGGCGGCCGGAGAGGGACCGCCTGGGGGAGCCGGCTGCTGGCGGAGCACCTCAGTGCTCTTCTGCGGAGAAGGAGGCAGCGGAGCGCGCACGGCTGCCTGAGGGACTGCCGGCGGACCCTGTGGCGGCGGCGGCTGGCTGGTCACGGCCGCCGGCGCCATAGGAGCACCCACACTGCCCCGCGGGTCCGGTGGCGGCGCTCCATAGGCCGCCAGTGGTCCCTGGGGAGCGCTCTGGGCCGCCGGAGGCCCTTGGGGAGCGCTGTGTGCCACTGGCGAGTTGTGAGGGGCGCCGCGCACCTCCTGTAGCGACATCTGCTTGGACTGGGAGGCCGCGTACGTCATAGACTGGCCATGCGGTGGCGAGCCGTAGGGCGGATGATGCGTCTCCGCTTGGATGTATGACACAGGCGCCCCCTGGGGCGGCGATCCGTACGACACAGGCGGTCCCTGAGGCGGGGAGCCGTACGACACTGGCGGCCCCTGAGATGGGGAGCCGTACGACACAGGCGGTCCCTGAGGCGGGGAGCCGTACGATACAGGCGGCCTCTGGGACGGGGTGCCGTACGGCGGTTGAGAGCCGTATGACGGCACTCCGTACGACGGGGAGGCACCTGCGTAGGCAGACATGACGGGAGCGCCATGTGTCGCTGGCGGTATACGCACCGACGAGCTATGCGACATTGGGGTAGCCGTGGCGTACTGCTGAGGAGCCGTTACGTACGACTGGGGGGTCGCGCCGTACTGCTGAGGAGCCGTGCCGTACTGTTGAGGAGCCGTGCCGTACTGTTGAGGAGCCGTTACGTATGACTGAGGAGTGGCACCGTACTGAGGCGGCGCGACACCGTAACTCTGTGGCGGAGGAGCACCATAGGCGGAGGGTGCGGGGCCGTACTGCTCTGGGTACACGGACACCGGCTGCTGCACCCCCAGCTGGGAGAGATTCCTGGCCAAGGCCAGCACCGCCTCTGGGTTACAGATGGCTGCTGGGGGCGCCGGTATCGGTGGCGGTGGAGGTGGCTGTGGGGGCGGCTGCTGACCCTCGCCGGTCATCTCTTTAAGCAAGGCGCTGATCGGTGACACGCTACGTGGACGCGTCTGAGGCGGATCAGGCGGAGGAGGGGGGCCGTCCCGGGAATCCAAGCGCCGGTCCGGCTCCTCGTGGTAGCCGTTCGGAAGTTCGGCTTCCAACAGATCCTCTGGTGAGATGTCCGAGCGCCTCCAGCCACGCTCACTGCCGTCCGAGTCATACTCTCTATCACCGTCCTCGTCCGATAGATCGGCACTGAACTGGCCGCTCGATTCCTCGGTGGGCTCAACTGGGTGCTCCTCCTCCACCGCCGCCGCCGCCGCTGCTGCTGGCACCTCCTGCTGGACAGCCTCCTGCTGCTGAGCCGCCTCAGCCGCTGCGGCTGCTGCTGCCTCCTGCTCGGCGCGCAGGCGGTTGCTGAACGCTGCCGCCCGTCTGCTCGCCGGTCCCGTCACCTTCACTTCTGCCGGCCCGGAGAGCGGTACGACCGTGCCGGACGGCAGGACAGTCGGACGGGACGGCGAAACGACTGGACCGGCCGGCGGAACAGACGGACCGGACAGTGGCGCAGACAGGGCTGGTAGGAGAGGGGCATCCGTCGGCGAGACAGGAGCGGCCGCCGGCGGGACCGGGGCGGCCGCCGGCGGAACCGGGGCGGCCGCCGGCGGGGATGGTGTGCCACGCTCCTGGACGGGCTGCGCGTTCTCGGGCGCCGGAGAGGCAGGCACATGGTCGAACTGGCACTCGGTCTCGACGGCCTCAGAGGCGGACGGCGGCTGCTGCGGGGAGCGCGGGCCGGCCGGTGGGGAGTCGGGCTCGCCGGGCAGCGACTCCTCAGCTCGCTCCTTGTCCCGTGTACGACCGCGCCCGCGGCGGCCCCCTGCGGGAACAGACCCAGCGTCAGACGGAGCGACACGGAGGAACGGCGGTCCGGGCATCAGGGTAATGTTACCGGCTCAAGCGCAAAGAACTGAGTCACTTGAGGGAGTGCAGCATTTTAGATTACTGTTATCAAAACGAACATAAGGCAAACGATTTGCATCGCAAAACGAGCGTTTACAGTAGGCATTAGCAGCGTTCAATTGAGACAAATAGCGCTTATTTTCTCGGATTGGTCCCGGCCTTTCTGGTTATAAAACAATCCTGTTTTTATTGTAAGTGCGCAGACCTGAGTTTTCACTCACTACCCCGTTGACCACGTACCTGTTTGGGGAGCCGCCGACCCCGTCCCCGCGGAGGTGCACCACACCACAGCTCTCTGCCACCAGCGGTTAGAGCAAGCTCGGAGAGACACCAACTCATGCAGGCTTTGTGAGACAGGGGCCGGGTGCGGGCCCAAGCATGCGGGCCGCCCGTGGCGTGCCGTGCGAAATCCACAAAAAGCACCGCGCCGTGCTTTGGCTGTATTTGCATAAAGTTGATCAGCTCGATTATACATCACAGGTTAGGCGCTTACGAGTACCTTCATCGCACACCAAACACATTCACAAATCAAAAGTACACTGAAAGCACACTTGACCAAAATAACAACAAATAAAAAGGCGAAAACAAAACATTTTAGAGCATTCCTTGAAACTGGACGGCTATTTAAACGCGCATTCCACATTAAAATTTTTGAGGTTCCATAAAAAAACAGCCAAGTCCGAATCAAAACTACTGAAGGATCAATTTCAAACAGCTCAAGTAAAATTTTAGGATGATTGAGGCCAAAGTGAAGCCCACCTGCCACATCGTCAAGTATTTCGGACACAATAAAAGTGACAAAATGGCGCATTAATACGGACGAAAAGCGCCACCGGCTTGCTTCGTCACGAATCGAAATAAAATCACCCGAAATAAAATGCTGATATCAATCACCTAACATTCATTTCAGTCATGGTGTGATTACGAAGAGCCTTCCACAACGAAGAAGCGGTTTACAAACGAGAGTTCTGAACGGGGGCACGGCTTGACGTCAGATGAACCAAAAAGGGTAGTGACTACTGACTATTGCACAAGCATCCTTTCATTAATTCTAATGCCGAGCATATTTCCAAAATGTTGTTAAAGAGAGCATGAGAATATTACTCCAAGGAAAATAAATATCCGCACAATATACCCGAGTTCACTCGCTGGGGCGAGTCACAGTGAGGTATGTCGTGACAGCTACTACTTGGTCCACGCAAATATGACAAACATATTTACACTACGCTAATGACGATGCTCGGATCGGGCAGATATCAGATCATTGTTATGTACAGATTTTGCGACAAAGAAAATTGGTGAGTGATAGACCCTGGATTTTCCACCACCTTAGAACGAATGTCACAATATGTGAGGTAAAAAGACATGTCCCCGTGATTAATCGTGCCCACAACCACGGGAGAACCAAACGCATGCTACCTGCACCGCGCTCACCACCCGCAGTCTCACAGCCCCAGCCGCGTCGGCAAGGGGGGACATCACCAACCATGCGCGGACCCGGCAACCCGCCCCGCAGCACCGCCGCCTCAGCTGATGTAGGAACACGAATACGTAAACACCAAATCCCTACCCTTCATGTCGATCGAGTACCACTCACTCCTGGAGTCCCGCTGGCCGCCCGCTGCGGCGGCTGCCGGCGGTCTCTCGGAGGCGGCCGGCGGCCGGCGCGGCACACCGTCCGTGACCGCCCCCGGCGGCGACCGCTGCCGCTGGGCCCGACCGTCCCCGCCGCCACCTCCACCGCGGCGTGGCTTCGGCTCCTCCCTGTGCGCAGCGCAACAGGTGAAATCACAGGTGAATACACACAAACATCGCCACCAACAGCAGCTCAGCATCAGCTTACTGTAGGCGGATTCAATGTATGCCGTATATCGCAAAATAAACGAGGAATGAAGCACAATAATGCATGTGCTCAACATAACTGATAAATAACTCTCAGAATCATTGCGTAACTTGCGCAGAGTGAGGCGCATCTTTGTGCATTTTCGACACTCACCTGAGCGCATTCGCTTGCTTTTCTCTATCCCATTCTCGCCGCCAGCCGCCGTCGCTGGCTTTGGAGCGTTCCACGCGGCGCTGGTCAATCTGCTGCCGCTCCAGCCGCCAGGCGGCGTCCTCCTTGCGCTGCTGTTGCTGCTGCTGGACGTTCTGCTGACGCCTGTCCCGCTCCCCACGACCTCCCGCCGCGGGCCCGCCGCCTCGCTCGGGACAGTCGCGCGCCCGATCGCGCAGGAAGCCGGCTCCGACGCGGTCGCGTCCGCCGCGCCGGCCAGCCTCGGGCTGTTCCTGTTCGGGCGAGGGGCTGCGCCGGTAGCGGACACACTTAGAGACGCGCGCCTCGTCACTGCCGGCGGCACGCGCCTGCTGCCGGTCCGCCTCCACCTCCTGCACACACCGAGAGACAGGGGACGCATGGGTGACCTGGGCTATAGGCAGATCGGTTCAGCGGGTATGCGAACTAATTGGTAGTTAACTAAAAGGCAAATGTAGAAACGTACGAAATAAAAAGGAATAATTTCCCACGGGGAAATTAGCAGTGAAGTAAAGTAACACCCTCATTTCTCAAAGTATTCTCGAAGTAAGGAAAATACTTAAAAAAAAAAAATGGAAAAAAAAGATGGGAATGATATGCCTCACAAGTCAGATATCGCACACCGATTCGTTCAGAACCGTGACCTTCCGTTCCAAAAACGCCTTTTGGATAAAGAGACTTTACAAATTAGTTTGCATATGAGCATGTCACTTTACTTGTGGGCGTGGCGGTAATGCACGTCCCAGGTAGGTACTAAGCTCACATGTTTCATAAAGCACACCTTGTATATAACAGTGTGTTTGACTTTCGGCAATATGAAACCCATACGTTGCTTGATTAACATATGTCTTCGATCAGTGCAATACCTGTTTCCGTTGTTCACGGAGTCGGTTCTCTTCCTGGATTCGGCGGATTTTGGCGTCCAGGGCAGCTTCAGCGTCTTTCTAAAAAGTCATTGATGTAGGGTGAAGTCGTATAAGAGTACGCACTTAGTGGATTTCTTGCTCTCATTTGTTTAATATTTGAAGGAAAGAAATCGCAAATAGGGAATATTAAAGTTCATTGAATTAGCCATCAACCCATGGGGCAACGATCCTTCAGCGTAAATGGAAGTGGTCTAAAACTGACATTTTCTGAACCGTTGCACTTGCGTACTCTTACCATATGGGGTGTGTAAGAGTACGCACGCCAGGCGGGTGGAGTACGCAAGCATATGAACACACACCTATGCAGCTTGCACTGTCCAAATGCTTAACTTCAAACTCAGAAGGCATTTAAGTTAATTCTAGTATCCAAAAAGAAAAACATAAAATAAATCTTTCAAGTCTATAAATCAGGAAATAATCATGTCGTGTGTATCTTAAAAAATGCACAATCAAAAAGGAGAATAACTCGTATTTGGAAGAATTTCGGGTACGCATCTGCATCACAGTGCTCCATTGATGATATACCTACAAAACAAACGTCATTGAGCGATAGATTAATAACTCTATATTTCTGTATATTCGATTTAATGTATAATTCTGCGTACTCTTACCCTCCTGAACAGTGCGTCCTCTTACCGTACATGCAATTCGCGCACAAAACAACCCCGAAACTTTGTGCAAAACTTCGCAAACAGAATATTGCACTGTACAGTATTTCCCCAGATAACCTCACAAGTTTCCCACAACAATCACGGAAATGTACCTTATCTCAACAGCCAAGTATCAAAATTATTGTACCATATCAAAATAATATCATAACGCTCGAAAATAATATTCATCGCCTTAAACTCAACAGCGTCGCCGCTCAACGCCCACGTTCCGTTGGTGACATGCACGCACTGGCGGCTTCATGTCACTTCATGAACTCGACAAACCCGCGTTGCTAAGCAACCGAAACAGCTGATGCGTACTCTTATCGCCCGCGTACTCTTACCCGCCCTTACCCTATATTAACAAATAGTTGTAAAGTAAGTATTTGGAAAGACAGAACATGCAACAAAGATCGTCTACGTCACTGGGAAAGCACCTACCAGTCATCTGGAATGGCCGACCCACAAAACACACCTATCTTATTTATGCGCGCCGGTACGTGCACCCGTGTATAAGTATTGAAGTCTCGACCAGGGGAGACAAGCTGGCCTTTTTATATGAAGAATGATAAGACAATGAACATGTAATGTACAAACATACATCACACACTTGAGGCGAGGCCAGTATTACGCTTTCAATTCATTTTTTCAGTGTGAACTTAAAAAACCCTATGCACAATTTTCGTCATAAGTAAATTTTGATCCCGAGCCCCGCTGGAGCTCCTGAATTTCCACGCCCTGCCGGGGGGGGGGGGGGGGGTGATCATCCCCCTCTGAACACCCTGGCAGTTGATGCCTCCCCATCCTTTTCTTTCAGATCCTATCCTGTCAAGATCCTGACATGAAATCCTGCTTTATAAATTGGCATCAAAAATGGTGTTACACTCTTTTCCTAGATTAACCTGTGCCCCGTTGGGCTCTGCCGACCAACGCGCCCTGTTGGGGGGGGGGGGCAATTTGGAACTACCTTGCAGTTCCTATCAGGGAACTATCTTGTGACCCAATTTTATTGACCTAGGTCAAACCGATGAAGTCACAGGTCAGGTCAAAGGTCGAATTTTCACCGTGTACAGGCATTTCAAGAAATGCGTTGTAAAATCGAGTAAAATGCATTTCATTGAAAATCATCGATGGGGAAATGTTCTTCAAACACATATATTGCTATTTGAGGTAACTGATACCAGGTCAGGTCACTGAGGTCAGGTCACTGAGGGTCACAATATGAAAATATCATGTGATGCATGTATTATGGTCCATTTTATATGTCAAAGACGATTATGTGGGTCAGGCAGCCTTTGGGGTCAGTTTAGATTATGTTCTGGTGAAGGTTAGGTCAAGGTCATTTTAATTTCTATTAAAAAAAGTCAGGTCAAGGTCAGGTCAAATTAGGTCAAATTTCAAAGTCGATATTTTTGCATAAAATGGGTATCGATTCGATGCAGCTCGTCACGGGGAGTTCAATGGTGTTCTTTGTTTTGCCCTACGTGGTCTAGAATCGCTAAAAATTGAGTTAAAAAATTTGACGTCATCATTTTTGAACAGTTTTTTCGCTATAACTTGGCCAAAAAACGAGATATTGATCTGAAATTTGGTATGTATATAGAAGAGCGCAGGGACTATCACATATATTCCGGTGTTTTCGAAATTCGGTTTCCAGAAAAATCAATTTTTTGAATTTTCGGAGGTCAAAACCCCAAAATTTTGAAAAATCCGAGATAGCAGTTTTGTAGCGCCGCTTTTTGTCTACCAGACCATATAAAGAACTTTGAAATTGCTTGGTAACTGTAGATTTGGTGAGCGTTACAAGATTGCATGTTTTTTGCTCATTTTTGCTTGAACATGACCTCAGTTTGACCTCAATAACTTCTGACCTAAGGTGACCTTAGACTTGAAATTTGGTGTGAAGGTGTCAAATTGATGCCCGGGAAGGTACTGAAAATTTGGCGGCGCACAGCGCCGCCGTTTTCTTGCTATTCAGGAAAAACCACAGGGGGGCAAATTGCCCCCCCCCCAACAGGGCGAGGGTTAATTGAGGCATTTGCCTCATTTTTTCATCCTAGGAACGTTTTCTTCATTGGGACACTCAACTAGATCCAATTTTAGAACACTGGTTGCCATAGAAATTATATGGTGCAGCTTTTGACTCTTTAATTTGATGTAGACTGATGTAAATTTGCAGCTTTCCACCCTGCTGCCATAGGTACTTTGAAGTCTTGCAGCCTGATCCAAATTGCTATTACTTCATAGTATGGCAATTAGAATATGCTGCTTAACTTTTCAATCTCACTCTGTGCCTCATAGCAAATGGATATCAGAATCCACTTACCTCTCTTGCTTTAGCCATTCCAGGAGCCTGCTGTTTGGTGATAAAATATAGAAGTCCCTGAAATGAAGCACCCAGCCGTCAGTAATTTAAAACAATTATTTTGGTTAAAACTAGCTTGATTAAGTTTTAAGACTAACTGTATCCAGCCTGAAATTCTAATGACATAAAATGCCAACTCAACTCATGAACTCAAAGGGGAAATAAAAATTAAGTACCTAATCATAATGCCTCAGCAATCATCCTCACCATACAGGAAGCACAAGTTACTATGATCAGCTCTAAGACATATAGATTAATCTACGTATATGAGCAGCACATTGATATCCAATAGACCATAAGCTAACAGACCGAACGAAACTACCACACTGTTAGTGTTCTTAGCTCATGCGACGAGAGCTAAAGCTGGGAGCAGAGGGGAAGTTGACTGTGCCTGGCCACCATAATGGGCCCACAGGCCACATCTTCATGTTTTGCATACTGGCGGATCCAGAAAGGTGGTCTCGGATGTTGCAGAGGCATCAAATAAAAAGTGTTATTTTTTAATTTTAATATTCCTCTCAGCCAGATCACCCAACAGGATTGCGGGATCAGACCACAGCGGGTAGATGTCGGGGTCTACACAGCAGGCTCTGCTTAGTGTCGGCTCCGGCTCAATCAAACTGCCCATTCAAACATTCGAGCTGAATTTTAAAAAAAATCATTGAAAAAAAATTATCAAAAGTTGCCGCCTTTTACTTTGACTTTGTTGACTTATGTGCAGTTTAATTAAAATACCTAATTTTCCTTATGAAAGTTACTGAGTTGTTTGTTTATGCACACAAAAAAAAACGCAACTTTGACTTACGTCGATTGCGGGCGCTGCGGGGCAGGCGGCGGGGGCATCCCCCCTAGAGGCGGGGGCATCCCCCCTAGGTGCCCTTAGGTTACCAAACTCGGACGACCGACTATCAATATAAAAGCTATAGATGGCCTTGATAAAAGCATGGAACTTACCCTCCGGGTCTCGGGATATATCTTTCAAAGAAATTCCGAAATTCCACAGCCCACACACACCCTCTCAAGCTGGAGCGTCTTTCCGGTGCAAAAGGACGACGCATCAAGGATTCAGTAATTATGTGCTGCTTCCGTCTAAAACGCAGCAACTAATTAGGGAGCAACTAACTTGAAGAATAACTCATTAAGTATTGTTAAGACCCTTAATTTGCTCAAATTTTGGCTTTAAAAACGACGCTGAAATGTATTTAGAATTACAGAAATATTTGTGTTATAATTTCTCACCTGTTGAACTCACCTGTTAGGTTTCCTTGCTCATTGCCCAGATGGTGGTAGGGTTATTAGAGACAGGAAACCGTGTCGAAGAGAGACGTGCCAACCCCGGACAATAGATAAGCAGGACATTCAGAACTGGACTGTGCAATTGTTAAGGGTTGGAATGGTACGTCTGCTTGGGTGTAGTTGTTGCTGATGGAGGTAGTCTTTGTGCAATTTGCAACTACAAAAGAAGTGTTGACTAAGATGTGCGATGAAGTGAGTAACATATGGAGAATGAGCTGAATCAGAATGGATAGACAAGATAGTGAGGATTTGGGGAGGGAATTAGGAACAAGGGCGGGATGGGAGTCCCTGGCGCGTATAACCCCACTCTTGCTTGATAAGAGGGGGCGCCTACCAGGGACAGGCAGGATTGATTGGGTGTGTTTCTTTTTCAGCTACTGGAGATAATCAAATAGTCGACTTCCGAGACAGGTTTCCAAGGCAGACTTGAACTCCTTCAGTGTCTTGGATGTGACCACCCAGGTCGGCAGGGAGTTCCAGTCTTGGACGACACGCTGGGAGAAGAAGCGGGCTCTGGCGTCAACTTGACTGCGGCTCACTCGGATTTTGAACGGATGACCTCTTGTACGAGTGTCATGGGAGATATCCCATAGATCTGCAGGTTGTATTGGACAGTTTCCGTTGAAGATTTTCCAGCATTTGATCAGGTCAGCCCTCAGTAGTCGTCCCTTTATGGAGTAAAGGTCGAGCGTTCGTAGCCTGTCCCCATACTCTTTGCCTTCGAGTCCCTTTATCTGGCGAGTCCATAGCCTTTGCACTGATTCCAGCCTTTTCCTGTCCTGGACATATCCAGTGTTCCAGACAGGCGACGCGTATTCCAGAATAGGCCTGATGTGCGTTTTAAGTATGTGTATCATAAATTCAGGTTCTCTACATACTGTGCCTTTCAGGAGGTTGTGGGCTACGCCGCCGGCTTTCCTTGTCACTGTTCTGCTGTGTTCATGGAACTTCAGTTGGTCGTCAACGAGTATTCCAAGATCAACCTGGGCGACTGAATCGGGAAGTTGACGTCCATCGAGGGTATAGCTGGGTCTATCCAAGATGTGTGCGCGTCTCTTGAAACGAAGAGTGACACACTTCTTTGAATTCATGTGTAATCCCCATGACTTGGCGGTTGCGTGGAGAAGGTTGATATCAGATTGCAGACTTGCAGTGTCACGGCCGATGTTCGAACTATCAATGCATGTGTATATTTTGAGATCATCTGCGAATATCTTGTAGTGACATTTAAGGTTTGTCGCGATGTGGTTAATATATATTAGAAAAAGAACTGGGCCGAGGACTGACCCTTGGGGTACACCACTTTTGACGTATCTTGGTGCGCTGTACGCATCTTTGACGACCACTTGCATCGATCTGTCACATAGAAATTCTTTGAGCCACCTTAGAAGGTCTCCCCCGATGCCTATGTGCCCAAGCTTGTCTAGCAGAATATGGTGACAGACAACGTCAAATGCTTTTGCAAAGTCAAAGAGGATAAGATCAACTATTTTCCCTTTGTCGATCTCACTTGATATATACTCGTAAGTGGACAGAAGCTGGTCCTCCGTAGACATCCCTGGTCGAAAACCAAATTGGTGATCAATGAAGATGTTGTTTTCATTGAGGAAGATGTTCAAACCATTAGAGATCAGTCTTTCCAGGCATTTTGCGGGGACTGATGGCAAACAGATCGGCCGGTAGTTCAAAGGATCGACGTGAGACCCCTTCTTGAAGATTGGTACCACGATCGATAGCTTCCAGAGTGAGGGGAGTGATCCTTCTTCCAGTGAGAGATGAAATATCCTGGATAGAGGGCGAGCCAGGTGAGCTGCACACTCTTTCAGAAAACAGGGATGAAGACCGTCTGGGCCCATAGCAGAATTCACGTCGAGATCCATCAGCACCTTCTTCACCTCTGCAGAGTCGAAATCGACGGATTCAAGTGCTCCATCACACTGTTGGTGAGGTGCTGGGTGTGACGGCACTTCAGGTCGATACACACTGGCGAAAGCTTCGGCAAAACATTCTGCCATCTCAATTGGACTGTCAGTTGTGGTGCTGTCAGGAAGTCGAATTGGTCCTACTGAGGAGCGGAACTTCTTCTTGCTGCGGAGGTGAGCATGTAGCAGCTTTGGGTTCTCCTTCATCTTCAGAAGTAGCGACTTTTCATATTCCACCTGTGAGTAGAAAGTGAAGAGGTGAAGCTCCTTATTGATTCGCATAAATGAAGAGAGAAGATCTTGAGTGATGTGCGATTTACGACCATGTAGAGATCTAGCACGCTTGTATTGCTGCCATGCCCTGGTACGTCTCGTCTTGAGAGATGTCGGAGGATTAGTCTTCCAGGGGACTTTGCTCTTTGGTTTGTTGCGATTAGAAATGGGGATATATTGGCGTATCAGTGGCTGTAGGACTTGAAGGAGCCTGTTGAAGGCCTCTTCTGCGTTCAGGTGCGCAAGTTCAACATCCCAATCCACCTCGCTGAGGGCGTTGTTGATATTATTGTATTGTCCTTTGTGCCAGAGTATGTGACCAGGTGCGTGTGATGATGAGCAGATTTCTTTGTCGAATGTGTACTGACAGTGGATACTGCAGTGGTCACAGCCAGGTGGTGGGGGCCTCACCTCTACTTCATTTATCCTGTCTGATTCTGTTGTCAAAATCAAGTCCAGTATGTTCCCTGATCGGGGAAATGTTGCCTCATGGATCCACTGGGTGAGTCCAAGCGTGTCAAACAAGTCCAAAAACTTCGAGTCTGATGAAGAGATGGGCTTCATAGAATCAAGTGACCAAGTGATGGTCGGTAGATTCAAATCTCCAATGAGAATGAGTTCTTTGCCAGTACATATTTGACGCAGGAATGCCATTAGCATGTCATTCTGTTCCGGTGAGTTCGAGGGTGGCCTGTATACTGCAACCACATGCAATTCCAGGGCGGACAGATGAAATATGATGACATTGGGGTAAGATGAATCAACATCCTCGACTTGAAGTGTTTCAGAGATGTATGCGCAAACACCGTGTATACTTGAGCCCCCACTATCATTGCGCAGAAGTGAATAACCAGGTATTCTTACAACAGCATCTCCAACGTCTGGAGTTAGGTGAGTTTCTGATATTAGCAGTATGTCAGTAGTATCATGCATATTGAGGATGTGTTGAAGAACGTTTAACCCTATTCCTGGCGGGCTCCGCCGGGACAAGAAACTGGCGGGGGGGGGCCGATTCGGCCCCCCCCCCTGAGATCTCGAGAACGAAGCAAGATAGCGACAAGCGGTAAACGGCATCGGATACGCACGGCCAAGATCTACAATTTTTACTAAGGTCATTTTCAGGTCAGGTCAAAGATGACGTCACAGGGGTCGAAAAAGTCAAAATGGCGGCACTAGATATGGAGAGAGTTTTTCTCGAATAACTTTCGAATTAGTCAAGATAGGAACAAACTATGGGCATCATCGTGATCCTCTCGTTAATCCGCATCGAATGATATATATGTTGACCTCGAAAGGTCAAGGTCAAAGGTTGACCTCAGGTCACGTGACCTCGAGGTCATCATGTATATCATTCGATGCGTCTTGACGAGCTGAACACAATGAGACCATCCACGCGTCTGTATCTTGTTCCTGTACGGAGTTATTGGCCAAAAACCTTTGGTGACCTTTGATGACGTCACATGACCTCACAGCTGCCCAACAGCAAAACAGACCTCAAGGTAGTGAAGGTTGATCGTATATGAAGTCATGTATGGTATATGGGGCCATTCCGACCCGTTTTAGTGGTAAAAACAGGGAGTTGATTTTTCCCCCATTGACTTATAATGGGGAGGTCGCGAAATTGACCTGACCTTAGGTCACCGATATCAAAATTCCGAGATATACAAATTGCACATACTGATACCCTAACTAAACCCTGAAGAGAAGAAATTGATCGGTCAAAAACTCTAGCTCTGGCGTGATTGCAAACTTTTCTGAGGTAGCGTCACCAAACCGCCTCTGGTGACCTGACCTGAGGTCAGATCAACTCAAAATTTTCAGACATGTTGCGTAGAAGCCTTTTAGGAAAAGTCAGAAAATTTGAGCTTCCTAGCTCAACGCGTTTGGGAGATATAACCAAAAAACCTCAGGGGGGGGCTCCTGAGGCCCCCCCCCGCCAGGAATAGGGTTAACTTGGTGCACAGGCCATTTACATTACAATGTGCAAAGTTTAAAACTTGAGTGTGGCTAGTTTGGCCATGCCATCTCAGTTTCCCGAGTTCCTGGGTGGGCTGTTACTTCGAGGGGGGTCTGGCTGAGTGGGAGCCGCTTGACAGGCTTCAGTGGCCGTGATCCCTTGGTCCCTTGGTGGACGGGGAGGGGGGCCCGTTTCGAGCTGTTTCGGAACAGTTTCTTCTGTACTTGAATGCTCACCAGGTGTCTCTGATGGCTCAGTATCTGGTTGGTGTTGAGCGTTGGGCATGTTTGACACTGTTGTTGTACCACCAACTGTTGGATGTTGGGCTTGGCGGGGTGCTGTCTGGTGCCACTCACTCTGCCGTGGCCGAGTTGCCAGCCTATGTTGAAGCTCTTGACGCTGGGTATAGGTCAGATCTTTTCGGATGAATACATGTGAGTAAGAGGTGTACTTGAGTTCTCGTGCGTGTTCAAGTAACAGATTTCTTTGTCTGACGTTGTGGACGTTTCCCCGGTATAGATCTGCATCATTCTTGATTTGACATGCCTCAGAAAGCACAACTTTCTCACCTATCAGAAGCTCTGATATTTCGCCAAACTTGGCGGCTGCCTCAGCTGCAGTCTTAGCCCTGAGGCCCCTAATGACCAGAGAGTTTTGACGTTTCTTGCGTTCTTCTAGTTCTCGAAGCTCTTCGCGAACGACTCTACGGTAGTTATCTGTTGCTTGCTGAATCATCTGAGGTGCACCCTGAGAAGGGTAGCTACTATGTGTTTGTGGGGGGTGAGGTTGCAAGTGGGGCCCCCTTAGGTTCTCTGCGTATGTTGGGCCATCTCTTGCAGAGAGTGTTTGCTTCTCAGATGGGGGCAGGCTTCCTTGATCTGGAGCAGTGCCTGCTGTCAAATGATTTTTCACTGTCAGTTCAAGGTTGTCCACCTTCTTAATTAGTTCAGTTAGAAGGTCATTGTTTGCTGGCTGGAGTTGGTCCTGACAATTCTCTGTTTGCATAGCCGACTCACTCATGCAAGACCTGGGCTGAAGTTTGCCGAGATTTGGAAGTTTTCGGCATGAGTCACAGATAAATGACAGTACATCATATCTTCTCAGTGCATTGTAGGCAGCTTTGGCTATATCTTGGCAAAATGCATGAAACCAGTTTCCACAAAGATCGCATTGGACCCCTTGCTGGGAGTCTTTCACTTCCAGGTGGCATGTCAAGTTGCCTGGTCCGCCTGGACAAATGGAGGGGTTGAGATTGCCCCCATGGTTAGCGCGTACAACCGTAGGAGAAACACTGGTGCCAACATCAAGGGGTAGGAGGCCAATTGTATTAGCCACCATACTCACATGACCCGGGGACGGATTCTGGTTTATTGGAGTTTTACCATTTGGGCGGGACCTTGGTGGTGTTCTGTTTAGTGGCATTTTGTGAGTAATGCAGGCTGTGCAGGCATGCAAGGTGCAGACAGGACCACGACAGGGAGACAGACAGGACCCAGTGCTCGGCGGCAGAGCAAGTACTCCCTGAACAGGCACAGAGCTTTGCAGAAGCTGATGAAGACCCAGGGACAGCTTTGCAGGGTCACTTGTTTGACCTTGTGTGACGTGCAGACTCATGCACTTCATGCAGCATGCATCAAAGCAATATTTACAGCAAGTTGAAGAGCACCTGATTTTACTCCCTTTGATGGTTCCTTATGAAGCTTTCAACTGAAGCTTCTACTGACATAAAATTACGTGGAAATGGCCTGGGATCTCCACTGGCATGATTATAACTCACCTATTATAACTAAAATCTAACTAAGTTTTCTATATCTAACTAAGTTTAAACCTTGCTTATAAACTTGACAGTAACATACAAATTTAGCTGTAAATTAATGGACAGAAGAACTTGCAAAAGTAGACAAAAAACAGCGCAAAAGAGTCAAAACTTCTGTTCAAAAAAAAGTCAAGCAGCGAATCACCTAGAAACTTGCTGGAAATTGGCCATGGTAGCGAATCGCCACGCAACCAACACATTTAGCTAATAAATGCTGACGAGCCCTAGTCATTGAACAGAATGATATTTATACGCATTACCCCGGCTTTGAACTCTGCGAGCGTCGTGGCGGAAGAGAAAGAAAAGCCGAATTTTCGATTGGCTGTGTTAAATATTGCAAAATGACTTTTTATCATTTTGTTAACTGTTTTGCTTTGGCATATGTGCCACATTTCTTCACGTACAAATACTCAAAACTGTGAGTGGAATAAAGTATTGTGCCTTGGGTGTGCCGAACCATTACACCGTGACCCGGGCGTTCCGCCACCGTGGGGCCGCGGGTGCCTACCTACTTTGGTACCTACTGCCTCCCATCATTTAGTTTTCGTATGTTTGAGGGTGTGCATTTTCGTGTCAAATCCCCAATGCTAAAACAGATTAAGATAGAGACAGGCTTAAACTACAAAAAATGATTATAAGAATGATTTTATACATTGCTCCGCCAGTTTTTGTGGCACCAGGTGACATCTGCTCTACTAATGCCAACTTCTGGCCCATGCAAAATATGTTGTACTAAATATGTACCTACCACATGATGGTGAATCATTAGGGTGCCTTGCATTGCACCAGCTTAGTACCTACCCTGGCACTGACAAGTGACAAGACCTCATTGGAATAGTCACATTTTGCAGCCTGACCTTGTTCTACTGTTGAATCTGTATCTTGAGCATGTCACATTTGTGCTGCTTAGCAGTGTTGAATCATATGATGATGCTCATTCCTGTGGTATCATTTTGCCTGTCAGGTCCGAGTATGGCGCCTTCTGGAAGTGTGTCCAGGCCGGGTTCACCTATGTGTTTGTCCAGCTGTGCAAGATGGTCCTGCTGGCGACCTTCTTCCCAGCTGCCGAGAGCACCCCAGACCAAGGGGTGGACCTGCTGGCAGTGAGTAGGGACAATGTTCACTCTTGTGCCTTGAGATTATATGCTTTGTGACAGGTGAGCTGGAGTAGGAAAATGAAGGAACAACTAGTGCACTTGGTTGAATTTGCTGTAAACGATTTGCAAACATACCTTTTCTGTGCATATTGTAGCCTGGGTGAACTTCAGGACTAGCGAATTGTATAAGTCGCCTTTTCATCTATATTATGAATTATAAGTCGTCCGTGCGTCCATCCGTGTGTCATGTCTTATGTGTCTTATTGCGCCTGAAAGGCGCCGCGTATCGACGTGAAATTTGGCATGCCCAATCTGTGGGCGTGGGCGGCCTTTGTATTAAAATTTGGGCGTGATCGGGCCAGGGGTGCGCCTTCAGCACGTGCAAAAGGGTGCTCTCATAGGCTTAACACGTGGCCGGCGAAAACCGCCAACGGGCGAAAATCGGGCCTGCAGCGCTCCTTTCCCGGGCTTATATCTCGGCAACCGTAAGTCGCAGCGACATGCGGTTTTCACTGATGGATACAAAAGAGATGGGTCTATCGTATGCAATAAGTTTTTTTCTTAGGTATGTACCACGTGCAAAGAAATAGCCTCTAATCTCGAGAAAACGGGCATTTTTTACACATTTCAGGAAAAACGTTGGCATTTAAAAACGATGCACTCGAATGACACGGGATGCATTTCACGGACTAAAGGAGGATCTGACCTTTTCAGAATACATATATTTTTGACCATTCACTTGCACATCTTTATAATTAAACGCTTACAAATTGCAAGTTTTACGCGTAAAAGGCATGGTCGTCTTTGCACCGTCATAATGCCTTGATAACGAAGAGTTATGGCTATAAATTTACCATAGAGTGAAAGAACACTCTTTTCTGATCAATATCCTCCCAAAATATTTTCAAAAAGTCATCAAGGGCTCTAAGAAACAGAACAATGATTATACCGTTTTCGACGCATTTTTACCGGTTGAGCGGCGGCGGCCGGGCTTGAACGCGGCACCGGCGCGGTAATATTACCGTGTGCTTGATATTTGTCTAATACTCGCCTTTCAGCCGCTGACGGCGCGGCCGAGTGGATAACATGCCAGTCTCCTAATCCGAAGGCGGATAGTTCGCGGCCAGTCAGCGACAAAGTTTTTCGCCCGAATCGTCCCTAGGTAGCATTCGGCCAGCCGGCAACCGCCGAGAGGGCTGCGAATGTTACATTTTAACGAGCTGGCGTACCGTTAGGGATCGACTCAGCAACAAAGCATTCTTACTCTCAGTTCAATATACCGAAAGCTGGCCATCTAGGGTATGAGTACTAAGTAGTGTATGGGCAGAGTAGGTATGGACAGGGTAGGGTATGGTTAGGTGACTGGTAGGATAGGGTAGAAGTTGGGTATGGGCCGGGTAGGGTATGGGCAGGGTAGGATAATGGCAGTGTTAGAGTATGGGCAGGGCAGGGTATGGGCAGGGCAGGGTATGGGCAGTGCAGAGTATGGTTAGGTGATGGGTAGGATAGGATAGAAGTTGGGTATGGGCAGGATTGGGTATGGGCAGGTAGGGTATGGTCAGGGTAGGGTATGGGTAAGGACCCAAATAATACAAGTAAAACGATTTTTAACCCAGCATAATGCATCCGTAAAACCAATTTAATCAAAACATAAAGTTATAGCGCAAAACATGCCATCTAGTCTATATTATGAATTATAAGTCGTCCGTGCGTCCATCCGTGTGTCATGTCTTATGTGTCTTATTGCGCCTGAAAGGCGCCGCGTATCGACGTGAAATTTGGCATGCCCAATCTGTGGGCGTGGGCGGCCTTTGTATTAAAATTTGGGCGTGATCGGGCCAGGGGTGCGCCTTCAGCACGTGCAAAAGGGTGCTCTCATAGGCTTAACACGTGGCCGGCGAAAACCGCCAACGGGCGAAAATCGGGCCTGCAGCGCTCCTTTCCCGGGCTTATATCTCGGCAACCGTAAGTCGCAGCGACATGCGGTTTTCACTGATGGATACAAAAGAGATGGGTCTATCGTATGCAATAAGTTTTTTTCTTAGGTATGTACCACGTGCAAAGAAATAGCCTCTAATCTCGAGAAAACGGGCATTTTTTACACATTTCAGGAAAAACGTTGGCATTTAAAAACGATGCACTCGAATGACACGGGATGCATTTCACGGACTAAAGGAGGATCTGACCTTTTCAGAATACATATATTTTTGACCATTCACTTGCACATCTTTATAATTAAACGCTTACAAATTGCAAGTTTTACGCGTAAAAGGCATGGTCGTCTTTGCACCGTCATAATGCCTTGATAACGAAGAGTTATGGCTATAAATTTACCATAGAGTGAAAGAACACTCTTTTCTGATCAATATCCTCCCAAAATATTTTCAAAAAGTCATCAAGGGCTCTAAGAAACAGAACAATGATTATACCGTTTTCGACGCATTTTTACCGGTTGAGCGGCGGCGGCCGGGCTTGAACGCGGCACCGGCGCGGTAATATTACCGTGTGCTTGATATTTGTCTAATACTCGCCTTTCAGCCGCTGACGGCGCGGCCGAGTGGATAACATGCCAGTCTCCTAATCCGAAGGCGGATAGTTCGCGGCCAGTCAGCGACAAAGTTTTTCGCCCGAATCGTCCCTAGGTAGCATTCGGCCAGCCGGCAACCGCCGAGAGGGCTGCGAATGTTACATTTTAACGAGCTGGCGTACCGTTAGGGATCGACTCAGCAACAAAGCATTCTTACTCTCAGTTCAATATACCGAAAGCTGGCCATCTAGGGTATGAGTACTAAGTAGTGTATGGGCAGAGTAGGTATGGACAGGGTAGGGTATGGTTAGGTGACTGGTAGGATAGGGTAGAAGTTGGGTATGGGCCGGGTAGGGTATGGGCAGGGTAGGATAATGGCAGTGTTAGAGTATGGGCAGGGCAGGGTATGGGCAGGGCAGGGTATGGGCAGTGCAGAGTATGGTTAGGTGATGGGTAGGATAGGATAGAAGTTGGGTATGGGCAGGATTGGGTATGGGCAGGTAGGGTATGGTCAGGGTAGGGTATGGGTAAGGACCCAAATAATACAAGTAAAACGATTTTTAACCCAGCATAATGCATCCGTAAAACCAATTTAATCAAAACATAAAGTTATAGCGCAAAACATGCCATCTAGTCTATATTATGATTTATAAGTTGTCTGTACGACTGTCATGCCTTATGTGTCTAATTGCGCGAGAACGGCGCGGCGTAGCGACTTGAAATTTGGCATGCCGAATCTGTGGGCGTGGGCGGCCTTTGTATTAAAATTTGGGGGTGATCGGCCCAGGGGTGCGCCGTCGGCACGTGCAAAAGGGTGCTCCCATAGGCTTAACACGTGGCCGGCGAAAACCGCCAACGGGCGAAAATCGGGCCTGCAGCGCTCCTTTCCCGAGCTTATATCTCGGCAACCGTAAGTCGCAGCCACATGCGGTTTTCACTGATGGATACAGAAGAGATGGGTCTATCGTATGCAATAAGTTTTGTTCTTAGGTATGTACCACGTACAAAGAAATAGCCTCTAATCTCGAGAAAGCGGGCATTTTTTACACATTTCAGGAAAAACGTTGGCATTTGAAAACGATGTATTGGAATGACACGGGATGCATTTCGCGGACTACAAGAGGATCTGAACTGTTCAGAAAATATATATTTTTGCCCATTCACTCGCACATCTTCATAATTAAACGCTTACAAATTGAGGGTTTGACGCGTTACGTTCATGCTCACTTTGCACCGTCATAATGTATTGATAACGTCGACTTATGGCTATAAATCTACCCCAGATCGAAAGAACACTCTTTTCTGATCAATATCCACCCAAAATATTTTCAAAAAGTCGTCAAGGGCTCTAAGAAACAGAGCAATGATCATACCGTTTTCGACGCATTTTTACCGGTTGAGCGGCGGCCGGGCCTGAACGCGGCCAGCGGCGCGGTAATGTTACCGTGTGGTTTATAGCCTTCTAATACTCGCCATTCTCCCGCTGACAGCGCGGCCGAGTGGATAAGATGCCAGTCTCATAATCCGAAGGCGGGTGGTTCGCTGCTGGTCAGCTACAAAGTTTTTCGCCCGAATTCGTTCCTAGGTAGCATTCGGCCAGCCGGCAACCGCCGAGAGGGATGCGAATGTTACATTTTAACGAGCTGGCGTACCGTTAGGGATCGACTCAGCAACAAAGCATTCTTACTCTCAGATCAATATACCGAAAGCTGGCCATCTAGGGTATGAGTAGGTACTAAATAGTGTATGGGCAGAGTAGGTATGGGCAGGGAGGGTATGGTTAGGTGACTGGTAGGATAGGGTAGTAGTTGGGTATGGGCCGGGTAGGGTATGGGCAGGGTAGGGTAATGGCAGTGTTAGAGTATGGGCAGGGCAGGGTATGGGCAGGGCAGAGTATGGTTAGGTGATGGGTAGGATAGGATAGAAGTTGGGTATGGGCAGGATAGGGTATGGGCAGGTAGGGTATGGGCAGGTAGGGTATGGGCAGGGTAGGGTATGGGTAAGGACCCAAATAATACAAGTAAAACGATTTTTAACCCAGCATAATGCATCCGTAAAACCAATTTAATCAAAACATAAAGTTATAGCGCAAAACATGCCATCTAGTTGTTTATGAAAGTCAGGATGCTCTTGATGAACCCAGTGGTGGATCCAGGGGAGTGCAAAAAGGGCAATTGGCCCTCCCAAACAGCAACATTCTAACATTACAACTATATACAGTGCATGGAAAGAACCATTAAATTGTTATTGTTTGCCCCTCCCAAAACTCTGAGTTGGATCTGCCAGTGGATGAACCCAAGTGCTTCTGCCTTCTGATATTGCAAAAGTGCCAGAAGACTATAGGGGAAATGGTAAATGACAAGAAATTTTATGTCAGCTACCTATCGATATGAGCAATGAGCACTGTGTCCTATTTTGCTGCAGGAGCTGCTGAAAACGTCCGTCGACATCGGCGATTTGCTGGGCATCCATCTGGTGATGTCACGGGTAGCAGCTCGTGGAGATGTCAAGGTAAGAACTCAAATGTCAAGGTTATAGCCATCAGTTTCTCGAGGCTTAGATTCTCGTTTGGTAATTGCCAACTGGGAAGGGTAGTCACATTATTGTACACAATTTACAATCGTTTTACATCGAACCGTTCTTTTTTGTAGTACCCTATGTGACGGATGTCATTTACAAGGAAAGTATAGTATTCAATTGGATATGTGATACATTTCACTCAAAATATAAGGTGTAGAACACGGCGATCTGGTTGTGACTTGTGAACATGGTCAAACTGATTGCCGGACGGGGTATCATCGCCGTGGTGAGGCGCCGTATACCCTGCAGTGCGCTACTCGATCCAATCATCCCCTCACTGTCCGCTGATGACCTCCCGCGGCGACCAGGTGCTGGTGGCTGGCGTCGGCTGGTCCACGGCCGAGCTCATCCTGACGCGCGTGCTGCCCCTCTGGGTCGGTGCGCGTGGCATCGAGTTCAGCTGGCGCTACCTCCAGATGAGCCTGGACGCCAACATCAGTCTGGTGAGAAATAGCGGTAGCCGATCAGTGGTTTTCTCGTTACAGGTGGTGGCTGCTGATTAAATGCATAGCCCGTAGCTACAATGCCTTTTATTCGGACTTTTACAGCGTATTTGCCCCATTCAACTCTCACATTCCATGTGAATGTTACGTCCAAGTTCCAACGATCGAGTCACACTCGTACAGTTTTATTTCTTGGCATTGTCTTGCACCGCCCGTATTTTCGTGTATAATCACTTCGTTACGTTTCCTGTACCCGCTCGTGGTGTTTCATGGTATGAGTGATCCCAGCTGACCTCTGTCCTTGTCAGTTGACCCCAGTCCCTGTGCGTGACTATCCCCAGTTGACCCGGTCCCTCTGCACGACTGTCCTCAGTTGACCGCGCCCCTCTCCGCGTTGCCAGGTGCACTACCTGTCCGTGTCGGCGCTGGTGTGGCTGTGGTCGCGGCACGACCTAGCCCGCTCGTTCCTGCCGCTCGTCGTGTCGCTGCTGGTGGTGTCGGTGCTGCAGCCGGTGCTGCTGCACCTGGCCGCCGCCGCCGGACTGGCCGCCTCGCTGCGGCTGCTGGCGCGTGCCGCCATGGACACTGTGGTGGCCGCCGTCACCCTGCAGCTCTTCTCCGGCCTCCTGCGTGAATCCTACTGAGGGGTACACGACAACGGCTCGCTCCTGCGAGACTCCTACTCGGGAGACACGCGGGAACGGCCGCTTCCTGCCAACTGCTGCTGAAGAGGTAGTAGGTACGCGACGACGGTCAACCGCGGTTTACGCACACCTTCGAAGCGAGATCTCCCAGTGCGCATGTGATGTCGCCGTTGTTGCCCAGAAAGCAGCAGTCTCGGAGATGGCCGTTTGAGCAGTTGGGTGCAGTCAGCATCAGCGGTGTGTGACTGAGAACATTGCTGAGACGGTAGGTACACGTACTTCAATATTTCCATGGCATTGCTATTTAACACCGGGCACGTCTACCGTCCAGCGATGGCTCTGTTGCTCACACGAGAAACCAAGGAAAGTCGAAGTCACCCTAACTGTATACGTGTGTGTTCCCGTAGAATCCCGTATATCCGAAAATGTATTCATTGTTATGTGTAAGAGTTTTTGTTCACCTACCGTTTCCGCTCACATTCAGACAAAAACTTGCCAAAGCAAGCATCCAGGTAATCCTGGCGATGACCGTGAACGAGAATTACAGTTGCTACCTTCACACAGCGTTTTGATACTTCTTCGATCAGTTAGTTTGCACATTTTACTAGTAAAGATATGAGGCGTATATGTACGTATTTGAGGTTCAGTGTCCGCATGAGCATTACGAATGGGATTTGGTGGGCCTTCGTCGCGAGTGTGAACGTCAGCGTCGTTTAATTGGGCGGTATAAAAGCAATATACGTTCGTTTTGTGCGCTATGGCTATCATTCTGGATAAGGCGAACGATGCTACTCTCTGTTCCGTCCAGGGCATCTACGGATGCGTAAACACAACCATTCGGAGCGTCATTCAAATCACATCCTGCAATAGCTGTGAATCACATCAAGCAATAACCATAAGTTAACAAATACCCGTTACGCATAAAATATATTCTGAATAAGGAAAACAAAATGCACAGGTTGGCCCGTCAACACAAGATAGTCCCGTCCCGGTGAGTTGGAAGGCTCTGGCTGATCACGAAGCGGCGGCGCCGTCCGTCTTTTCCTTGTACTTGACCACGCCCCTCTGGATCATCTCCGGAATCTCCACCGCCAGCCACGGCCCCAGCTGCGGAGAAAGGGCGGTCAGTAGGTCCTGTTATCCAGTAACAATCACAACTGGAACAATAATTGTGCTGCAACGATCGTTATCGACGTCAAAGGTTGATAAATAGGTATTTTTTGTATAACTTATGATACTGTACGGTTCACATTTCGAGATTCATTTCTATCGAAAGGAAGTCGCATATGTGAAGATCATGGGTGAACGTACGCTTGATCGTACGACAGGGATGCTGTCGTTTGAATCGGGAATGTGTTCCTCACCAATTCAACACAAATTATTTGCGTACTTTTCCCGTCCGCGTAATTGTTCAATGTTTTCAGTTGAAACTATTGCTTGAAACTACTTTTCCACGACAATTATCTATGTTTGCAGTTGCAGTTGCATAGCAGTTGAAACTGCTACGAGATGAACGACCGAGACAAGTGTGACTTACTCCGAGCGCCATGGCGTGGGCGATGCCAAACTTGGGCACGTTTCTGCCCCACAGGGGCTTGAAGTGATCGCTGAGGCAGATTTTCCCGCCTCGGTACATTTTGGCCGTCTTTCCGTCCAGCTCCGGTAGTGCGATCTCCGGCGACGTCGCCGGGTACGTCACAGGTATCTGAGGAGGGCAGACAGGACATTTTGAGTGCACCTGTCGAAACATTACTCCTTACACCAGGCAGTGTGTTGGGCACAGAGTTGTCAGACAGCGTGTTATCAATGAAATGCTAACCAAATTATAGATTATTAATTGAGTGGCAGGAAATAACTGCCTAAACAGAAAATCATGGAGAAAAGCAATGCAAATTCTATCATTGGGGAAAAGGCATGCATGCAGTTAATCATAACTTTATAATGCATTGTATTTGCATGGCAGCTGAGATACTTACATCAAACTCGACCTCAAATTCATACTTCAAGAGCTCATGGACGAACCAGCACTTCCCAAACCACCTGGTTCCTTCTTTGTTGGATTCTAGCCTAAACCAGTCATTATCTTGCTCCTTATTATTCTGTACATACTGAAATATAGATTGCAACAAGGTCAAAGGTCTCACAAAAATATTCCTTGCATGCAACAATCCTGCTTTGCATTACATTGTCAGTACCTAGGTACCTACTGTAATTTGAAATATAAGGATAAAAACAGCAGTTACATGCCTCAACATATTGTCAAAAAGCATTTTATGGAATTAATGCTATCTACACAATCATGCATAATATCCTAAAAAACAAAATATGGCATAGCATATGGCTTCATGTCGCATGACTTTCTCCAAAATTCCAGCTTGGCTTACCTTGATAAGTGCTTGATACTCTTCCTTTAAACGGGTTACCCAAAGGTCTTTATCCCTTGGGCCTGCTTTTGTTTTAAGGAGAGGAATCGCACTTAGCTCTTTCTTGGTATTTGCGTCCACCATCGTTATTTACTTGAAACAACACTCTCCAGCGTCACTGCGTCAGGATTTTCAAGTCAACTTCACCGTGAATATTATCAACACAAGGGTAGTATTCGATTTCATTCTCTTATGTGGTAGTGAAAGTGACTTTTTGTGTTTGATTCGTAAGTTTCTGCGAGCTTTGAAAATATTACGTCATCTAAAAGCTGCTTATGCTTTTCTGAACAGCCGTTGATGTATTCGTGGCTGTTTCATAAATGAATGTTGAGAGACAAAATCGGTGGTTGTGTTGTATCTTTCGCCTGCATGTTTATTAATCCCACCCAGAAATGACAAACAAAGCCTCTGATTGGCCAGTTTTGGCTGACAGACGCAGAATATTTGTCAGCAATAGAATACTATGCTTTAGCACGTTTTCAATAATGACTCATCCGTTACATTTACAGGTTAGGGCAGCTAAAATATTGTAATTGATCTAACATGTTGAATATAACACTTTTGGAAGCCCGTACAGATTGTTTCTAGTGAGTTAGGTGTTACAAAGTATTAAAAGAAATGATTGTTATCTGTTAAATAAAGAACAAAAGCTTTTAGCTACTAACATCCGCCTGACAGTCTCCAGAATCCTGCGTACGGGGACACCGCAGTCTCTGTTTCTTATGCTATCGCAATGGGGAAAAATTGAAATTTTAAATGAGTCAGTATCGTGTTAAGAAGTACTGATGCTTTCAAAACTAAATGCCTTTCAATTCAAATTCCAGAATATCCTTTCGCGGAAATAGCCCTTCTCAGCCTGTCTCTAACGCTACAAGTCTGAACAGTGAGCGTCTCATGCGTTGCTCACGTATCGCGATAAAAAGGACGGTGTCATATGATCAAATGAACTTTTCTTATGCATAGAGCATTTGAAACCTCACACCAAACGCCTCCCTTCCTTGTTTTCCACTGCTGCCTTTCACATACATTACCTAGTACCTACCCAATGACCGTTCCAGCTCGACGTTCCTTATCGACTGCCTCACATTCAACGGCCATGTCCCACCTACGCTGAAAACCAATCGGAGGCACTTTCAATCGTCCCTTGAATAAAATTGCTACCTACACGCATTTAGAGGAGAACGAGGCCCAGAAAAGGCGTGCATAAAACGATCGGTTTGGCCCCCATGGAATAAGCCAGGAGGTAAAATCATATTGATTGAAGAACATTTTCGAGGACATGATATCTATCAGATATTACTTTGCAAAGGTATTGTGAACATAACGTCCGCGTATCGCAGCTCTGAATCTGCTGGTGTCAGTCCCATGCAGCAGCCACCGGACCACTGCCCCGCCGCCTGCCGTTCGCTGATCATACAGGCCGGCTGTCCCAGTGTCTCATCAAACGATCACAGCTGACTCATTATTTATAAAATGCCAAACAAAAACAGACACCCAATATTATAGATCACGCCAGCTCTTTCAGTCATGCGCGTGGAGATATATCGGTAGTTTTCCTATCACAGATCACACTGAACAGAGGAAAAGCGTACACACGCAGCAATAAATAATGCATTATCAAGTACACCGATCGATGCATCGTGGAATACATCGAAAAAAAAAAATACATCACTGCTTTAACGTTCCCCAGGTGGGTGGGCCGTGGGGGCGTTTTTGGCCACACCTGACAATTTTGTGCTTGCATAGATAAAACGACACGAAACTTAGTATAGCTTATGTATAATGCATCGATTCGCATCAATTGTGAAAAAAGTAACCCCATGTCACCTAAGGTCAGGTCAGGTCACCATGAAGTAGAAGTTTGAAACTCGAGCTATTGCATGAGAGAATCAGTACCAACATCTTGAATATCTTTAATTTTGATATCGGTGGTGACCTAGGGTCAGGTCAACTTTGCGACGTCTCCAGTTTCAGTCAGTATGAGGAACTCGAAATCGAAATGTTCTGCTTTTGAAACAAAAGCACTCAAACATCGGGATCTATCGTATGCTCCTGAGGTCATCTCAGGTCATGTAACGCCTCCCAACAGTTTATTTTTGTACATCGATTTTAGATGGAACGTGGCCAGAGCGCTAAAAGCATCATAATCATAGGCGGCGGAACAGGCCGAGGGCACCGAGGCACCGTGCCCCCTTTGATTTTGGCATTTTAACATTAGCCCTATGGCCGTTGCATGGAAAGAATGAGACCAAAAGTCGGCAATGCCCCCTTAATTGAAGGTGTTCCGCCGCTACTGATGTTAATCTCAATTTCAATGTAACGAATCAATGACATGCAAAATGGCATTTTCTGCGACATTGACCTGAGGTCAAATTTATTAAGCTGACCTTGTTAGGCCAAGAAGACGAGAGAAACGCAGTGCCGGTAAAATCAACGTAATAAAAGGTTGGTATCAGTTTAAAAAATTTTTAAAGAAAAGACGACTTCCGAAGCAAGCCGATTGTTCAGTTTTTGCCCTTTGGAGGCTTAACCCTAGTTGACCTTAGCTCAAATCTGAGAACCTGAAAGATTTTCGAAAGAGCTATCGAATTCGCTTTTCCGCGGCGCTGCAGCTTCTTTGGTTCCCGAATTATGAACCAATTTGTGAAGTTGTCAAAATCGGGGGCCAAAATTCGTCATCATTTTACTTTTGGTGACCTCCAGTGACCTCAGCGATGACCTGATCAAAAATGACCTGTATGATTCTGAAGAAAAATAGCGGTCTATAGATTGATTTTACTGCGTCTTTCCAGCTCTGCTACATTCCAAGATAACCTGGTGTGGCCGAATACAACTCCCCCCCCCCCAAGTTGGCTGAGGGCCACCCGGGCGCGGGTTAATAACATGGCGCAACAGGTTTTGTTATCAACTTGTCCTTTTCACACATAGGCGACACTAGATATCACAGCCAACGCCTATCACCAAACTGGTGGTGGGCTTTGGCCAGCGATCGCCGATCGGGGCCAACACGGGCTCTTACTCGTCCACAATCAGCAAGAATGATGAACTACAGCTGCTCCAGACCGGCCACTTCAATCCAGCGTGTAATCTTCAGTCCACATCAGAACCACTAGTGAAACTCTACTGAGTGGGCCAACTGCACTGCATCTTTGACCTCCTTTGCAGCTCTGGCTTTTCAGAATTTGAACAGCCTTCTCTTTCCCACCCTTCTGTGCTGATGAATGATGATCCTTTGGAAACCTGGAAAAAGACAGTACAGACTCAGGGAGATGAAACTGTTTTGCTATGGGTCTGTTCCAGTCGCACTTCCTAACAGATCTAAACTCCTCAAAGAGCAAGATAGAGGAGGTTGGAGCAGGGCCCTTCTTGGCTTTGTAGGGGCGAAAGCTGCCACTGGAACAGGGAAGCAATCTTGGAGGAGTTAAGAGGTGTTAGGAAGTGCGACTGGAACAGACCCTATGACAATGTCTGTGCATAGAGCAAGCAGATGGTAGAAGTGGTCAATTGGTGAGTGGAACAAATGCAAATGTCAGGAAAGCAGTCATATTTTGTGATAGACATGATGCAGATGTTGGCCAAGCTGACAAGGCAGATATAATTACCAGCTTGTTATACTAGTCTATAACTCATCATATTTTCATGTTTAACAGAGGGAATATAATGTAAAAAGAGTCTTAGCCAGATGAAAGTAGATAATATAAGTTCTATAGAAAAATGTTTATGTAAGTAATGTAGGATTTGTGGTCTTTAGATGCTAGGTAAATGTGTTCCCTGTTCAACAATTCTTCAGCATTCAGACATTGATGTTAATGTACAATGTACATGCATCAACATACCTGTTGTGAAGTGATTCTGGGCTGCTTTCCTGAGCAGTTGATGGCCACCACTGGAATCTTAAAAACACAGCTAATTTTTTTCCATTTTGTTAACTATGACTGAGGATCTTCTGTGCTGAAAGAGAGATAGACAATAGACATCAGCTGATAGACATTGTACAATGTACAACTCATTTGTGAAACAAGATCAATTCCATTTAGGGGTAGGTCGTAGGATAATGGTGACATGAATGAATTTCAGTTTTCACTTTTCACCAGTCCAGGTACCTGGTGACAAAATGAAATATTGTAGGAGGTATCAATGATAATGTTTCTGGTAGAAAATGCAGGCATTTTAGAATTCAGTTGAAGCTTTAGATGGAGGATTTTTGGAAAATATTTGCCACAAATAACATTGGAATCTCAGAAACAAAAATCAAATCTTACTTGATGTCAAAAACAAATCAAACTAGCAGCCCAAAACAAGTTATTGAAAATATAAACACAGGTAACGTTACAACAAAACTGAGTCAAAACACTCAAAACTAAGTGTTTCAATGAACGCAAGATAAATGTGTGTCACAGAAGCAGCTGTCCACTGTAAAGCAGAGTGGGCACAGCATGGTGAAAGCAGGAAGTGGTGCACAAAACTGAATTAAGAAGAGTGCCCGACTAACTGTACCTACATCCCTTTACATGTAGGTACTTACAAAATTTGAGCACAATCAGCCAAAACTTAACTGTGAAGGAGGCCATGCCCACTCGCACATGAGAGGTGTGCAAAAACATGCCTGTAATACCTTATGCCTAGATACATAAAGATGAAAATGTGTTGTGTCTGTGTGCCTGGTTAGTGGCATGACGTGACATGACTATTATCATTACCTGACAGTACAATTATCATGATATTATCATTATTGCAATTGTAATAAATAATGATCAATTGAACTTTTCTTCTCACTTTATATAGCCAAAATACCTGAGATTTTTTTAATATCAAGTTTGCGTACTCCAAAATCGTAACTTCTGCTTCCTCCAGTACTTTATAAGTTTGCGCAAGACTATTATCCATTAGATGTAGGGACGATCATGACCACTTGACTAAAAAATGGTTCACTTGGTTCTTACAAGCCTGTTAACTCACTACACAAGGGGAGGGGGCACTGCAAAAGGGTGTGGAAATCGCCACATTTGTCTCATGATGTTTGATGCATAATAATCGGTATCAAAATATCGTCGTATTAGTATGCAAGGTCACCAAAGAATGAGCCAACGTTATTTATCAAATATCAAAGCAAATTGGCAATATCTAGCACAACGAAACACATAATTCAACACCTAACGATGCCAGCCGAGTCCCCGATGCCACCATGGCGACCGCTCAAGTCCAACTGGCAGTTGCAGTGTTGCCAGGTCGAGTGATGCCAATACCTCCAGAAAATGTTGTAAAAACCTCTAGAAACCTCTGTTCCATTGCCGCTTATTATAAAGTATATATACCTCCATACCTACCTCCGTATCACAAACCGTGGCGCTGTTTCAAAGCACGCTGCCATCCGCTGCTAGCGCGTGATGACATCATCAAGCCCATTGCTCCAACACTACCAAAGGGTCTGTTCCAGTCGCACTTCCTAACACCTCTAAACTCCTCCAAGATTGCTTCCCTGTTCCTGTGTCAGCTCTAGTACAAATCAAAGGAGGGCCCTGCTCCAACCTCCTCTATTTTGCCTTTGGAGAAGTTTTTTTTTAATTTAAATATTTTTTATACCTAAATTTAGTCCGAACCTTTAGATGGGAAGGATTCACAACGACAGAGCCACCGCTAAGCGAAGCTTGTTGCGATGACCCTGCCCTCTACCCTCCGATCGCGCAATTCCGATTCTATGGCAGAATTTAGAGTCCAAAGTTTAACGTGCTCACAAAGCCGCGCACGGCCGGTCCCCTCGCTGACTTCGCCTGGCTACGGCCTGCCACCAACCGCAACCATACCCTTGGAGGAGTTTAGAGGTGTTAGGAAGTGCGACTGGAACAGACCCAAAGTGTGACGTCAGCGCGCTGGCAGCAGCTGGCAGCGGGCTTGGAAACACCCGGTTGTATCCCCAATCAAGATAATTCACTCATCCTTCGCATGCCTTCGCATTTGTCCACATAACTTGGTGGAGTTGGTGCCCACCGTGGGCACCAGGTTTACATAGCCTTGGTGCCCACGGTATATTGAGAACTTTTTGCTGCAGCCGGCGGCCAGAGCCTCAATAGTGAACAAGCCAAAAGTAGGCTTATCGTTTCCATCAATCTGTAAAAAGTGTGTTTTTTAAGCATGCAATGCTTAAAAATAATAACATGAAATTAAGTACCTAAATAGTTCTCAAGAGACCTTGATGCTAATTGTCTTTTCTCGAATTTTCAGATTACCTCTAGAAAACCCTCTAGAATCCGGCATTTTTCAAAAACCTCCAGGAGCCCCGAAACGCTCCCCTAAAACCTCTAGATCTGGAGGTTTACCTCTAGACCTGGCAACACTGCGGCAACTGGCCAATCAGGGAGCTTGTTTGTCATTTCTGGGTGGGATTAAAAAACATGCCTTTCGCCTCGGCAGGTGGATTGGTGTGAGAGGAGATGGAAGATATTTAATTTGATTTTATCTTTTTTCGTGGAATAATGTGAGAAATATATTTTTCCAAACTTTCCAGCTGCATTGAGGGAAATAATGGCCGCCAGTTTGAGGGAAAAGCAAGTTGGTAAGTGACAATTCATCCTCTTGATGTCAATGTTGAGGCTTGAGACTTCAGAGCTGATTTTTGCATAATAGGCAACTTTTGATTAACATTAAAACAACTGGGTACTTCTTATAGGGTTGATGGTTTCATGATATTAAAATCTTGTAATCTTTCAGTTAATCACGAGGTGCTAGCCTCTAGGTACCCAGGTTCTGCCTATAGGCTGAAACAGATTTTGCAATCAGGAAATTGCATGCAAGAGCCTATTCAAGTGCACTTACTTGCTACTGCATCAATTTTATTGGGTAAGTGCATATATCATTGACATGAGCGTGATTTAATGTAGTTGAATAGGCTCTCGCAGTATTGCATACAATTTCCTGACTGCGGAAAGAGTGTGAAACCCCTTCACCTTACTCCTGATATTGATAGGTGAAGGAATATTTTGCAATACCTATTAAATGTGTTTCCAGTTCACTCATGATGCACTGTGCTAAGTTTCAGTCTGTGTGAACATGTTGACTAGTTCCCTGTATACCTACTTCTCAGATCCTACATTGACCATAAACTGTTGATGCATCTGTGAAGTGAAAAAAACTTGTCTTGCAGTGGCCATCAAGAAGATTTTAAATCTGAATGCACCTCTGGTGAATTCCTCCACAACAGAGCCTGTCTGGAAAGTACTGGTCTATGACAAATATGGTCAAGATGTCATCTCACCTGTTCTGGCTGTCAAGGAGCTTCGAGACCTGGGAGTCACATTGCACATGTGAGTGGCCTACATCAAAGTCACCAGAGAAGCACATTGAGTTGTTCTCTCCAGTGTACCGGCTGGCTTACCCACCCCTCCCCACCCTCACTCTGATCCCCCTCACCCCTGACAGGCCTCTGCATGCCGTCCGTAACACTGTGCCGGACGCGCCGGCCATCTATCTGTGTGTGCCGAGCGACGACAACCTGAGACGCATCTGCCAGGACCTGGCCGACAATGTGTACGACTCCTACTACTTCAACTTCCTGGCGCCGATCTCGCGTCAGAAGCTGGAGCTGCTGGCCACCGCCGCTCTGCAGGCAAACTGCGCAGCCTCCATAAAAAAGGTTACGGCGATTAACGAACTACGACGTTCTTATGAGGAATTCGAACAAAAATACTCAACGAAATAAAATAAATGCACCAACCTATTTGAACCACCTACACAATCCATTGAGTATGTGATCATTTTCTGGATCAATGTTATTTTTCCAACTTAACAGATGACCCTGAATACATTTGAATACCGGTTTATACACTGGGTTTTAGTTGAACACCACATTTTTGCCTGGTACTGTATTTCGCAGATTTATGTCGGTTGTAGTTACGGTATCTGCCGATCGCCAACTGAACGCACAGCCGGTCGTCCTCGATGGCTCTCCCTGACGTGATGACTGCCGTTCCCAGGTGTTTGACCAGTACGTCCACTTCATCTCACTGGAGAAGGATATGTTTGTGCTCAGACACCATGACAACGAGACGACGTCGTACTACGGTAAGCTGATACAGGAACCATCTACCGCTATATCTTGTCTTTTATCAACTGATTTTCCGAATATTGGTGAACACATGTATCCTTTCCAGCGCTAAATCGAGGTGACGTGAAAGATACCGAGATGGACGTCATGATCAACAGCATGGTGGACAGTTTGTTTGCTGTCTGCGTCACACTAGGTAAGCGTATCAAAACTAGATCGCCAACGAATCATGGTTCAACATGATAAACAATTGCCATTGCGACTGCAGCTTTCATCAATAGTATTCGTGCGATCCAGAGTGAGAACGACCTTCGCTGTCACGCGAGCGGTCAAGGCCGCTCCCGTGACAGTGCCCCTGTCGGCCGAGTACTGCAACTATGAACCATATGCATGTGATCCATTGACGCTACACTTATTTAAGAACTTATTCTCTTTATATGGGGTGATCATGTGATGACTATGAACACGTTTGTTGGCCCTGACCCCGTGTCCCCGACCCAGGCACGGTGCCAATTATCCGATGTCCGCGCAACAACGCCGCCGAGATGGTGGCCGAGCGGCTGGACCGCCGGCTGCGGGAGAACGTGCGTGACGCGCGCAGCTCGCTGTTCAGCGGCGAGACGCTGGCCGGCGGACAGTACGCCTTCCAGCGGCCGCTGCTGGTGGTGCTCGACCGAAACATGGACCTGGCCACGCCGCTGCACCACACGTGGACCTACCAGGTGCGGAGGCGAGGGCGTGGTAATTGCGGTGCTTCTAGTCGAACTCGGAACCATAGCTGTGATATTGAGTTTTTTCTCGTATAATATACCTCGACATCCTTGCGGTATTGAATGTGAAAACTTATACGGTACACATCTTTTTGTTGGCTTCACTAGTCGTAAACGGTCTTCTGGAAGAATCACACCGATATCGGCTGCTTCACTGTCGTGGCAACCTATGTATCCATGTTTCATGGATCCTCACATTGCCAGCCTCCAGTCATATCCGGTGTAACAAGTAACAACCCCATCTCAACTTAGCAACAATCTGACGGTCTTCCCCCGCTTTTGCCGCTCAGGCGCTGGCGCATGACGTGCTCGACCTGCGGCTGAACCGTGTCACCGTCGAGGAGACGGTCGGCGAGGACGAGCGGCGACAGACCAAGACCAAGACGTTCGACCTGGCGCCCACCGACGAGTTCTGGCAGCAGCACAAGGGCAGGTCAGTGATGAGTGGGTGCAGACGCTCCGTAGCAAAACCCACTTTATCTCATGTAACTTCACAAGTGTCGTGAAACCAAAGGCGGCGGAACGGGAAGGGCACCGGGGCACCGTGCCCCTTTTCATTTTGGCATTTTAACATTAGCCCTATGGGCGTTGCATGGAAAGAATGGGACCAAAAGTCGGCAGTGCCCCCCCCCCCCGCCCCCCCCCCCCCCTTAATTGAGGGTGTTCCGCCGCTACTGCGTGAAACTATCGTCAAACGTTGGTGCATGATTATGTGTTGAGAGATAGGATGAATAATGGAAATAAGTGATTACCTGTTTTGTCACACTAGGTCCATTTTTTGTGCTTTTCGTAGTTCCATGGATCGATTCTCGTTCCTATGTCTTACGAAGACGGCTATTATCGAGTATCGACTGTTTGTAATCGCTATCTTATGCTTATGTGTATATACATATATGTATTATATACCCAATCAATATCATGTGAGCTGCCCTTGGTACAGCCTGGGAATATTGTGAGAAGCCCACCTTGGCGTTAGCCTCAATCTATTAGTCATACCCCACCACTTGGGCCCCACCGTGCGCCTGTATCCCACCACCGTCCCCGCCGGTGCGTCGACAGCCCGTTCCCGATGGTGGCCGAGGCGGTGCAGGAGGAGCTGGACAAGTACCGCGCCTCCGAGGGTGAGGTCAAGCAGCTGAAGCACGCCATGGGCCTGGACGGCGAGTCGGACGAGGCCATCAGCCTGTTGTCCGATAACACGGCCAAACTGACGTCAGCCGTCAGCTCGCTGCCCGAGCTGCTCGAGCGCAAACGGCTCATCGACGCGCACACCACCATCGCCACCGGTACGGATGACACAGGGGGCCTGGGGGGGGGGGGGGGCGGATGAACGTCCGGCGCAGGGCCACCGCCGACAAAGAGAGGGGTGTACGGGCGCAAGGCGGGGCGAGCATGTGACTGTTCCGTTTCGGGGTGATGATGGACCCCGAATTACTTGGTAGGAAGTTGATGTTTTTTAGCTCTCATGTGCAATTGAATGAAGCATGCTTCGGGAGCTTGCTACCTTTGTCAAGCACCTCGTGGCGACGAAGGAGTATTTTGGCAGGTACCGGATTTGAGCGTCTGCTGTTTGCAGTTATCAGCGACATTTTTTTCGTTTCAGCGAGTATTTTATCGTTTGTACAAATATTTTCGCTGTACATTTTAGATCAATGTTGCCTGTTACCTCGGTCGTGACAAAAGCCTGTTCATTCCGTCCTACTCACACCAGCCATTCTGGAGCACATCAAGCGGCGCAAGCTGGACGCCTACTTTGAGACTGAGGAGAAGCTGCTGTCGCGCGCGGCGCCGGAGCGGCCGCTGGTCGAGCTGCTGCGGGACCCGGAGATGGGTTCGGCCGCCGACGCGCTGCGGCTCTTCCTGATGCACTATGTGAGCGCCGAGGAGGTGTCCAGCACTGAACTGGAGCAGTGTGTGCAGGCGCTGTCGGAGCGCGGCGCCGACCTCTCGGCCGTCCAGTTCGCCAAACGGTGGAGGTGAGACGTGGGGTAGTGTGGGGGGGGGGGAGGGGGTAGGAACTACATGGTGAGATAGGTCGGACTCCCGGTATTGCAGTGGACGGGTTCGCGTGAATAGAAAGCGTTGGGTGGGACAAAGAACGGTCCTTAATCGTTTTGTGTTTCGTAGGGAGGGTTTCTACTTCGTTGTTACTGAAGCCTTTATCCTTAACTTATATGTACATATTGTTGCAGCCGCCTAAATTGGAGTAAAATGATCATGTTTGGCCTCCTGTTGGCCCATAGCCACACCTGCTCCCCGCTGCAGCCTCTGTCGCTTCCACCGACATACCGTGCCGATGTGTGACCGCGTCTCCGTCCTCCGTCAGGATGTATAACCGGATGCCGACCAGCGCCAACCAGTACCTGGGCGGAGGCACCAAGACCGTCAACATGTTCAGCAAGCTCATGTCGCAGGGCAGCCAGTTCGTCATGGAGGGCGTCAAAAACCTGGTCGTCAAGAAACATGTAAGTTTCTGATAAACACACGAGCTCGTCAAGTTTTGGTGAAAAGTACCTAGCCGATTTCCCCTTCAGTGACTCTTTGATACCTTCAGCGTAGAAAAAAAAAATCTTAGTAGTCGGCGCACCCGAAAGCCCTAATAAGCAAGCAATCTCATGATACCCTCTCCCCGCGCAGAACCTGCCGGTGACGCGGATCGTGGACGCGCTGATGGAGCAGAAGAGCCTGCCGGAGGTGGAGGAGTTCCGCTACCTGGACCCCAAGCTGCTGCGGCCGCCCGGCTCCGAGGCGCAGGGCGCGCGCTCCAGAAACACATTCCAGGAGGCCGTGGTGTTTGTGGTCGGTGGAGGGAACTACATCGAGTACCAGAACTTGGTGGACTACACCAAGGTCAGTACGACGACGAGCTTTCTCTTCGTGGTCTCTTCTTGCCTCTTGGTGTACATGATCAGTTTTGCTCCACCATTTGTTTTAGTAATTGACATGCCTGATGTAGTTCGTTCAGCAATGACGAAAGCAGATGCCGACTTTTGGGGCTATTTTCCTTTCTTTAATTTTTCGTCTTCGTTTGATGGCTATTGTTTAATCGTTACCTGATTGACGTGAGCTTTATGTAAGCATGTAAATCTTTTTTACTCTTTTTGGTAATGAAATACCTAATTGTTGTACGTCCGATACTTACATAATTTATTATTTCAGAGCAAAACCGGCACGGCGACGAAGCGGGTCATATACGGCTGTTCGGACCTGCAGAATGCCTCACAGTTCCTCAAACAGGTGAGTTGTCGCGTTATTGGTAGCGTAATATTTGCTGTAATTAGCGCCATTGTGCATTGAGCTTGCCACTATGTCCTCTCACTGCTGCCTTCTCCACACTTTTTTTTTTAGATTTGCCATTATTTCTTTGCGAAAAGAAACGATGAGAAAGTGTTTTTAACAGGGAAACGTCTTCGCGTAACGGTTCCAACGTCTCCCTACAACTGAACGGTCTTTGTTTCTCTTGTTTCAGCTCGGACAGCTGGGGACGGAAATGCAGTGATTGACCGTGAGTGGACCGCGACATGTGCTGTGTACCAATCATCGCGGTCGGGGTGTGAGGTGACAGGGCTGGTGGTGCGGGGCCCGCTCTCCAAATAAATATATTTATTAGGAAAGGAAAAACTGCACTTGTGCTATTGGTGAAGCCTTAGGTATATTTGATTTTATTTGCCCTCGGCAATTCCTGTGTAAATCGCCCCAATGGGTGGCCGAGTGTCCCTCCGCCGTTCTCCTATATTTAAAAGCATGGCTGGTTCAGCGTGTGAGCGGTGCGGCCCGCTCTGTGATGCCCTGGCGGCCGCGGTGTGCCCGGTTATGGTTCAGTCCCGGTGGTGTCTGGGATCGCGACCCGTCCGGCGGCGGCGGCTGATGGGAGGACGGGAGATCGTACCGTGCGGCTGATAACGTGCTGCCTCCTCGCTACCCGAGGGAGACGGAGCATTTGTTACGCTGAATATAGAGACCCCACTTGTTAGTTGGCTTCTGAGTGTGGTCCAAGCGGGGTGGTGCGCTGATATTTGGTTCTTTCGAGTTTCGAGGTAACCGTCCCAAAGAGAAGAGGATGGAAGAAACATGCTATTCAGTGGTGTCATGCAAAGGCGGAGAGCATGCATATTGTGGATCGTGCACCAGGATGGAAGTGCGATCGTAGTTGTGCGTCCAGGTGTGTTGGGAGTTGGGGGGGGGGGGGGGTAAACGCTCTGCCCCTTGTTATTGACTGGGCACATAAGCGACACGTATCTTTAACCGGCCTTCGAAAGGTTTTAAGGTCAAACATCAGGTCAGCAAAGGTCAACTTACAATTTACAGACTTTGACATTTTTGGAAAAAAAAATGTTTCAAAGCACTGAAGCTAGGGAACATCACAGAAAGAGAATTTCGATAGCTAACTATTCTAATCCTCGACGGCTTAGGGGGAACGGGTGCCGCTGCCCGCCCCCTCCCCCCGTAGGGTTTTTCGCGATAGCTCGGCACGCACGGGAGATAGAGAGCTGAAACCTGGCATAGGCACTTGACATTTCATTCAAGCCGGATCTTGCGATACCAACCGCATTTTCAGGTCGGGTCAGGTCATTGACCTGTGACGTCATAAGTGAACCTCTACACGGTCCTAGAAAGTCGCAACTTCGCAACGCCCTCAGTACCACTACCAGAGGAGCTTTGGCAGGGAGATGAAACTTACAGGACTTAGCATTCTCGTGAGGTTTCACAGCTTGTATATCTCGGATTTTTCGTAAGGGTCACCTGCGGTCAGGTCGGTCACGTGACCTCACCATTATACATGTCTTTTGGGAAGTGTGGAAACTGTTATTTTGGTGCCGGGAATGACCTAACACTATCTCAAGCACACAGAATCGTGATTCATGCACTCCTTGCAAGGTCCGATGCTTCACTTTTGCATTGTTGACCTTGCGTGTCATGAGTTTTTCGCTAATAACGTAGCGAGGCGCGAAAGCCACCAATGGACCCAGGAAGACCGGCCGAATCGAATGATATGCGATATGACCTCTTTCCACCAATTTCGTTAGGTATCTGAATGGCTCTGACCTGAGCTTGACCCGAGGTTAGCACGTTAGTTGACCTCACCCAAACAAAAGTACCTATACCATTCAACGCGCCCGACCTAGACAAACAATATGGTGACAAAATCGCGGCTTTGCGACCATTTTTGCAAAGTTAGGTATTTGCCAAAAATCGAGCTAGGTCCGGCGAGGTCCCGCACACTGCTGAGGATGTTTGAACACCCCCCCCCCCCCCCCCTGCGGTTATCAGCGAATATGTAAAAACCGGCGGGGCGTAGTGCCGCCGTTTTTGACACGCATTGCGGTACGTTTTACACATCTTTTCACCCTCATAATGACTAAAATTGCCCGAAGAATACGTTCTGTCGGTGTAACTGTGGCGAGCTTTCGCTTTTTGTTAGGCGAAGATAGGGGAGAGTGGGGTGGGTTGTATCAGTTTTTACTCCGAGACCCATAACCTCGTAACTATCCGTGATAAACTCAGTATTTCCATACTATCTCCTTCCTTGATTCTTCTGCTTTTTTGTGCAAGGTAACTTTTCCGTTACCTCTACTAGTTTTTCTTCTACGGTCTGCCGAAGAGAGCAATGTTTTTGATACAACTTGCCCCATGGCTTGGGTGAGTTGTATCACATGGTGGGGTAATTTGTATCACTATTTCACGTTTCAGGGAGTGTGTTTGCTACTGGTTTTGAACATAACAACAACATTAAATGGGGTTAATACAATGTATTTGCTCAAAGGCTTCACTTTTATTAGACCAAACTTGGTCAATCCGAACGAAACATCGAAACGAACGAAACATCAACAGACTAGACGCAAAAGTGACCCGTTAAGAGCAAAGCAGCCAACACATTGTGCCGAAAAGGAACGAGTATTGACTAGCTACCTACAAACGCGAGCCAGGGCTTAGCTTTCGCGATCAAAAGCAACATACCCATACATACATACACACATACATGTTACAACATACCCCACCCGGCTCTGATACAACATGTACCTCGCCGCCATCTTGGAAAAAACATCTTCGTGCTCAAAAACAGCGGACAGCTGGAGAAATCCATTTTCACTCACGCAGCCTTAGAACCTACCCTCACCACCGCTACGGAGATCTTTCAAATTCGTGCACATCTAAATGCCCAAAACACACATTTTCCTGCAACCTATTTTTTTAGAATGCCATTAAAAAAACATAAAATCGGCTCTCACCTCGAGACGCGTCCACCCAGCCACACGACAGAACAGGGAAAGATGGCGCCCGGAAAACCTCGTCGACTGGTCGTGTCACGAGCGCTATCTATTGGATAAGTTTGGCACAATTCGCCCTGATACAACTTGGACATGATACAACTCACCCCGCTCTCCCCTACTATTATAGGTATACCTAACACGGTGACCTGTCGTTGCATGAGCTGGGTTTAAACTTGTTTGCGCTGAAACAATGTATCATGTTTAAAATTTGCAGATATGGAGAGAGGGCGTTAAATGTCCTCCTGCCCCGGGACAGGTTGAGGCATACCTATACATAGTTGAAGGTCAGGGTCAGGTCAGGTCACAAAAGACAATCGCTTAGCGATCTATTGAATGGATATTTGTGACACATTTTATGTGTCATTATAAATTAGCATCCCTATGCATTCTCGTCCAAAGCGGGACGATGTTTTATAGGTCGAGATCAGGTCAACCAAGGGACGGCCAAGGTCACCTTCAGAAGTAGGGAGATCTTTGAAAGGGAAGAGATGTGTTATCTTCTTATGCTATTTTCCTTGTAACTTCGGTTGCAGCCCATGACGTGGCTTTTGATGGCCCGAATACGCCGCACACCGATAGGAATGCACACGGGAACATCCCGCGTCAGGTGGCGTTTGTTGTTTTGCGTCCTCCAGTTGGCGGCGGTACAACTCGCCCGATCGTCGGCCGGCACGAGTGACCTTGGGGGGCGAGCCCCTCGTCCGGCCGGCCGGCGCCGGGCCCCCGACCCGCCGCCAATCGGAGGTGTGACGTCAAACGCCCCCCTTACCACCGAGGGGGGTCAAGAAGCGTGCGCGCGCGCCCCGCGTCTCGGCGCCTCTCGCCGACTGCGACCCGCCCACCGCAGCGCACACCGTCCGTCTCGCGGGTCTGCGGTGGGGCTCCACCGGCCGGCGCACTCGGGAACCGACCGCTGTCCGGACCGGAAGGTGAGGCTCAGCGCGCTCCGCTCCGAGCCTGGAAAACCGGCCGCTCCCGACCGTCCCCCGGCTCCGCCACACAGACAGGTATGTCAGATGCCGGGGCACGGCCGACCCGGTCTTGTGCCGCAGACACGGTGTGAATACAGATAAAATTGTTATCAGTTATGAACACAAAGTAAAATTCGTACCTCACGACGTGATTTCAACACGCAAACCCCTTTTAATTGCTGATTGCAAATAATGCTTGGTAATGACTGGAGAAGAGAAGCGAATCACTTGACGAAATAAATTTAATACTAATGCTTTTTTTGTGTCCAGTGTCCGTCTATTTTGAAATGAGACGGCATCAGTGTCTGTGCTTGTAAAACTTTTGCAATCTAGAAACCAAAATGTTGCCTTTATAACATGCTATTCGTACATGAGTTGATTGACCCTTTACGGTGTTGGGGTATCGCTTTTGCTGCGACTTGCCCGTAATTGATCTTGACACGGATCATCTCTGGATCTGTATACAGGTAAATGGCATACATGTAGACATAAGACACCACTCAAGAAACCCATTAAAACCATGAAGTGTTTGCATTTGTATCTTTACTTTCCCATGGCCTTTGGATTTTATCAGAACTGCATGCACTGTTCAATCATGAATCACTTGGAAAATGTTATATTGTTGGTGCAACAGCCGGATGCGACTTCGTTCCGGGCAAGGCCATATATAGAGTTCCGGGGAGCGACAGACCATGCAGTCACTGACAAATGTATCTTTGCGCATAGGTATACAGGGAATAATGCGCAGTTACGGCGCGGCTGGGTTGCCGGTTGCCCGGCGCCTCGTGCGGGGATGAACTTCGACCTTTGATCCGAACAGGATGCCTCAATACGATCTCTGTATATAGAGAATAGATGCCACATATATGGTATAATGAGTCTTCCATTGCCAACGGAAAGGTGAACTAAACAAGTATGTACATTCCAGTTATATGTGCCATTTTAATTAGCATATTAGGCATATTACATGCAAAACGTTTCTAGTTTAATCTAGTCGTTTAACTAAACGGAGTGGTAGGCAGGCACATGTCGCTGTTCGTTCTTGTTTTCTCCGCACTCGTTGACCCAACGACGTTGGTTCTCGTGTACCTATATTATTGCTAATGACCGATGTTCCAACTTCAATGCTCCGTAGCGGCCTAGCTCACGTTGTGCGATGATCATCCACTCGAAAGCGAGCTGTCCCGTTTTGAGGCCGTGCTGCTATCAACATCTTGAAATGTCATTTAATCTGGCATTTCGCCCCTGCCGGCGCAACCTCTCGTCGTTCTCGGCGACTGCACCGAATCTTTCCACTCGTGGGACGGTGGACCATTTTTGCAGGCGCCAATTTGGCGAGGACTCGCATCGATCACGTGGATCGGACAGTGTTGCCAGGCGGATGTGCGTGCACGCACGTACTGTTCACGTGCACTCTTCCATAGGCGTATCGAGGGAGCGGCGCGGTGACGATTAAAATTGTCTCAAAACTCAGTTATCTTCACTGATCACCAGTTGTGAAATTGAGGTGTTCAATATATTTTGTTTTCAAGCACCGGCAACCAAATTATTAGGCATAACATAAATGAAAAAATATTACAATGAGTACGTTTCCAATAGCCGATCTGGAAGTTTCTGTCGCCATCCGCCACTGTGCAGCGGGCAGTCTGCAGGCCGCATGTGCGTCTGCGTGTCTGCAAAGGCCGCTCTGCAGGGGCCGGTTTCGTCAGCCCACTGCAGCGGTGACGGGGGGGGGGGGGGTGAGGGGGCAGTATGCGTTAGTCACGTGGGACCATGGCCACAGGCAGGGGACTTTATGTTACATGAGTGCGGTGCACCACGCATTATCCGGGAATCAGCTGACGTGTGCATTTTACTACATCCAAGGACAAGGTGTCCGTTGAACCAGGCCCAGACGTGCTGGTGATTTGATTTACGCCTTAGCTGTTTTACTTTACTTACCTTGCATACTGACGCCGTATCAAAATATTGGTAGCAACAGCAGCAGTTCTCCTTTCCATCCTAAAATAAATTTTCGTGGAAACCTAACTTGCTTTTAACTTTTTAACCTTGTTTTTAACTCCCGTGAATGACAGCGGACAATCGATTCAGCTGAATACAATTATTATTAGCGAATGATTGAGTTGTTTCTGCGCAAGGGTGACTGGTGCAGTATTATTGGGCACGATGCCTGTTGGTGTTCTGGTGAATAAACATAAACATAAACATAAACAGCAAAGACTTATCTACCAACACTTGGCTTTAGGTACGGGTTTCAGTAATCAGTATAAAAAAGGAGTGTCTTTATCTGTCTTCTCTTTCAAGCCCAAAAGGCTGAAACGTTACTCCACCATTTTGCGTAGTTCCCCTTGTTTTTGTTTCCTTCCCTGTCCCTTCTGTCTTTCTTTTTCGCCCCCTTGCCGTTTTTCCTCCTTTCCTCCCTCTCTCCTTCCCGCTGTCCTTGTACGCATTTCGTCGCAGAAGACGGGTCCGCGGTCCGACCATGCATTGATCCGCACTCCGCGGACCGGGCGGCCGGCCGCCAATAGCACGCGCTCGCTCGGCTGCGCCGCGCACCCTACGCACCTCCGGTTGCCAAGGCCACCGTGCGCCAGTGTGCCAGATCGGGGACGACGGGAGAGTGACGTCACCGCGTCGGTGCCGACGGAGACCGACGGTTACGGTGGGTGTGATGTGAGGTGGATGAAGTGGCGGTGCGGGGATAACTAACGGGATAGCGTCAGGATAACTACATTCGCCGAGGCCTGTCGTGGTGAGATGATTGCCTTTCCTGGAAACCCCAATCGCGGTTAAGGGCCGGTACGAATGCGAATAGGCCCGCAGACAGCGTCTGCATGCATAGCTAAGCATCGTTTGGCCTTGAACCGTCTACTCGGCGTCGTTTGGGTCGGGGAGCCCAACCGTGCAGACAGCTGGGCTTGAACGGCGCTCGCGCGGGGCGGCAGCGGAGAACAAGGCTCTGATGAAAAGGATGGTCACACTCACGTTACCCAGTGGCCAGTAGTAAATATCTGTAGGTTAAAATTGAATCCAACAAAAAAGTTTTTTCTGTGCGTTCGAGCTGGCCTGATTTAGGATCGTCCCGTGGTTTGGGGTTGTTTGCGCGCTGACCTGTCAGCTGTTTGACCCTGTGGTCTCTCAACTCTCCCCTCCCTCACCACGCCGAGCTCAACGGCTCCTCGATTGTGACACCCACAAAGGGTCACCCCGGGCCGTCCCCGGGCTGGAACCCCGCCGCTCAGCGTCCGGTTCCGTCGAAAACACGCATGTCAGCCGGGGGATTATCTGTGCCCCGGAGCGCGTGAGACGGCGCCCGGGCGTCTCGCCTAGTGACAGCACGCGGCGGGCGCCGGCGCCTGCGCAGCGGCGGGGCGCAGTGCGCGACCGACAGTGGACGTGCCACGTGGACCCGACTGTCGCTGCCGCTCAGGGCCACGACACAGTTGCAAACGGCGGCAGACTGATCGATATTCAACCGGTTAGGGTGAGAAGGTAAGCCGCCAACGGGTGGCGAAGGTGCTGCGTTACTCGTTAGTAATAAGTATTCGGCATTCGATGCAATTGATTTAGAAATGCATTTCATTTCACTAGATGCATAAATTCCTGACCGCACATTGTTTGCAGCTGAATGTGCTACAAGTGTCATCCATCTATGAATATTGCAAGCAATAAGCAAAGAAAGTGGTTAAGGGAAACAAGTGGAACCCCCAAACAGTATGACTTGTTTTATCAAGGGAATTAAAATTATTCAAAACCAGCTTTTGGTGATCGCCTTCGCTTTAAAATGTAAAAATATATAAACGAGTGTAGAGTATGTGTCATAATGCCTATGTGCAAATCATCGCTATATGTATATGCTGTGTCCAATGTTAATCCATTGAAGGAAGCGATGACTGGATAACACCTCACCATTCATAGAGCTTTTGAAATTGTCCTTGGAAGCCTTCCGATCCGATTTGATGGATTATCTGCCCAGTCGCACTTCCCCGTTCTACCGCACCAATGCACATTATTACGGACGAACGAATTCAGAGTCGTCCTGACCCGTACAAAATGCTGTTTACACTCGGATTTCTATTAAAAGGCATGCGTAACTTCATACGTATAAAGCTTAATCGTCGTTTTGTAGATAATTAAGAGATCTGCGGCCTTACCGGGACAAAAACCACCGGCTACGGCTATTTCTGTCATTGAAAGTCGAACATGAGTTTCACCAGTCACGCCAGAATGGAATCGCTTATTAAAAAATATCACTTTGTTCGGCTTATTTTTTTCTCAAATAAGCGGATAGTTTTTCGCGTTGCTGGCAAAACTCGTTGGTGAAAATAAGCTACAAAAACTCTAGCCGGCAATTTTGTGTTGACTGATAAGTATCAATCAATAATGATGATTTTGGATCAATATATCAAGCTTGGACATTGAACAATAAATCAAGACATAGGCGCCTTTGCAAAATTATTCCGTAAGCAGTGCAGTTGCTATTTTTAAACGTCTTATGATGCCACTGATCCGAAATACGCCACCAAAGTTCCGCTGTCAATTCTAGCCGACGCCGTGGTTCGTGTGTCCTATTTAAAATCCGGCGTCTCTCTCTCTCTCTCTCTCTCTCTCTCTCTCTCTCTCTCTCTCTCTCTCTCTCTCTCTCTCTCTCCTCTCTCCCCCTCCCCACGCGCCTCACACTGGCATCGTAGCCCATTGGCGTCATTCATACAAAGGTCAGCCGAAACGACCGACGAACCCGCGCCGCCAGACTGGCTGGGAATTTCCACAAGGACGGGCGGCTAACCAAATCTGAACCCACGTGGGACACTGTTTTCGTTCCGTGTTGTGATTCGCGATACTGCTAAGAACCAAGCCATTTGAGGCCATGCCGCCATCCGGTGGGAAAATTTAACATTTTATTCTATCGAATACAAAGCTAAAAATAAATTTCACATGCTTTTTCACTTACATTTCATATAAATAAACAATATTTGCATTTCGTTTATGGCATTACTTGCTACAGGTGTACCTACCTAATTAAAGGACTTGGATCAAACCTGAACAACGAAATTTTCTTTATCTACCTCCGCGTAGATAAACATGTCATGTGGCCGAGTTCCGGGAGCCGTCTGCTAGTTCAGGTCGGGCCTCGTCCCTCGCCACAGCTGTGGTGATCGATGACATGCAGGCTCCCCTGCCTGTGGCCTCAATTACTGCCTTCCTGCGGTAGCACACACATTCAGCTGGTTAATGTCAAAGTGTCGAGCTCAAGGCGAACTGTTAAGTCGTTTAAGTATTGTGGAAAGTAGTGTTGCGAAACGAGTTCGATGGTCGTGTTTACTTATGCCAACGAATAGCTAAAATGACGTTAGCATAATACCTAATCAGCTACGTGTTATCAATAATATCATTAGCGCACTTGTTTCACAACCCACTTCAGAAACGATTCGACGAGACTGAGCAATGCTATTCAGCCCATGAATTATCATAGCAATATTTACCCTGAAAAATGAACAAATGTATGATAAACATTCATTATTTAGGGGTTTGCTAACCTTTCTTCATAAAAGCACTCATAGTATTCCGGTGTGCTATCGGTCATGCATTCGATCCAAGCAAGCTACATGTGGAAATGTCGTAACACACGACCTGTTCCCTGTGCATTGCGGCACAGCCTACCTATCCGTCAATGCATTGCGGCACACCATACCCATCAGGCGCTCTCTAAGCATTGCGGCACAGTCTACCCTCCCGTTTATTTGATTCCGCCGCTGGGCGAGGAAGTGCCTTACGGCTTTCAACGTTTTATCGTATCATGTTCGTTTCGTTTGCGGGTGCCAAAATGCTTTTGTATTTTCTCTGATACGCACGTTTGAAATGAGCGCATACTGTGTAGTGTGTGCGTTAGTTTCATCACAACATGCCGTAAGCTAAGATTTTGTGTAGACTTGGTCTTCAATGAAAATCCCATTGATAATCTTAGGAGAAATGACACTTGTTTTCGACTGCTTTATTGATTATTCACATAGTTGCCACCATGCTTTATTTCAACGAAACACTCCGAATGCGTCACTCTGGCTCAATCCCCAGTCCTAACCTGCTCTTCTGCCCTGTTTCAGTGATTGACATCCTGCAGTGAGACCCCTGCACGAACTACCACGATGCGGTCTCTCTCGCTGTGCCGCCGTTTGAGCACGGCCAGTGTCCGCCAGGGCGTGTTCCGCTCCCACGCCGAGGACATCCCGCTGGCTGATCGGCCCATCTTCGAGATGATCTGGGGCCGCCGCCACCGCTGGGAGAATCGCACCGCCTATGTGAGTACACACTGCACCCGGTGGGAGAAATGAGCTCCGTGTATTCATTGTCATGTTTGGTAACTAATCATCAGGGGCGCGGGAACTACTTTCAGACTGGGGGGCACACCATAATAGAGATCAACCTAGGGTACCCCCAAATCTAGTTTTCTCACCGGCTTAGACCACTTATTTTTCATCCCTTGGCTTTTTCAACAACGTAGAAAACATTTGCAAAAAAGTGTGGTATTCCTTCTCCAAGTTGTAGGGGCACCGTCCCTACGGCCCCAGAGTTGGGGGCAAGCTGCCCCCACTGCCCCCCCGGCTCCCGCGCCTATACTAATCATCAACCCCTCGCACTAACTGGCTAATCATACAGTCAATACAAAATGGCAAAACATGCAATCCGTGCAAGTTATGCGATAAAAAGAACAGATATGAATAATTGCCAGATACGAGCAGGGTTTTTTGCTATGCTGTCCCCTGCTGTTCTATAGGACAAACCTGCGTGATTATGCTATCTTGTCAATGTTTATGAAACAAAACGATATCGTCATACTAAATGTAAAAAGGATAAGCGTCATCAACACACAAAAAAGCTTTGCTTCGGATTGGCAGCTTACAACGGTCAAAGAAGCCTTACAATAACATCGTATTCTTGAAATGCAGCCGTAGATCTGACCACGACAACACAACTTTTTAGGCTGCTGCGACATGGTCTTAAGCTGCAGAGGTCGGCAGATATGACGTGGATTTACCAGAGCCTGCCCTTCGATCTGTCTCTCGACCATTTATATTTCCTTTATGTACACAAACGTTAAACCTGACAGCATAAACCAAAGTGACGATAGAGAGTGACGCAGCATTTTACCGAAACGTATTGGAAATTTACAGAGATGGAAAGATACTATGGGTAGATACAGATATTATTCTGACTGAGCTTAGTATGATTTTGCCAAGACGCAGCCAAAATTTTGCCTGGATTCTGCCTGGCCGAAACTCAATTGACTCAGGATGCGTGTTGTCCTTATAGATTGAGCTGACATGAAGTATGTATTACAATATAGCAAAGCGGAAATTTCCGTGGAGAGGGGAACGACCATAATATAACCCTATATTGTACCAATGTACACGTACTATCACACAGTCAAGTCAACGGTGAAACACGCACGGTAAATATTGGCCAATAATTAATTTAAAATCGCTTACGCTTAGCATCAAGTACGACTTACCTTGATTCAAATGTCTTCATTTTTTTACGGCTCGGAATTGTCCGACCGGCAACCGTTTCGATGAATGATAAAACCATCGATTCGAAGCAAACTTATTTGACTTTTGTTTGACAACACAGTTTAACACATCAAACATAGGATACACAATACACATTACACAAAACACATTATCATGCTTTTACCACCCACAGTGTGGTCGCTCGTTCAATGGTCAGTGCGGCACATTCCAAGAATAGCCACCCGTTTTGTAGTGTCATCTCGGGTCGGTTTCGCACCCATCGAGTACCGCCCGAGGCGCCGCCAGTCTGTTTTAAGTTCAAGTGTGCACCGGTGTCGTCTCGGTGTGTACCGACAGTCGTAGATCTGGCTTCTGACCAGTCATCGTCGCTTGTCGAGGCGTTCTCCGGCCAGACTTTGGTCGAGCTGTCCCAGACCCGCCCTCTGAGCTCTGGGAATGTGACGGCTCGGGCGGTGTCGGATTTCTGGGTAGCCGGAGCACGGCACTGGCTGTGCTGACCTTTACACTTACATGACCCAGTGCTACCTCCTGCATCCAATAAGCCAGATTTCTCGTATTCGTACAATCTGTCTAGTTCTCATTATTTATCACTCGGTTCAATTGCCATTTTCTATTACACTATCAAAAGCAATGGGGAATCGAACAACAGCAGCGTCTTGAGATTTTTATCCGTCGTCTTTTGTCTACTTCAATAACACGAAATATTTGCCATCGTTCCCAGGTGTGCGGAGTGACCGAGAAATCCCTCACCTATAACGAGACGTACCGTAACGTGCTGCGGTTCTCTGACGCGCTGGACAAGCGTGGCTACAAACACGGCGATGTGGTGGCCGCCTGCCTGCCCAACTGTGTCGAGATGCCCGTCACGGTGCACGGATGTGCCGCCAGAGGCATCACGACCACCACTCTGAACCCGCTCTACACGGAAGGTGAGGCCGCTTCACTATATATTAGCTCCATATATACTTGAATCATGTTTGACGATGAGTCACTCAAATATTGATCGGGAAGAAGCAGTTCGACTTGTCAACTTATTGATGAAATAGTAGAGTGAATATCCACATTTGCTGTTCTACAATGTTTTCCGTTATTCAGTGTATTCTGCTCTGTTTCAAAAATACCCTGCTGTCCTAACATATGCAACTGCAGCAACTTCCTATGTTATTATCGGCGCCTTTCTGTGCCGTTTTTCCGCGTCTGTCGCTGCACCAGACTGCACATCCCAAACAAGGTCGCGGATCGGTTTGCAAACAGAACCTTCCGCCCCGCGTCCCGTAGTGGCTGCACGGTTTGCTTGTCCTCGGCGTGCACCTATAGAGGCCGTGCTGGGGGCTCGACCCGCGACGTCACAAATCGTCCGTTGATGCACGGACAACAATCACACGAGAGGGGTCAACCGGGCCGCGCCTCTGTGGTGCACATTGTGCTCGTGACTGTAGTGAGCTGGGACGTAATGATAACGTCCGTGATTCAGCAAAATGCCGTCCTCTCATGCAGTCTAAATGTTTTTTTTTTGTATTAATTGCTTTTCCACATTAGTAACGATGTGTTTTTACTGTCCCAAAAATGATTAAGGAATATGTTTATAAAATAGCTATGGAAAACACTATCAAGGTTGCACTGCTGTTACCGTAATTTCTCGTTACCCAATGGGCTGTCCGTTTTTTTTTTAAGCAGTTAAACCAATGTAATCACAGCTTCGACCCATCAAAATACCTACCTATAACTTGCACATTTTATCGAAATCGATAACAATGTTTGATTTAAACAATAAACATGCCTTTTGCTCCTATGAACTTTGCGTGAAACCACGCGGTATGTACAGCCCTCTGCAAACTGCGTGGTAGGTATTCTCTTTTCGACAAAACCGAGAATATCGCGGATACTATGCTATCGGTCACTCGGAAATCGTAACAGCAAGACGCGCGAGACTCCGCACCTTAGATGGGCATTACCATCGTATTCATTTTCCATCCAGTTTGGCAACAAAACCCAAAAGTTCATATTTGCCCCCAAAACAAACTGTTGCATTTTGTTGCCACACAAAGCATATACTTTGTTTAGTGATAGACCCAATCGAAGCAGTGGAGCATGGTGCCTCTATTTGCAATGAATTCCGACCGACAGATCACATAGTCTTTGAGTTATTACCGGTTTTGCCGAAAAAAAGAATACCTACCACGCAGTCTGCTGAGGGCTGTACGTTACGTTGCAGGCAGGCTAAGTTAAATACAAATCCAGTGACTTCGTAGTTCGTCAGCAGAAGCTCGTTATGTATACGGAGAGGAGTGTAATGTGTATTCTGGTCTGATCATATAGAGCCGCGGAAATTTACCTAGACTGGCGGCTGTGATTGCCTTGGAATGCGGTCTCTAATGAGCTTGAGTGGATTCTGGTATTGAGTGTCGACGGAGTGGAAAGGGATTGCTATCTCTAATCTTAGCACCCTCCCGTATAAAATGTCCGCGCTTATTTCCACGTGAAACGCAATTAGGATGCATAATCTCGTACGCCAATCATCCTTATTACGTGGCTGACGCCCCCCCCCCCCCTAAAGACGCGGCTGCACTACATTTCTTCAAATTTGCCGCTTATAACCTGCACACTTTCTAAAAACGACTTCATTAAGCAATCGATGAACCCATTAGGAAGGAATCAACTGCTCCCGCCTGACAACACGGAAACGACGGTACCCTCTCTGGGGCCCCAGGACTTTGAACTTTGGACTTTGTACTGTGGACTTTGCCCCAGTCGGCGGCGCCGCGACATTGCTGGGTCAGGGCGTGTCAGCGGACGGGTTCCAGACGGCTGCACAGCCCGATTAGCCCGCGTCTGGTCCGGGGGGACGTCTCGATGACGCGCGGGCCGTGCGGCGGCACACGTGACAGGCAGACGGTGACCGGATGGGAGCGAGGGGCGTGCCCCGGCTCGCCGATATGTTTGGTGACCGGCCGAAGGGTTGTAAACGGATCGTCTGCAGTTGGCCGCTGGCGGGCGTCGTGTGGATATGTCGCAGTTACAGGCCACCATGCCGTGAGTCGATGGCTGTGGATGCACAGGGCGATGGTGATTGATGTGAGACATCAATTCAGTCTGTACGGCGTCACAGAAACGATGATGGGCTCATAAATAAGCTTAAGCAATTAAGTCACGCTGGACGTTTCTTGATTATCTTTCGTAACCTGAAGATGCGGTCTAAAAATAAAATTGTTCTTGTTGCGCTAAGCAAATTGAAGGAGATTTTCAATATTCGATCATTATTGTAGTCTGTTAGATATCTTTTTGGTATAAATGTTACAGGCAATGTGTGAAATCAGGCATTCTATAGAATGCCTAGGCATTCTATAGAATGCCTGACCGACCAGGCATTCTATAGAATCCCTAGGTATTCTATAGAATCCCTGACTGCTTAGGCATTCTATAGAATGCCTGGCTTAAGCTCCCAGGCATTCTATAGAATGCCTAAGTATTTTGATTGTCCGAAACACACTTCGAAAATTAGGGGTCAGTGGCAGTAATGCTATTTGTTTACCTAATTTTCATTGTTGGCCTAGGCCGGTCGTCACCTCACACCATTTCAGGGCAATGAGCTGAGAGGAAGCGAGGGAGGTATTGGGCTATGCCGACCACCAAATGGTGCGCCGAAAGCAGCAGCTGATCCAATTCCGTTGGCACGGGAGAGCCACGGCGCAAGGCACGCGGGAGAGTCACAGGCCAACCAGTCGCTTAAACGGTTACCCTCGGAGGATTATGCTGCTACAGATACGTTAAGCTGCATTAGAAGAGTGTTGGCTGGGAGGGTGGACCGTAGGCTTGAATCGAAAGTGATTGCGAATGGTGAAAAATACACCAAAGGTCACATTTTATGTCGTCATAAGCACTTCGTGTAACGACTCTCAATATACATACATGGACAGCTCAACCTACACCGTAATGTCAGGGAATAACCTGAATAAATGGTTCATTATTCCACGTCTGGGCGGTGGCCCGGCCGTAACAAGAGCCGGATTAGGTGTTGTTCCATCTCTCCTTCCAGCTTGACTTCTGGGCCATGCGGTATTCGAAAGGTCGTCAAAGACTCAAAATTATGAAATTTTACTTCAGTTCTTCTTTGGCAATGTTCGAAAGGGTGCCATTTCTAAAACAAATAGCTAAGCCATTTTTTAGGTCAGCCCAATTTTTGTCCATTTTTGGCTCGTAGCCGTTTTCTCCAGTTTGACCTTAAATCAATTCCTTAGAAGGCAAACACCTCCAAAAATGGACGATTTGTCAATTTTTCTGTGTAATTTTTTTTTACCAAAGGCGTTTCCGATATTGACATTACCACCATCGTCTTTCTAGCGTTAAGATAAATACTCTGTACTCTCAGAATGAAATCCTGATACAATTTGACCTAATAAGGTCAGATTGAATACCTGACCGGAAAATTTGACTGAATGAACATTTGACTGAATGAACATAAATAGCTGAACGCAAGGTAGCCTGGCAGAAAATAATAATGTTACATGTCGGTCTGTGCTCATAATCTTATACAACATACACTTATATGTTGGAAAGATTCGTGTATTTCCTAGGCATTCTATAGAATGCCTGAAAATCAGGCATTCTTTAGAATGCCTAGGGATTCTATAGAATCCCTGGTGGGTCAGGCATTCTATAGAATACCTAGGGATTCTATAGAATGCCTGGTCGGTCAGGCATTCTATAGAATGCCTAGGCATTCTATAGAATGCCTGATTCCACACATTGCCTGTAACATAAACATCATTCTATAGTAGGTAATCATTACAGCAGAAATATGGAAGGTTCAAGTCATGCCCGTTTTTTCAGCACATATATGCAATATACATCTCTCGAGATGTCACCTAACCCGATGTCACAAACCTACCCTAAAAACCGTAGCAATAAAGTCGTCACCTGACCTATCACTGCGATAAGGTATGAGCTATACCGGAAAGGAAATATCACAGTCGTCTTACAGCTAGCATACAATGTTCTATAGTAGCTCTCTCGACCTTTGAATGAATGTCACAGGATGCGCGAAGAGCGCTGGGATGACCTCGACTCGAATTCTCGGAATTCCTCCCCTCCTGCCCCTCCCCTCGAGTGGGGACACCTGTCCGCAGCCCGGTGGTGTCGGGAATACTTTTTGTGGCTCAACAAAAAAACTCAGCCACGAGCCTCACGTAGCGCACGACGTTTTAATTTGATTTCTTCTTTCGTCGCCGGCCTCCGACAATCATAGTTTTTTGCTCCTGTAGCGGAATCGTTTGGCTGCGGATGACTCGGTGAGTTATTTCCGTACGTCTGTGACGCAGTTCTGGGCAATTTGGAGAGAGGTGGACGGAGAGATGAGAGGAGAGGAAGCTCGGGTCGCGGGGAGCTCGAGCTCGCGCTGGCAGTCAGTCCCTGGCGGCCTCCGCCGATAGCTGACGCAGCGAGTGTCCACGGCTCGTGCGGCCGCTGTGGACGTTGGCAGGCCGCCCTCGTGGGCCGCGTTTGCCGGCTCACCGAGCTAGCTCCGGTCCGGCTTTCTCCGCCGAGCTTTGCCGGCCGTGAGCCCGGTCGGCTCTCTCTCTCTCTCCCTCCCTCTCTCCGCGATCGGACGGATAGGAAGCGTGTTTTTCTCGACGCTCTCCAATCCGACCAAAGGCGACTGTCGCGTGCGGGCCCACGTGACGCGACCCAGGGCCGGCGCCACAGCCCGTCCCGACGTCTTATCAATGCGCCGTCGCGGACTGACCCGGTTTACTGGCAGTGTGAGACTGCGGACCGGGCGGCGGCTCCCGCTGCTCCGGCCCCAGAGGGCGGCGCCCCGTACCCTGGGTGACAAGTGAAGCATCGCTGGCGTGGCGGCCAGCCGGACAGGGTCAAAGTCCACCAGGGCATGGGGCCCCAACACGTGCTCTTGCCTCAGTTTTCGTAGAACTTGTGTGTATTTATGACAGAGATGCGATGAGAACGGGGTTGACGTATACCAATTGCAATATGTTTGGGTTATTAGAGCGATGCTATTGCGCAGTTACTGGCCCTAGATAGGGCAATGTTGTGATAAACCCCTTAAGATAGGTCACCACAAGGTCACGGTTTTGCCGATAGAGCAGGTCGCTGTCACTCATGCGATTTTGTAAAAGCTAATTTACCTATATGTATAATGTCTTATACAAGTCAAATGACAAGTTTGTTTGAGTTTGCACTTCATAACTTCGGAATGGAGAGCAGCCGGCGGCGCATAATTTATAGCCTACACTTACCATTCTATTTTCTTTTCGATACTTTTGACAATACAAGGCATACGCCAGAGGTGTGTGCCGTGCTATTGCGTGGTTTCCTTTAAAATGTTTAAGAATAGTTTTCGAAGTTATCATTTGTCTTTTTACGTTCTGTTACAAAACGTCAAAGGTTATCGTTTGACGTTTTGTAACGCGGAGGTGTGTCCAATCTATCGTTATAAGTAGTCATGAACAGTGCCACGCTGATATCGCCACTATCAGTCCACATCTGTTTGAAAGGGTGCATTTGTTGCGTAACTGACGGCTATACTTTGCTCGGTGCATCGTTTGCCAATGGGTGATACACAATCACGGGGACGTGCTCTTTGTATCTGGTCCACTTATAACGCGCCCTCACCACTGGCTCACATTTGCTTGCCATATGAAATACACACCGAATCATTCGTTTGAATGAACGCCCCTTAGCTTCCCAAACTCCTGCTTTACTTAAAGTTGGAGTGAATCGTTAGGAATTATTTAACGCATCAAAACCTTTAAATTTATTTTCCACGATTATTGGCTGAATATAAGCCCGTTCTCTTTTTGTCGGGTAAGCACCTCTCGTATGGCGGTCGGGGAAGTCGATATGGACCAGAAAAGTGCATACATGTAAAGAGATAGGAAATTTCCGCACAAGTAAGCCCCGTTTCCTCAGTGCTCCATCAATGACGGCTTTCTCGAGGATCCCCCGCTGAGTTGATCGACCTCTATCTGCCATCCGGGGCGTCTGTACTCGATGGTTGTGGCGCCGCTGCTATCGGCTGCTGCGGTCGACTCATCGCGAGGACTTTGATTGAGCGTGGTGCCACACGCGGTCAGTTTTGGTGGACCGAACCCGCGCCCAATCTGCGCTGAAAAGGAGGGAGGGCGGAGGTATGACGTCACACGGGGAACTCAGCTTTGTGACGTCAGGCACCGCCCGACATGACAATGAGCTTTTGATAAGATAGGACGTGCGTCGTGCAGCGAGCATGATAAACGGTACGTCGCAACTTTTTACGGTACGTCGGTCATGTCTTTTTACATTTCTTATAGCACTCATTTTAAGTGTTGTTTAAATATTTTGAGTCATTTTATTATTCAATTTGTTTTCAATAACCGAATAAATCATTGGACACACCGTATACGGTTTATGGCTTTAACGTGCGTTCCAGCAAATCATTACTTTGTTTTGTCCATGACATGAGTGACTCACGTACCGGCTGGACGTACTGAATGACGCGTCAGGAGCATAGAACGATTGAACCTGCTCGCCTGCCTAGGAACTGCTTTTGTAGAGCCTACTCCGGCGTGAACAACCGAACTATATGGTCCAGTCTCCCGACTTTAATATCGTGCAGGCAGCGGGACATTAAAGGTAGACCATAAGTCTGGTGGTTTCTGCATGCCTATTATGAGCTTGACACGTCTTAAATTCGAGGGGTGACTGTGCTAATCAGATTATCTCATCAATGATCATCAACGATCTTGCTCATGATCGTTGCAATAAAGATAACTAATTGCGCAGCCCTCGCCTTATTGAGCACTTATCACAACAATCCCGATACCGATTACCCGAGCTGAGGAACTGCGCATTGAAATATATATAGCTGTTTTATTCGACCTATAGCCCTGATAAACAAACAACCTGATTAATTCACCCACACAGCACTCTCATGATAAAGCCTACAAGCCATGACATTAGGAACTGACCTACTTTTTAGTGCTCTGCTCGAGCGATGTGTCAATATTAACGACACTATGCCTGCAATTAGTGGCGTGACTAGTAACTCCGTTCATCAGAAAAGGAACTGAAAGGCAAGCGATGCCGCATTGTTAGCGCAATCAACTTCTCCAAGCATGCTAATTGGGACTTGAGGTCACCACTTACCGACACTATGAAGGGGAGGCAGATTAGTATCCACGGTAATCCGGGCTACTGACTAACTAATATCTACCTGCATGTTGGCTTCTAACTATATGTATAATTAGCAATGCAATTTAATTTCAAGAATGGATTAGCAATCCGCTTAAGCACCCGCGTACTATATTTCTATATTTCTCAAATCCACAGCCTAAACCGTATGAAACAGAAATGGTTCTGTGACACCTGAGCGAACGTCATTTCAGCGAACGACATTTGAGCGAAACATTTTCAGCGATTATCAATTTAAGCGATTGGCTTTTTCAACGATTGTCAAGTCGGCGAATTCAATCACAGCGATTATCAACTTTAGCGAGGACCAGAATCAGCGAAACCAGATTGAGCGAACATATGGTGGTCAGTGGGAGACCAGTTGAGCGATGCAGTTACAGCGAATGACCGAACGCGACGAAAGTCAATCATTTGCTACTTTTCGGAAATTATTGCACCTCTTTACGTATCATTTGAATTTTGAAGAAACATGTACATCGGATGACCAACAAGGGGTGCATGGGAGGGGAAGGAGGCGGGCAAAATTTGAATTGAAAATGTGGAACGTGAGAGATAGGGCGACGGAAGGAATGCCAAGGACCAATAACAAACTATAGAGAGATGGCACAGGGGAATCCAGTCTATGTTTCAGGGACCTCACCCAAATATCTGGAAATTCGTACGGCGCTTGGGGCAAGAACAAATTTTATAACATGGGGAACTGATCCAACTTCAAGCGGGGCAATTTCGCGAAAAAAGCACAAGCAATATTGATCTCTGAACAAACGTTTGGTCACCATTTTTGACATAGAGCAGGGTGGGTTAGGGGGGGGGGGGTGAAATTGAACCGTTGGAATTTTTGACAAATGTAGCATTAAAATTGGAGCTCAATGCCTGACCTTTGAACGCGCGACATCCGCCATCCAGTACCGGATAACCATGAGAATTTCCGGAAACATTCGTACGCATACGCTCGCAAAAGAAAAAAAAATCCACCGTTACAGGACGATGAAATGTTTCGCTGTACTGACAGTCGCTCAAATTGTAGTCGACGAAATATATGTCGCTGAAACATAGCTTTCGCTAAAATTGATAATCGCTATATTTGATAATCGATGAACTTGATAATCGCTGAATTGCCATTCGCTGAAAATGGTTCGCTCAAATGACGTTCGCTCAAATGACACTCGCTAAAGTCGCTCGCACCGAACAGAAATAGGGGTGGCAAAAATAATACAGGTATCTGTCTTCTATTGCAGGTCATATTTTGATTTAATAAGCAGTAAATAAACAGTGCTTCGGACTCCCAGACATGATTGAGCGATTTAGAGTCATATTTTTCCCAGGTTTATGTTTGTAGATATAAAATTTTATCGGAATTCACTGGGATTGTATTGCGTATGCAAGTCCAAATGTTTCGGCCAATATTGTTTGGCCTTGGTCACTGGTCAGATGCGCCCTTTGGAGGCAAGAACAGTAGCCTATGTCAGTGATTGGAGGAAGAGGACAGTGCGCGAGGCCATCGAAATAAAAGAGAAGGATCCAGATATGAACAGAGATGTTGGAAAATTCGCACTGAGCCCAATTTGGGATTTGCCTCTAAAAAACGCAAGATGATATTCGTTCCTCTCATCACTGTAGTATGAGTGGACTGAATTAAAAACTAATGACGCCGAATATGTTCTGTGTATAACTTCTTGTCTGTGTGTTTGTATGTATTTTATAGTTGAATTTACAGCATACTTTGATAGGAAATAGTGAGTGTATCTAGATATTCTTAACTTGGAATCTCCTACATGGTTGATAGCGCGCGGGGATTTGAATTTTTTGTCTGTGAATTTAATTTAGATTTTTTTAGAATTATCGCTGGTATGTGAGCTATACTTATAGGTTTATTGTAGTTGTCCAGTGACCAAGGCCAAACAATATTGGCCGAAATATTTGGACTGGCATACGCAATACAATCCCAGTGAATTCCGATAAAGTTTTATATCTTCATGATTGAGCGACATCCGTTTATGCCGAATACCGATCACATCCGAACACTTCAACTACATACGTGGTGACCTCTCCCACACGTCCCTGTAGACGAAATTACGAGCCAACCGGATTGCTCGTTTACTATAACCCGATACCAGACCTTTTAGCAGTAATTAGCTGACCCCCATCCTCCGTCCGTCTCTGCCTGTGGACGGTATCGTTCTGAGCTAGCTAAGAATCTCATTTACTGTTCCTTTTCCCCTTCGTCCGTCTTTTCGACCCCGTCGTCTACCTCTTGCGCCCCTCCCGTTCAATGCTATCGCCGTCCGTCTCGTTCATGCTGACCTCCCCCCTCCCCCGACCGTTTCAAAGTTCCTTTACTGACCTCTCTCTCGTTCTCCGTCCGTCTCAGAGCTCGCTCACAGACCCCTGTTCTCGGTCCGTCTCTGAGCTCGTTCACTGACCCTCTCTCCGTCCGTCTCTGCCCACAGACGATATCGTGCGCCAGCTGGAGATCTCGGACGCTCGGGCAGTGGTGGCGCACCCTCTGCTCCTCCCCACGGTTCGCGCCGCCGCCGCCAGGGTGCCGACCGTGCGCGAGGTGATCGTCACCGGCCAGGACAGCGCTCCGGAGGGCGTCTCCAGCTTCGAGGAGCTGCTGCGACAGGGCCGCGAGCAGACACCCACGGTCGACATCGACATGAAGAAGGACCCGGTGCTGCTGCTATTCTCCAGCGGCACCACGGGCCTGCCGAAGGGCGTCATCCAGACCAACTACTGCCTGGGATCGAACCTGCTGCAGGCCACGTCTGAGGACTTCGCCTGGGAGGTGCCAGGTGCGGTCACTTTACCTAGGCTTTACCTTTTATATAGCGCAATCCAGTGACCATTCGTCTATCAGGGCCCTTCAGGGTACGATGTTGATACCAAATTTAGAGTGGTGTAGTGTAGCAATGCGTCATGCTTGGATACATGCTACCGTCGTTTTACACTCACCGACTCGTTCTCTTCCACTTTCACCCGCAGGCGAGGAGCGGTTCCTGGGCGTGCTGCCCACATTCCACACGTTCGGTATGTTCCTGTACGTCTTCAAGTCGCTACTAACCGGGGCATCGACCACACTGCTGCCCCGCTTCGAGCCAGAGATGTTCGTCAACGCCCTAACCAAGTACAGGGTGAGATAATGGAAAATAATGTCTGATGCCACTTTACCAATGAAAGAGGTATTGGGATTTTAAGCTGCTCTTTAGTTTCGCGCGTATGAGAATGGTTTCACGATGGAGTTGTGTCGATCATTTCTGCTTTCGCCTAAACCTATGGCCTTTGCCATGTCGCGTATATTTATAGGTGACATGATTTCTTCTAATCCGCTGACCTTTCTGACCCCGCCCCGCATCTGTCCGACAGCCGACGGCGCTGCACCTGGTGCCTCCACTGGTCACCTTCCTGGCCAACAGCCCGACCGTCACCCCCGAGACGCTCTCCTCGCTCAAAGTGATCTTCTGCGGCGCGGCGCCGCTCGGTCCGGCGCTCATCCAGCGCGTGCTGCAGAAAATCGACACAGCCACCTTCATTGAAGGTGAGAGAGCAGCGCACAGTGTCATACTCGTGCGAGTTGTGATTGCAAAATGTTGGTATAGCTCGTGGCATTGGCTGTGATAGCGTTCCAAAGGTTGCTCGTACTCACTTTTGCCGCACCGTTGCCAGGTTACGGAATGACCGAGTCCTCGCCAGTGGTGAGCTTCAGCTCGATCTCCAAGGGCTCTCGGTACGGCTCGTGTGGTGTGCTGCTGCCCAACACCGAGCTCAAGGTGATCGCCGTGGACGACGGCCGGGTCCTCGACCTTGGCGAGAGCGGCGAGATCTGCGTCCGCGGACCTCAGGTATGGAGGGAATAGGAATGGTGTGCTCTAACTATGTATGGGCGAGAGATGGCCCTTCGAGGGAAGATTTCGGGAGATATTCGTTCTTAGTGGAGTAGTTTACCGTGTTCTTGAGTCGTGTTGGTGAACGTCAGGTGCAAAGACAGTGGCCAGGTTGCGTTCGAAGACCTCACCGGGAAGAGGCAGTGGAGAGGTCTGCGTTCCGAGTTCTTCGAATAAGGTCAGTAGCTTTCTCACTAATCGGAGTTCAAACTGCATATCCTGCACGATAACGTAGTTGACTGTCACCCTCGTCATTGCCCAGGTGATGCCCGGCTACTACAAGAACCCCGAGGCGACGGCGGCAACCATCGATCAGGACGGATGGCTGCACACTGGCGACGTCGGCTATTGCGACAAGGACGGCTTCCTCTTCATCGTAGACCGCGTCAAGGAGCTCATCAAGTACAAGGGATTCCAGGTCAGACTGCCAACCTGCTGTGATACAGGAACCATTGATGTGCTGCTACAGTTGTCAAAGGCTGATTTCCTTTTTCAGGCTCATGAGCACGGTTTATGTCAAACTCGTCTAGCTGAACCCGTTTCGAACTTTCAAATCACCAATCATGTGACCGCGTATGACCCAACCCAACCCGACCAGACCTGACCTGACCCTGCCCCGATCGTCTGCAGGTGGCGCCGGCTATGCTGGAGGACATGCTGCGGAAGCACGCGGGTGTCGCTGACGCTGCCGTGATCGGCGTGCCGGACGAGGAGGCCGGCGAGCTGCCGCGCGCCTACGTGGTCACCTCGGACCCGGCCATCACCGAGCAGGAGCTGGCTGACTTCGTCAACGCCAAGGTCAACACCTACTACCAGCTGCGCGGCGGCGTGCACATCATCGACGCCATTCCCAAGAACGCCTCCGGCAAGACGATGCGCCGCGACCTGCGCGAGCGGGCGATCCGGGAGCTGGAGGAGGCCAGCGCTGCCCAGACCACCGCCTGAGGGAGGTCGGAGGAGACGGGTGGGGAGGCAGGAGAGCCGGAACGTACTTCAGTGTGGACAGGAGGGATGCCCGCAGGGAGAGGCGAGACACAACATGAACTGGAGCCGAGGGCCAGCTGACCCGCACTGTTGCACGTAGCTCGTAGTTTGAGATGCTACCGATGGCAGTATGAGGACCCGAGTGGATCGCTGCTTGCGATACCTGGCGCAGTGCCCCCTACCAGCCAGCTGGGAAGGCAGTCGTAGATGGCGCTCACACTTCCCTCCTGTCACCTGGAGAAGTCGGCCAGGACATGATCTGATTCGGGCTGGCAATAGAGAAAAGCGGGTCCTTTATGACAGCTGTGTAAAGGAGACAGGGTATTCACATACCAGCCACCTGCGGGTCTTTACAGACCTAAAAGGGGATAGGCCACTCACGTGGTGGCAATATGTGTGATGGAGAAATCACCGTCTAGTTCAGAGACACTGCACTGTAGAGAGAACGTTAGGACACCGCACTTTAGTGAGAACGTTAGGTGGTGATGGTTAGGTAGTGCTACGGACTCATCTCACATTGAGACTGGATTACTAACCAATGATGCCGCCTTTTGGTGGTCGCTAGCTAGTGATTAAATTCATTCGGGGCGCTCATTGCTCGGTGCTCACTGACTAAAATCTTGCCACAACTGATGGAGATAGGCGCAGAGCTGTGATTTTCGTATCGGCCTAGATGATCGCCGCTGCTCCACCGACTGTGTGAGCCTGTAGTTGGTAGGATTGGCGGGAAAGGTTGGCTGAACGGAGCCCTTTCTTTTGTCTTAACATTGTGTGTGTGTGAAGGTGCCGGTTTATGTGTGGTTTTCATCCCGACTGAGCCAGCGAATGCATCTTGAACTGAGTGACCTACATTTTGCTGACCAATGGCAACTCATTCGAAGATGTGTCGTATTCACTATTCCCTGGAGTAGCTTCATTTGTGTACAGAGCTTAGCGGTCAAATGGATTTATGCAATTAGGAAACGTTTGCATGCATGCAATCTTGTTGCATTTGGGTACGTTCCTTTCTTATTTTCATTACGAATCAGGTTTTGTAACTAGCTACCGAGGGCTCTAGGCTTAATATCGTTGTTTCATGCATGAATCATGGGAAGATAATCATTGCAGGACGCATAATCCATCCAATTTTGTAGCAATATTCCGGCAGTGTTCGTTCTTATTTAGCTAGCCATGGGTGGCGTCTCGCGAACAAAGGTCGGGCTATACAGTCCGGTGCGAGAGGAGGGGTGGTATGTATTTGGTGCGATCGCCGGCTGACGCGGCCGGGCGACCACCAGCGCAATGCAGTTTTCAATGCAAGGTTGGATGAGCCGCGTGGCTTCGAAGTGTGCCATGGTCAGCGAGTTTTGTGTGTGCTGGCTCAGCTATGGATGCCGTTTACGCTGTATGTCTGTCTCGTGTGTGCTGGGTTTGTGGCAAGATGGTTTCGAAGACTGGACTTCGGGTGCCGGTTTTTGTTAATATCTTGTATATTTTGTACACAGTGCGTTCGAGCGGGATTTGTTTTCAAATGTCGGAGTAACCATTTTTTTTCTCTCTAGCTCCTACTTTTCTTACGAAGCTGTATTACGAGAACATCGATTCGTAAATCATCTGATCGCCACAACTGGTACAGTGTGTTCTTGTCAATCGTGTCCTGATATCTGTGTTCAAAATCCGTCGAATTGTTAAAAAGGCTGCGAGAAAATCGTGGAACTTATTGCTTCTCGGCAAAGTATTTGCGGATCATATACTTTCCTTGGTTGGGTGGCATTTTCTGCACTCTATTTGACCCCGTTTTCTGGTTTATCGTGTTCTTCCCTTAGATCATTTGGGTGTTACACAGTTCTGTGGTAACATGGTGTATAATTGTGTACTGAGATGAGCAGATATCATGTGTGTAGAGTAGTGCTGCTACATATGTGCCGCATTGAAGGCTCCACATAGTTTCAATAAAGCTTTTCAAAACACGTGTGTCGTGACTCGTCGGTCGCTGAGGTATCGCACCGTCACTTCGCTCAGTTCGCTGAAGGAGACCTGAGGCTTCTTTTCACACACTGATCCTCTAATTCCCATAAAAACACATGCATATTTTAAATGTTACCCATATATGATTTTTTTTAAATATTGCGCCTGAAGGAAACTCTGTGTAGGTTCGAATAGTAACCACTGCCCAGCGTGGAAGACATTGAGTTTGTGGTAACTTTGTACCTTTATCGGAACCATAACCTTGAAATATGTTCATAATTCAAACCACGTCAGTTGAACAATGCTAATTTGAGGCACTGGCCGTCTCAATTGGCCCGCGTGCCACCAGTGCCGCCCCTCCCCGCTCGGCGCTGGTAACGCTCCGGTCCGGCACCGTTTTGACTAATGGTCGCCGTAGCGTTCGGACGGCGCGGCCATGTGGAACGAGCGCTGTCCACTCGCGGCCCCCGGGGTGTAGCGTGGACGTGGACGGCTTGTTTTGAAGCGGTGGCGCCGTGCGGCGTCTCGGGTTTCACGCTGCTGTGGACACGGCAGTCGGGCGGGGAATGGTCCAACATGACGCTGATACGGGAGGCGCAGCAGGCTTACAGGTAATGGAGGGTAATGGTGGGATTATCTGTATGAATCTTGGGTGGGATATTATATTCTACAGATGCAGAGGAGTCTGTCTACAATGCGGTGATAAAATGTAATGGCAATAGCGCGCTAAAGGTATTTCAATTTGTGGCAATATCTATCTGACGGCTGCGAGAACAGCTCATGTTTAATTTTCAATAATAGTTTTGTATGTACATAGGCATGATAAAAGTTTTCAAGTGCCCATCATTACGTTATTTGAAGTTTTACATTAAAAGGTTAATTTCCGTCCTTTTACCTGATCTGGGCCTTATACCACGGCCCAACTTTGAATCATGAATACTATAAAATTGAAATCCTACCTGAAATGATCCTGATCTGTTAGCATAGGTAAGTGAATTAGAAGTAGGTATGTCATGCCAATGGCTTTCATCGGCCTTTTCCAGTTTGTCCACGCACCGAACGACCGTTCGGAAGTTACATACAAGAGAATTCGAACCGTTTGAACAATCGTTCGGAAGTCAATCAACCCGCATCAAGCTGGACCTGGGGAAGGTTTTTAGTAGCCGTTTTCACGACGGCCATCTGGTACACATTTGGTGCACATCTGGTGCAGATTAGGTACAGATTTGGTCAAATTAGCTTCAGTGTATCTCTTAGTAGCTATCAGCTAGGGTTGCACATATTTCTTATAGGCCTGCTTTATCATATTATTAGAGAGTATCATCGATTAAAACACTGAAATAAATTCATAAAATAAAGATATTTGCTGTAATAGAGATAAGGTGCAGATTTGGTCAAATTAGATGCACTCGCCGGATAGACCGTCGTGAAAACGGCTAATATTGATTAGTAGAGCCTCATAATTTGCGCGAGAGTGAGAGTGTCCCTTCAAATCCAATTGCCATATTATAGGAGGAAATCGCTTGGCAACCGTTTTAACCCAAGCGCACACGTTGTGAAAAAGAGGTCCAGCCAGGTGACGATTATCTAAGTGTATCAACTCGCGAAATGCCCACTGCATTTGGGCATCCGAATAAGACATTCACGTTTTCATCAACTCACTATATATCAATGTACGAGGCAATCGGGAGCCTGGATAGACATAAAATCAGGATTTATGCAAATGACAGTATGGGCCCTAATTGGGTACTACCGGCTGTTTTTCCCGCCTCTGTTCGTGACAGCGACTTTCCCAGGGACTCGACAGTCTTGACGGGTCGCTCGTTTTCCCCGGGTACGGATGCCACTTTCAGCTGATGAGAACCTTCTCTCATATCAGAGCAGGGGACCTGAATATATTAAGCACGCACTCTGCATATCAACCAAGCTTCTCCATTGTTTTACGGCTTCGGCCTGAACCAAGGCGAATGAAGATTTATTACAGTTTGATGAGTGAACTCGGCCGGTGCGTTTCCAGCGTTCACAATAGGCTTCGATGTTGATTCATAAGGCGTTGACATTTCACGTTTTCACCTGAAGCGTTGTTTAGAGCCAATATATTATGTTTCATAGTCTGTTTTACAGAAAATCGATGACAATATCGGCAGTCATTTATTTTACATGTTGGTAGTGTTGATAATTGAGTTAAGAGACATCTTTTGCTGCCCGGTCAATTTCAGTCCGTTTAACGATTGCAAATAAAATAAAATGTGTTTTGTTTTCGTATATTTCCGGAAAAAAATATTATTCGGAAAATTTATTCTAGATGAGCAGAAGACTGAACATCGTAGGCGCTGAGGTCATGTAAACCTAGGCACTCGGCTCAATAGACAGTCTATGATGTATGGCGAAGAAGATGAAAAAGAAGTGAGCAGGTGAATGCCCATGAAGAAAAAAGTGGAATAAAAAATCGCACATCATCTCGAGAGTCGACCGTTCATCCGGATCTCGCTAAGCCGTTTTCACGACCGTTTTTAGTAATAGCCGTTTTCACGACGGCTATTTGGTACACATTTGGTGTAGATTAGGTGCACATTTGGTGAGGATTTGGCTCAAATAAGGTTCAGTGTATTTCTTAGTAGCAAGTAGCTAGGGTTCCACTAGTTGCTTATATACTTGTCTTGTCATATCATCAGACATTGTCATCGATTAAAACCGTGAAATAGGTAAATTCACTATATGAAGATATTCGTTATCAAAGTGAATAGGTGCCGATTTGGTGAGAATTAGGTGCATTCGCCAGTTAGTCCGCGTCGTGGAAACGGCTAATATATACCTCTCTTTACTTGAGATTTTTCACTTTATATGCTGAAATACCCACGGTGACTATAAATAGAAATACCTTGTCATAACACATCAAGAAAACATTTTATTGCACTATAATATGGCTATTGGCTAATTATTGCAGATTCGCCGTAGGTATAACTCTATAGGTACAGTTAGCCATGTTCCAAACATTTAATCTAGTCAAATTACGATAAAGACTTTCGACCGGACATAAGTATGTAGGTATATCGTCTCGGTGTCCCTAATTTGCAACAGGATGGTGTGCCTAGTGGAATGACTGTTTTGACAGTGGTTTTGTGAGTGGGCAGGACGCGCACGTGGTCGGCATTAGTGCCATCCTCACCGACAACAGAACCATTACCGGGCGCGCTGTCACCGCTCTCCAAAAACAGCAACACGTCGCACCACTTGGCGGCGGCCGCCCGGCGCTCCCCGGGGGCGGCGCGACCGGTCGCGGCCGCCTTCTTTGCGCTGCTGCTGCGAGTCCGCTGGGGGTTTTCGCCGAGTCCGCCGCCGCAGGGGTTTAGCAGGCCGCCTCCGCCCTGCCGCCGCGCTCTGCGGACCGCCGCCGGGCGCAGACTGTACCCAGTGGAATCGGCGGCCAGTTACCCAGTGGAATCGGCGGCCAGTTAGCCGGCCCGTAATTGAACGTGACAAACGGCGCTGAGGCAGCGCCGAAAACACGCCGCCGACGCGGCTGGGACGCGACGAACAGACGCCATCCCTTACGGGCAGAGCAATCGGCGCGCCACTAATAGCTCTTAGAGGTGCGATTGATACGTCGTCAATGGAAAAATGACACGGTGGCCTGGGTTGTTTTAGGGCCTTGGCCTGGGTCGGTCAGATTGTGTGGGTACCTTCTCAACGCTGCACGTTTTCTGTATACCAATAAAAACATCCAGCAGGTTGGCCATGATGACGTCAGTGCGCCAGGTTGAAAACGGTCCAGCATCACAAACTATATTGCGACCGAACTAGACGAAGAAGGCAAATATTCAACACTTGTCTTTTTATCATACACTTACTAGTATGTGACTTAACTCATGAATAAACTAAAATTTCCGAAAACTGAACATTTATGAAACACCAACAAGTAAAGCTGACGGATTAGTGAATGGTGATCCAGATGCTATTGCGATGTGTGTTCATAATTCAAATTATAATGCTGGAGGTACACGTACTCGCATGTACGTACATTGTACACATTTATCACTTACTCAATATTCATGAGCTTAGGTACAAGAAACAATTTCTGTCACTTGCAAAATGCAATATTGAGCATCCTTCCATGCTGTTCCTCGTACTCACGCTTTCTTGCCACCCGATCGGCTAGATAGCGGGCCCTGGCCGGGTTCGCTGGGTACATTCCGGCGGCAGACATGCAGCCAATTACCAAAGACAAAGGCTCGCTATTGGCAGTCTCACGCCTCAAGGAGAACGCTGACAGTGGGCCCGTGCATATTTTATGGAGGCACACCTAGTGCGGGAGGGCTGACTGACATCCGGTCCGCCGCTGCCGACCTGCACCGTGCGCTGCGGAACACTGCAGACCACTGCAGTCAAACCGCCCGCGGGCCGAGCGCTGACCACTGACCACCAGTCAGACCGCCCGCGGGGAGCACTGACCACTGACCATCGGTCATGACCATTGACCGCCGCGGAGAAGCACCTGCACTGACCACCAGTCACGAACTGTGCGGGGAAGGAATATCACTGTTTGAAGGGAAATTACTACTTTTTACATTAGGATTCAATTAGATCCAGAAAATTCCTTACAAGGATTGGTCGCTGTAGTTTCTGCTGGAATCTCATTAACCCTCGCCCATGTAGGGGGGGTTGGTTTGGTGCAACCCCCCCCCCCTGAGGTTTTTCGGAAATAGTGCAAAAACGGCGGCGCGCAGCGCCGCCAAATTTTGGGTACCTTATGGGGCAAACCTTGCGCATCTTTTGATAAAAAAATTTGACCGGGTCATGTCAGGTCACGGAGTTATGACGTCACAAAGGGAACAGCCTCCGGCCGGATTTTCACAAACTGAGTGCCAACGCCCGAGGTTTCCTGCCGGTGGTACGGACATCGGTTGATGGATCGTGATGAAACTTCCCATGCATGTTGGGGCAAGTATTGGCTATCATATGGTATAAGAAACTTGACCGGGTCAGGTCAGGTCACGGAGCTATGACGTCACAAGAGGAACAGCGTCCGGTACTATTTTTGAAAAGCGCCCGAACCACTATTTTGCTAATTCTTGTCACCTCAATGGGAATATGCAGCAATATTAGCTTCTATAGGGAGCGAATGGACATCCCAAATCCAAAAATACAATCAGATTTCAAAAATTTAAATTTTGATTTTTCGAATTTCTGCCGCCGACTGTGACCTTGCCGACTTCCGGCGCTCCCAACGCGCCATTTTTAGAGCTAGGGAAACGAAATACATACCAAACGATAGAGAATTGATCAAGGAACACGATAGTGAAGGTTTCAAGTAATATCTCCCACCGTTTTGCCGCAATCGCCGCGGAAAAGTTGAAAAAGTCTATTTTTCCGAAAATTTGACCTTTGACCGGTCAAAAGTAGGTCAAATGTTGACCTAGGACCAAAAAATATACCACCAATCGCGAGATCTCGACGAGAGCAATCCGTTGGTCTTTTCCGCTAAGCTCTACGACGCTCCGTTTTCAAACGCCAAGGGGGGGGGGGGTCGCACCAACCCCCCCCCCTGCATGGGCGAAGGTGGCAGATCGCCGTTTACGGGCGAGGGTTAAACTTTAATATAATAGTCACCTCCAAAGGTAGCTTTGTGGTTGCCGTCGGGAAAATTATCGCTTATTTGAAAATAAGCTCAAACAATTTGGAAGTCATTAGCCAATCTTTTTATCTGAGATGATTTGCTTGATGTTCGAGATGAGTTGCTATTGTTGCTAACCTCCGTTTAAGTAGCAATGCATGCTTTGAAGCATGATATTTTACTTCGAATGCCACTTTATTGAAAACAATAGCCTTACAAGTGATGGAAAATACAAAATGGCCGTAAAGTAAGAACATGATTAACAACACATTAAACCTTGACTTAATGACCGATTTAGAGTACAATTTACGTGATCGTTCTGGTTTTAGATGCAATTAATTGCGTTTTAAGTAGTTATCATGCAGGCCGTTGCAGTGGCACAGATGCATATCATGCGATATGCATATTGCTCATTGCCAAATATCCTATACAGTGTGCCGCTTACCAGAGGCTTAACCCGCGCCCCACTGGGGTCCGCGTATAACACGCCCTACTGGGGGGGGGGGGGGCTCTTCATAGCCCCCCCCCTCCTAACTCCGAAACTACTGGGCTGATCGTCAAAATTCAAACGGCGTCTGATAGCCCCGGAAAAACTGTCGAATGAAGCCTAATTTTATTGACCTCGAGGTCACCAATGACGTCACAGGTCAGGTCAAAGTAAAAATTATTAGCATTTTGGCTTGTTCACATTTTGGGCTCTGGCCGCCGTCTTACAAGTCAGATCAGGCTCATTTTTGGTTTACACACTCGTGAACAGAATGCTCTAGATAACCTGAGGGTACCAAACTTGTACTTTGATTTTCAGGTCAGGGTCAGGTCATCACAGGTCACGGAAATAATATATCATGCGTCGGTCACGTGACACATGTTTTATGGTCCATTTAGGCCATAGATTTCGAATTTTACGTCGTCTGTGTCATTCGAGGTCATTTTGAGTCGAATTTAGCTTAGGTCAGGTCACTTTTATGTCAAAAAAGGTAAAATTTTGAAGTTAAAGTTTTTCAACAAAAAAGGTGTTGGTTAGATGCAGTTTGAGCTCAGGAACATGATGGTGCTATTTATATTGGTATAGGATGTCAAATACGTACTGAAAATTGATTTGAAAAATTAATTATTGTGAATTTTTTGCAATAATGCGTATAACTTGGCCATTTTTGAAGATATTTAGCTAAAACTTGCTGGAGTTAGTCATAGGCATGCGTTTTATCACAAATATTCCGTTTTTTTAGAAAAGTCCAAAACTTTTTGAAAAAATAAAATTGTTTAATTGTATTATATGAAATTTGCGAAATTTCTAAAATTTTGAAATCCGAGATAGCAGTTTGATAGCGCAGTCTATTCTGAGTCGTTTCATGCAAAGAAATTGGATCTAGCTTAAAAACTGAACTCTTGGGAGCGATTGCCGTGGTTCAATGTTTTGCGTCGAAATCGGCCGAACATGACGTCACTCTGACGTCATTTCCGGCCGACCTATGGTAGCTACGAAGTTCATATTTTGACACAAGGTGTCAAATTGATGCAGCCGAAGGTACTGAAAGTTTGGCGTCGATACGTTAAGCAATTTGGAAGTTATTGCAGAAAAACGAGAGGGGGCTATGAATAGCCCCCCCCCCGTGGGGCGCGGGTTAATCCCGAGGTGTTGCTTAACCCTCGCCAGGACAGGGGATTGATGCAAACTCCCTAAGGGGGGTCGTACCAACCCCCCTTGTGCCGTCAAAGGACGCAAAATATCCTGTGCCGACGAGGGTTAACCCTCGCCCTGGCAGGGCATTTTTCATAACACGGCCTGGCAGGGGGGGGGGGTCGATGCGACCCCCCTCACGATTGGCTCCTATGGCACCTAGAAACACCAAATTTGGTAGGTAGGTGGGCCCCCTGGAGTTCTCGCCCCTGTGGAAATTTGGTTGCTCTAGGTCAATATTTAGGAGGGTTTTGGGGGGTATAAATGTAAAAATTTCGCTAAAACTGGTCAAAAGTTTTTCGCTTATAACTTTTGATCTAATTAAGATAGAGCAAAAAAAAAGCACCAGTGAACTCAGCACGTCAAGGCGCGTCGATTGATATACTTTTTAGATTGCTTAAGTGTACTTTAATTTTTTCTTACATTTTAAGTAAACTTAAATTAATAAATTAAGTTCAAGTTAACCAAATTGCATCATATCGCATATCATTCGATTCGACTGATCACCAGGAAAACAATGATACCATTTTTTAAGCTCTAGCGTCATTATGTGCCAAGTTATTGGCAAAAACGTCATTTGACCTCAGTTGACCTCATTTGACCTCACCCATGGATAAGTACACCAAACAAAGAAGCACCAAGTGACCTGCTGTTAAGTACCGTGGTTTCAAAGCACAAAAATGATAGAACGAAGCGGATATCTCCAGTATTTTCCGAATTTAGTATTTTCCCATAGGCTTAACATTACGACGTAGTGACCTCTAACTGACCTCAGGTCAGTGACCTCAAAAAAGCCGGACTATATGTTATACAACTCGGTGAACTTACTACATCCTGAAAGTTTGAAGGGAATCAGTCGAAAACTGTGAGTTGGACAGGTGCAAAAAGAAAATTGAAATTTGACCGTGACCTTGTACCCGTTTTTCTGACCTGGTGACCTGACCCAAGGTCACTTAGACCTGAAATTTTCAGGTCATATGTAAAAAGGTTGCCCCATAGGCTGTGCCAAATTTGGCGGCGCTGCGCGCCGCCGTTTTTACGCTATCTTCGAAAAACCTTAGGGGAGGGGGGGGGTCGCATCGACCCCCCCCCCCTGCCAGGGCGAGGGTTAATGTCCTTCGCCATTTACGAACTGTTCAGATAGCTGAATAAATAGGCGTGCCAGCTGCAATATTAAATGGCATTTGGTAAGCATGTAAACGAGTGAAAGTTATGGAAACAAAGTAAAAGACGTTTGAAAAGTAACTACGTAGGTTCGGTTATACATATGTGTGACTTATAACACACAACGAAATTTATTATTTCACAATCCTACATAAAGCGTTGTGAATGAGGGTACCTAATTCCGGATGGATTTCAGCACATTCTGATTGGCCCAAGCCTCAAATGAATCAAATGACGAAGGACAACTAATATAGGCATGTGAGTACCACACTCCTTCAAACCGATTACCTCATATCTAACAAGGAGTATAATATCAAAAACGGAATATCAAACAAGCTTCGATGCGCTGATTTTTTGTATTATAATAATGATAATTAGGTCCATGCATCCAGTTTACACTTCTCGAGTCAGTAGACAGTACCGAACAATGATGAAGTTACTTACAACGGCTGTTGGGTCACCTATAAAGGAAACCAGGCAGTCACTTAGATAAACTTAAAGCGCAATCGATCAATGACCACATTAAATAAGCAAATTACGCAATTCGATATGTAGAGATGCGTAGAAAACACCCATATGTCGCATACACCAGCACAAAAAGGTAAAGTCTTCTCATAATCCATATACCATACATACACATTACAAATTACACATAAGTACAGCAAGGCATATGCGCCATGAGTGCAGTGTTCGCCAAAGTTTTCCTAAATGCCACTGCATTTGCACATAGAGCTGGCTCATGTCATGCAATCACATGGAAATAAGCAGGATGGGCCCACGTTCCGCATCTCATTTGCAGCTCCCGCAACTTCAATGTTCATAATGTGGAGACGTGCACATAATATGCGCAAACGTGTTCGTTGCGTAAGTTCACCGTCTTGAAATTCACCAGCGACCAGCAACCATCGTTGGCAATTCATTGCAATCTGCCCCAGTTAACAAATGACATTAAACACTCTGGCCAACTAATTAAAGTTGACAGACCAACTTACCGTCTTGCGAACCGCTCATGCGTTTCGCCCGTATCGGTTCACGCTCTCTCGGCGGCACATCGCGACGACAGGTGACCTCGGCGGCTGTCGACTCGCTCGGATGGCTCGCATGTCTCGCAATTATCGCTGCGGACCACAGAGCAGATCCCCAAAGTATCTTGTCGCACTGTCACACAGCGATTACGATTGTTCTGACATGAAGCTGTATCGATCTTTCCGCCATCTTGTTCAGCACTTTACACACTTAGTGAACTCCCGAGGGATTGTCATGATAGGGTGAAACCTTGCGTTAGGTTGACGTCATTAGTTGGCATTAGCCAGCGCCGTGACTGTTGACGTCGTAAGCCGAGTCCTTGTCGCTCGTAAGCGCCACAACAGGTAGCACTTACTGGTGGTTTTCACCATCGGTATAACGATAGCGCTCATCTGACTCGAGCGCTATCGCTAGGTGCCGGAGGTTTCGGTAGCCGGCGGTATGCAGTGAGCCAGCAGCGTACACCAGTGACGTAGTCAGGGGTACTGGCGGTCATCAGTGACGTCATCAGTGGTACCGGTGCAGGTCCGCCCGGAGTCGTTGATTGGCGAGTGGGACTATGCAAAGACAGAGAGCCAACAAGGCCAGCAGGGCTGAACGCTGGCAACCTGGGGAGAAAAGAAGGGCGAAAGGTCAGAAAGGATAGAATATCAAACGAGGCTTGCCAGCTTCGAAATGTCTAATCACAACAAAGCACACATTATCATAAAGCCCAAGGCATGAAGCATTATAGTAGGCATATAGTAAGCATAAGCGCAGAAAACAACAATGGATCTGATATTTGCCATTTGCGGGTGGTTTAGTATCGAAGCAACCTATAGACTATGAGCTGCACGAATAATAGCCGAACGGATGCATCGATAAAGAATGTCATGGTATGGTAATGCCCTGGGAGCTGCCCGGACATAGGAAATGACTTCCCAATAATAGTGTCTCCTCAATTAATTTGCTATATTACCAACATTGTTTTTATTCCGCCGGTATCTCCCCAATCCGCTCTCACTCGATGCGTTCGCTATTTGTGTGAAAATGCTCATATGATATCGACTGTCAGGAAGACTATCAAACAGGCACGTTTAAATAGACGTCAGCTTGGAACTGCTGAATACGGCTTTACGTCATATTAACTTGCACACATCATTCGTTTACGACGGAACAAACAAGAAGGTAGCATGGGTTTTCAATTATGATTGAAAACTGACGAATGTGATCAGCCGTAAACGCGTTCCCTGAACTTTTCCTGCCACGACCAAGGGTAAGCTAAGTTACAGTTATTGCCTTCATACAGCTAAATCTCACTTGATCCAACAATTTTAAACAAACTAATTTGAAGAACCCATTTCGAAAACTGCTCCTAAATAAAATGAAATAACTGCATTTTACCCGAGAGAAAGATTATCGTAAGCCTGTTGCACACATCTGCATAACATGATGCAGACGGTCTATGCAGTACCTACTGTCTGTTGAGAAGTGTCCGCGTAAACTACTCTTGGGCGTCGGTTTGTATGCATGCCATGCTGATGAAGAATGGCCGAATGGGATCCATCAGCTCCAGTCTAAAATACTGGAGGAAGCAATATTGACATTGAAATTCAAGTAGGCTAGGATCCATGACGCAGAGAACTTCTTAAGTCGGTCATTGAAAGTAAATGTTAAGCGATGTACTCTCCCTTAGGGTGGCTTGAAATACCAGGAAGAAGATTGGTTAAATTGATAGATGGGCTAACAAAGGTTGTTATCTCAAATAATAACTTGGTCTCCTTTTACTATAGAATGCGTAAATAAAGCCGAGCAAATAAACACCATAAGCCGAGACAACAGCCCAACTGCAGCTCTCCTCCCTGTGTCACCTTTCTGCACTGTCACAAAAGGCCAATGATGTTTCACCATAACTCTGCCAAAGTGTTCAGACACACGCGAGATGATGAGAAGACGAACACCCTTTCCACCGCTTTGAAATCGTTTTGGTACCGTTGCAGTGCCGTTACAGATCGTGGCAGATATCTGGTCTATATAGAATTATGGGGGATAGTTTTGCCATTCTCGCTTTCGACAACAAAGGCGAACGAGGAGTGGGGTAATCATTGAAGATATACTGCGGGAACCCAGGCCATTGAGACGCTGTGCTGCATCGATTAGTGCTATATACAGAGCGATGGGGGATGGTTCAGCCCACGCTTACCAGCGTTAGACGCACGCAGTCCACCTGAAACAAGAAAACGTGCTAATAAAATGGGCATTTGCACCATTTGCACCTCATTCTAAGTACTGTCACCACGTTGAACGTATTGGGCATATTCTAAATAAAATCAGCGCTAAGCTAATGAACACCTAACAATGACAATTTTTAAAAGCATTTTTCTTGCATTTAAAGACATGATGTGGAGATGAATTGTGAATTAAAATGAAATCGGACTTACTCCACAAGAGTTCGTTGGGTCGGAGCTTTCGAATTGCATTACAATTCTTCGTCAGCGAGAGTCGTATCGGATGTTAAGATCGAATCGAAGGTACAGTGCGGATATTTGTTCGATCCGCACTGTACCTTCGATTCGATCTTAACATCCGATACGACTCTCGCTGACGAAGAATTGTAATACAATTCGAAAGCTCCGACCCAACGAACTCTTGTGGAGTAAGTCCGATTTCATTTTAATTCAGCATTTTTCTTTGTATTCTACGATGACATGAACGCTACAAAAGCGAGTTACCTGACATATTACTGTCACCGAAAAATGAACCGATTAAATATGATTTGGTGGGAACTTATCCGCTGATTTCAGCCATGTCTGGGTCCAGGTTTTATTTCAGTGCAATTATGGGATGCTTAGTTTAAACCTAATCTTAAAGCCAATATGCGTTGATTGAAGTGGGTAACACGTAGTTATTTACATTTGGTATCGATATATTTTTTACTGCTCGGTCAACTTTTTCTCGGCTAGCTGATGAACCGCGTATTCATTACAGACAAACTTGGCCACGGACCTAGACCACCACATCAGCTTAATTGGCCATAGCCTAACCTCTAATGTAATTCCCTGACCGCTGTAACCAATACACCACCGCAGCTGGGCGGAAAATCACCCGGCCATGACCAGTAGCAACACCATTGCAGCGGGCCGATACGGCCTGAGGCGGCACGCCTCTGTCCTGGTCACGAACGGCCATCGACCTGCGCTGGTCACGGGCACGGCACTGCGGGACCGGCGGAACTGGCCCCGCCGACGGCACGCGCGCCCGCAGGGTATGCACATTGTTAGATAGTTGTGGTCGTGGTCGTGAAATCAATTTTCAGAGAAAGGGAGCGCCACTGTGCTATTGGCCCCGTCTGGCTGAGTTGGTGAGCTGTTGGGCTAAAACACGGGCAGTTTAAAAGCCTGTCAGGGCATTCAATATCCGTCAATACCTCTTGAATAGGAGAGGCCTCCACTGGACAAAGGGCAGTTGTTCGCAGCAATCACTACCCATCCTTAATTCAAGGCGAAAATGTCAAGGCAACTCCGGTCTCTTTTTGCTGCCGTTTGGCTCCCTGAAATGAATGTTTCAATACATACGGGTATTTATGGTTGGTGTTACCCTGAGACGTAATATATGGTTTTCTAATTGGACTTCCAAACTATGACCTTACTTCTGTTAAAGGGACTATCCCACCTTCTAAAATGTTGTTAAAACCAGTTAAATTGTGCCCGACTTTATAGATTGGATGACCAGGAACACGGTTCTGGCATTTATTTTTCATTAAACATCTTAGGCTTCCCATATTCCAAACACAAACTTTCAAATATGTGACGTCACAGCCCAAAATTACCTCCTTCCCCAGGCCACATTACTGTCATAAAGCTGATTCTTTTTACTCTGTAGGCACCACAACAAAGTTCAGACCAAGTTTTAAGCGATTTTTCAACGAACAAACCCATTTAAATCAGAATGACTAAACAAGGTGACGTCACACTAACGGTCGCTCCATGTTGAAGATAGGGCCTTGTACAAGGCCCATTTTCAAATGAAGGGAACGAATTTCTTCAACACCAAGAGGCCGCGGGGGTTGCAACCTAGATAGATAGTGGTTTCTGAACCTCGCCGCAAACTTGGCTATCTCAACTCAAACCCCATGTTAAAGGTGGGATAGTCCCTTTAATATTCGAGATCATTACCATGGAACAAAGTCACCTTTTGAGACACCTTCCTCTCCTTCCAGCCCGTTACCCCTGGCTTTGTTCCCGTTTCAGCCGCCTTCAGAGCCAGTTGCGGAGCACATGGCTGGGGCGGTGACCTCTGGGCCGAGCTCTGATTAAACCTGCCGCCGACAGAATAGGAGTCCCCTGTCGGCGTCACATGGCGGCGCGGCGCGGCGCGGCGCGTGCGCCGCCGGCCGCCGCGCTCGTCCCCAGTCGGACACAGAAGGGGAGTGGTGGCGGCCAATGCTAATCCGCCGCCGGCTAACTGTGGCGGGCTATAACGGACGCTTTATGATGGCCGAGGGGAGCACTCGGCCGCGCTCCGCTCGGTGATACCCAGTAACGACTTCACTGCATCACTCGACAGTGCCACCGCGTATTGATCATAGCCAAGGATTATTGTCGAGAATGGTTTGTGTAATGATAAGCGCACCGGCAAATCTGGAATGGGATCGCCGGGCTGAGTGACGCAGGCCATAACGGCCACTCGCTTGGCAGGCGTGCTATATTTGCGTCCATAAACTGCAAGTCGCCCTCATTTGCCCAGCTTTCAACGCACAACTGTGTTCACCGCTCCTTTCCTCTTTCCTCCGGCCAAAGCGTTATCCGATATTCAAATGAAGTCGAATCGCACTCTCAGCGCAAACGCCGCCGCGACCAAGAGGGGAGCGCTGGGCGCGGGTCGGCCAGCCGGGTCCTCGCCGTCGCTCGCGTCTCGACCGCGGCCGGCCCCACCGCGCGGGCTCCGATGCTATCAGGGCAGCCCACAGGCAACAGCACCCCCGCCGCTCCGCCGGCGCACCGCCGGCGCCGCCGCCGAATACAAACACCGGCATTGTGGCCGCCAGTGGAGGGAACGGGCCAAGCTAATACCGATAAAGAACCGGGCCGACTGACGGCCTGCGGCTAGCACAAGCACACCTACCTCTGGCGATGGACGGTCCCGAGATCACGATTGTAGGTGGGTCCGGAGACAGTGCGTACTCTGTGGAAATTTAATTAAATTTGTCAGACTGGCGACTAAGAGGATTTCACGCAGAGGGCAACTTAAATGGAATGTCGGGACTTTAGTATACCAGTCCCCGCGGGAAACTAGGTTTAAAGGGACAGTATCATCGAAAAAAAAATCCATGTATGGAGCTGATTTTTTTTTTACTAGCATTTCTTATTTTTCTGAATCAGAAAAACATAGTTTGAGGACCGAACTCGGTGAAAAATATTGCAACCACATTTCATTTTCATGATTCATTTTCATGAGCGAACCACCACTATACAAGCATGGCCGCCAGTTTGGATGCATGCAAAATTACTACAGAACTGGCGCAGATAATACATTATTGACGCTACGCTTACGCGGTCGTTCTTCTGATTGAGTTGTCCTTAGGGAGAGGTAGCCTTAGGTATTGCCTATAAAAATATAACGTGACAATTGGAGGGAGTGACAATTGGACGTGACAATTGACAATGGGAGAAAATATCACGTGACAATCACGTGATAAACGTCATACATTGGAGGGAGATTGTGATTCAAGCTGGAGGAATTCCTTTGTTGAGCCGCTAGAATCCGAAGGAAACAGCGGAAATTGCCTACGACTATTTAATGAATTTAACGGTGATGAATAAGTGCGAAAAACGTTTTGGCTTTATAAAATTTGATAAAATGACCAGGGTAAAAGTGTTATTACTGGCGGTCAATTCAAAACGGCGCAAACATTTAAACAGTGAAGATAGTGAAGCACGATTCAAAGTGTGGTACACCTTTCGTACTTTGAGCGGCGATAGCGGGATAACGGTGTGGAGCTTCGAGGATCGGTCTTCAGTTCCCGGACCAGAAAGGTGGGGCCTATGCAATGTCAAATTTTATCAAAATGGTGATACTGTCCCTTTAACTCCACCGGCGGCGCAGCTGCTGAAATGTTTCTGGAAACTCTAGTTCAAACGTGCGACCGGCCAAAACACATTGGAACATTTATACCGGTGGATTCGGCTAATGGAAATGTGTTGTCTGGGAGAGTTGCAAGCTGCACCCGCATTGAGCCGGCTCTAAGTGACCCGGCCCAGAGGCTGAAAGTAGTTCATCCCATCTCACTCTCACTCACTCACTCACACTCTCCTCACTCTCTCTCCCTCTCTCTCTCTCTCCCCTCTGACTCTCTCAGTTCATCTCTCATCACTCTCTCATTTTCTTTCCCAAAGTCCCGCTATCTTCCCCTCTCTCTCTCTCTCTCTCTCTCTCTCTCTCTCTCTCTCTCTCTCTCTCTCGCTCAATTTTTGCAGAGTCACATCGCTCACCTGACGAGTAGGAGATCTCTCTTCGCTCCATATAGTTAGTATCTGATATTCGCATGATGCACTCGAAAAGGGTGTGGTCTTGTAACAGCTCGTGACGCGTCACCCAGAAGGCCGTGACGTCATATAGACCGTCACGCCACGAGACGTACTTGTTGAGACCCTCGATCGGAACCCTGCACAAACGGAAAGTGAGTGACGTGGTTTGGTTGTGTAATTTATGTGCTTGTTATGATTTATTTCAAAAGTTTTTCACCTTCGATGGCAGAAATAGGTGATAAGTATAGCCTGAACACCTGCTATCCTGGTTTATGGTTCACAAGCAGGAATAGTACAACTTCATCAATGTAGCCGGCCGAATTTCATTCAAACTTTATAAATGGGTTATCGGCAGGGCGATATTTTACATTATGCAGCGAACTTAATATTGAACTGCGAATGTCAGGACCAATCAGACGGCTGCGGGTGAGCCCACAACACCAAATTGGATTCGCACGCCAACAGAAGCCATCCAACATTATTGAACATTTACAAATGAAGCCAGAAGAAGCATGGGGCATGTAAATCGAGACCTAAAATTACATAGGTCAGCACACCGAGGTGATTTAAATTTTAGGTAGACCACCTCCTGGCCTCATAAGAAACTAGAACACCGGAAAGACAGCTGCCGTCTGAAAGAGCCGCCTTGTTTTCGATTTCTCACGACACGCAACAGCCCGATCCAAAGTTCCGGGTCCCTGGCGGGCTGTCACGGCAGCCGGGTGGTGTGCCAAGTTACGCGGTCGGGCGTCTGCCGTGAGCGTCAACAGACACACCCCGACCCGCCGCGTCCCACCGAGTCCCGGCCCGTCCCGTCACGCAACGTCCTGTCGGGTCCCGTCTTATCAGTCTTTCCCCGTCCGCCAACCCGACCCTGGTCCGCCCGATCAGTTTCTGAGAACCTGACCCATTTCGCCTCGTTCCATATCGTCTTGGCACGTTTTTCTCGTCCTGCCTGTCCCGTCTAATTCCGCCTCGCGACTGCCTCGTCCCGTCCCATCCTATGCTGTACATACATCACGTCCCATTTCGCCCGTACCTTCCTATCCCGCTCGTCCCGTCCCGTCCCGTTCCTTCCCTTCCCATCCTGTCCCGTCTCGTCCCGTCCCGTCCCGTTCCTTCCCTTCCCATCCTGTCCCGTCTCGTCCCGTCCCGTCCCGTTCCTTCCCTTCCCATCCTGTCCCGTCCCGTCCCGTCCCGTCCCTTCCCGTCCCGGTACCCCCCTCCCCCTGCTCACATGGTCCTGCTGTTGGCGCCACGGTACAGCTCCACGCGAGGCTCCGGATACATGCCCGACACGTGGCAAGTGATGTTGACCAGATTGTCACCCGGCTGGACCTCCGATATCGACATCTCACGCGGCGAGGCTGCCGACAAATAAAGGTGTTTAGAAGTGATATCTGTAATACTTTCTCGTTTACGGTGTTGAGGGATATTTGCTCTAGTGCATTTGCAGTGGTCTCAAGTCTGGGAATTTTAAATAAATATAGTACGCTACGCCTGAGGGACCCACAAAAAATGTTTATTTTGTCGGGAAAGTGTTGCTATTTGTTCGTCATCGAGAATATGATTCAGTAAAAAATGTTTTCGAGTTTGACGGTGCACGGACCTGATGCATAAAGTTATCCATAGAAGAACGTAGTAAGGCTCTGAGAGCTTTGCCTAAATCAGTGAATTCTTGTGCGTTTGCATAGGTACCTCATAGCTATGCAAATGCGCACACATAGCTGTCGAAGTGACTTGTGCTGATTACACTTGATATTGCAGACGACTCAATGTGAAGGTACTGTGTAGTAAGTCTTAGTGCAGAACGTCTGATCCCCGACTTAGGTACTGATAGCCAAGAGGTGCAGAGCATCCCCTAACAATCCCTCACTCCTGAAACACGAACCATATCTAAGCAACCATATTACCGCAAAATCCCTCTGAAGCTCGGACAGAGAGTCACTTTTAAACCAGAGGAACGCAAACTTCAAACAAGTTCTTGTTAGTGCCGGTTCACATGAATTAGAGGGATTAGCTATCTTCTAAGGCCGCTTTATTCGGGTTTTCCGCAGCGCCGGAGCCGCTCGGTCCATCCCGCCTCGCTCCATCGGTCGTGCGGCACAGCCTAACTTCCAGGCGTCTATCACTAGTGCCATCTAGCGACTGAAGGTATAACTCCGACAACTGCGGCACAGCAGCGTCCAGGCGTCGACTACCAGTGCCATCTAGCGACGGAAGGCATCAATGCCACTAGCTCCGAGCCAATCCATTCGTTTTCATGGCGACAGCTGATCGCCATCTCAGTTCGCTCGCTTTAGCTCTGACATGGCTAGCTGTGCCTCCTTTTGGGAGGTGACGGACTGTGAGCTTTCATTTCAGTTCATTCAGCTTTCAGTTCATTCAGCAACTGCCGGGAGGCGGGTCAACGACCTACGTCACTGCGTTATAGGTTCTGGAGTGTCGGTCAGTCTTTGTGTCCCACTGATCGATAGGTGAATGACTCTAGCCAAGTAAGTTAAGTCACGCAGTTTCAGCAGGTTTAAAGCCAGTTTCGTTCTACAATCTACATACAGTGCTACCACAGTTATAATTTCATGGAGTCTCACATGTCAGTCACATGATTGAAGATAAACATATCATGTTTAGGCAACTAGGTATATTGATACCTACACTGACCATAGACCTCTGTAAATACGTATGTATTTACACCACCGGGCTGACCAAGTGTAGAAAGGTCCAAATCTTGTTCGTGATGCAAAAATGCAAGCACACACAAAGCTGTCACAGAGGTCACAATCACGTCCTTCGACAATGCTTCTGGGTTTCATCAATGAAATAAAGAGCACCGTAAAATGCCGCCATGCCACCACTATAACTATTGCAACTGGTCACTTCTTGATCTAGGATTCACCTTAAACCTGCATAAACAGTTAAATTTCACATAAAGAAAAGCTATAAGTTACAATCAACGCCAGACATTTCAATATTATGCAATGAAACAACCCAAATGGGCAAAATCTCCTAGGGATTTATAGCCATGTTCGGCCATCCAAAACCAAACGTGTCATTCCTTTCAGTGCCAGTCACATTAAATCAACCAAGGTTGATCAGGCACAAAAATCCCATCTGGGCCTTTCAAGATTCTAATAAGCTGACGATATAAAACGCCATCCAAGGTGGTTTAACTGGAACTGCTGATCAAAGGCATCAATCACCAGACCCGTCTCAGCAGAGGCAATCTCTACAGGATCCCGGGCCTCGCTAAAAATCAGCGAACGACACGAAATACTACGACTGGGCTCTGCCAAATCTCACTAACAAATTGGCTTTACCGCCAAGTTTGGGAACGAACGGGTATCAATCGGTTGTAGCTACGTATGTGCCAAAAAATCACGTTTAAAACACGATGGACTGGGTTTCTAACAAACAAAATCTTGCAAATTTCTCACAAAATTCATACAAAAAAAAAAACAATTAATAAGTCCAGGCGCATCAGTGTCTATGTCTATGCATAATAGTATACTATCACAATTCATTTCACTATTGCTCAATAATTAATCACGCGACTTGTAATCAACTCAAAAGTTAGATGAATGATTTCTGTCCTAATTTCAGATTGATTTGGAAACTGTGCGCCACTAATGAGCAAAGTTAGTTTGAGAATCGAATTTTCCTCTCGCAACCCTCTCTATATCTATTATTGATGAAGCATTCTTCTGTCATTCAAACATCCGTCAACGTTCTACCACTCATATGTCCTCATTTTCTTTTCATTTTAATCTCAACATGCAACGAATCAAGACCCAATGCAATAAATCAAGTCCTCATGCACTGAATCAGCTCTCCACCGTCACCTATACTCACTGTAGACCACCAGTCGCTTGTGGCGCGTGAAGTCATGCCGAGTGGACGTCACCTTGCACATGTAGCGACCACTCAGCTCCACGGTCGGCCGGAGGATCTGCATCGCCCGGTACCGCTCGTTGGCCGTCTCCGAGGCCGTGAAACTGAGGTTAACCCTGTGACGGAGAGGACCCAGCGCCTGCGGTCGCTGGCCGTAGATCCACTGTGAACGGAAAGTGAAACATGAATGATAACGCAAGCTACTCCTTGCATGTGATAAGCGCTATACGTATGCCGTGTATTGGCTATTGCAGCAAATGACAGCAGTACAAGGGAGTATATGATATATGTGTGATGTTTTTTAAACCACTGAGATATTGATCTGACGACTGTTCTCCAACTCTGCACTAATCCGGGTTTCCAATTACCCAAGAAGTGTTGATAAAAATAGTCGTTTGAACAACAGACACTCAGTGTTTCAATCGAAGTATCACCGTTATCTCTTATTTCAACGCTGATGCGCAGCACTTCAGCACACCACTTCAACGTCCAACTTAACCACTGCAGCTGTAAGGCGTCCCTCACAGACCGACAGACCAATCAGTCTTACCTGGAAGACGAGGTAAGACTGATGTGTGGCTCCTCGTCTTACCTGGAAGACGAGGGTGTAGGCACTGCGGATGTGAAACCACTTGACGTGCAGTAGCGTGTCGTCGGGCGGAAGTGTGTAGGCGCAGTCGAGCACCACCGACGCGTTGGTGCCGTTTCGCACCACAATCGGCGGGTCGAGCAGTGACGGGTGCTCGCTGCCGCCTGCGTACAGAAAGGGGATGGGGTGTCACTGCACGCTGGGGTGTGTGACAGAGCTTGCTTCTAGTGTTGATGGTTTAGCTAGTGTATGGGTAAAACCAGGAATTCAGTGTCAAACGGGCTGATAAAACGCTTTGAACAGCGCTATTTTACACCATAAAATAGCGAACTCTTTCCATTGTTTACAGGCCAGGTGTAAAATGAAACTCTAGACAACGAATGTACAGTGTACCTACATATGTTCACAGTACACAACAATAAATATATAACATTTCGTGTTATGATCCCGTTCCAACACTGCAAATAAGCTATGTATTTGTGATGCATTGGGCCCCACCACCAATGCCGGTGAGGTAGCGCGCCTTTACAGAACAGTGGAATGTTAGACTGTACCGCAAGGCAGCGTAGTCCAGAATACTGGAGCGGTAGACTGTGCCGCAAGACATCCTGGCTTTTCTGCTCGCCATCATTCCGGCGGTAACGATAACGCTGAAGAAAAAAGGAAGCATAATAAAGCCTTTGACTCTCTTCAGATATCTCCCAGAAACAGTTTCAATTTCGCACACTGTCGCGGATCTATTGTAGCGCGCGCGTGACAGGCTGTCGCAGACCGCAATGTCACGGCATTAAGCCAATACGGGCCGAGCCAGTCAATTTATGCCTAAACACGCTCCCCCTGCCGCTCTCTCGATGATTAATTCAAAACGTCATCGGGCGGATGACGCTGTCTGCGACAGAGTCGGAATTTATAACGAGCTCGGTCGTGTGCCGTCGTTGTGCCGTGGCGGCGCCGTACCGCTGTGAGAGCACGGCCTACGGCCCGTCGGCGGCAGGCGGTCGGCGCGGCGCGGCGCTGGCGCGGTCACGGGTCGCAGCTGGCCGCGACACTGGGCCATATTGGCCCCATCAGCACGCCGATCTCGCCGGCGGTGGATCCCCCGTATCGTGGCGAGCGTAAGCATGTGTCGATCGAGTATATATGGACAACCTGCAGGCGACTGGCAGGTAGGATGTTCCAGGTCAGCTCATGAATTGACTTTGTATATGCCTTTGTTTGAAGATACTGAGAATGTATACAGTGCTCTACATAACAAAGTATTGAACAGACAGTTACAACTGATGACCTAGCAGATCTTAGCATGTTAACCATGATGAGGTCCTGTTATACTTCAAGCTAGACGTGTCACATTCTCCTATCCCCCGGCAGCGATGTCTCAGGAGTCATTACAAGGTCGGGTGGAGTTCTATGGATTGCAGTTGCTCTGTTTTCCGGATGAGTTATTCAAACCCCATTATCGGCAAGACTTGTTAACATGTCACACTATCCTAATAACGGCTTATCACTTTCTTCAGGGAATGGTAAACCATTGTCGTATATACCTGTCATGCAGACATTTGTGCATATAAGTTATGTACATACGTGTTTCAATATAAGTTACACGACTGAGCTATACCACAAGATGGTCACAATTATCAGACGTTACCCATAGGATACACATGACACAATGCGGGACGTAAGTCTGGGCTTTGACCCCCATACATTTGAGTGTATGAGGCATGAGCGTTTGATAAAGCATACGCTCAGCGCATCGTGAATAAAACTGTCACAAAGAAGGTGGAAACATAAATGTGAGTGGAGGCATACGCATTAGCCAAATATGCAGATATTCTGGGCAGATAATTTCGCCATGAAAGCTTATTGTGGAAAGCCATAGAAAACATATGCCTGCAATAAATTATGAGATAACACTCTTGTCTTTCAACACAGTCACTATGAGGCTACGTGACGGCCCATCACAAGCCCACAAATAGCACGGCATAAACCCTTAACGGCCCCGACCTCGTCTGCCCCAACAGTCTGTCTCAGCCGAGACCAGCCTTCAGTGCTCGTATGGCCCAGAGGTCAGCCCCTGTCAGCGTCTCTCACTATTCCAGCCGTGGGTTCGGCTTCGCCCGGCTCGTACCACACGCCGTTCCAAACGCCTCGGACTCGGCTATCCAACTGTATTCCGCCGCGCGCCGGGCCGGCGGCGACCGGCCGACCGGTCAGTCAGACACGCAGAGGCGCGCCCAGCACCACAGAAGGGCAGAGGCGCACCCAGCGCCACACAACGGGGGGGACACAACACTGAGCAGGAATAGCCATTCCTGACATTTCCCCCTCCCGGGCACCCTCGCGACCGCAAATGCGCCACAAACACTTATGACTAATACACATCACGGCTAACGACAGGTTTCAAGTACATCACATGTGTTCGCCGCGTCCTTCCCGTTCGCGGATCTAAACAGTCAACATGACGCCTTCCTACCAAGTCCACCACAACGTGCACAGGTGACCATGGGTTGCACATTTTACGGGGAATGCCCTTACGCTCATCAAAGTTCCGTATCCGGACTTGGTCACCTGGTTGATACGTGGGCTCCCTTACCCTATGCCTCAAATCATACGCTCGCTTCTGGGCACGTTGGCTGTCACGTAAGGTTTCATGGGCCGCTCTGAGCGTGCCAGCCACCATACGCATTTTCTCGTGAATGTAATCCTCCGAATATTTGGGAACATGCGCAGAGATAAGCTGAGAAACAGGAGAATTCACATGTCGCATAAAATACAAGAAATATGGGGAAAATCCATGAGACGACGACACTTCATTATTCAAAGAAAAAACCACAGCTGGTAAATGTGCTTCCCAGTCAGAACCATAAGTTGCCGATAAAGTTCGAACCCTACGCTTTATATCTCTGTGACGCCTTTCCAATTTCCCGATAGCCTCGTGGTGCGACCCAGTAGCGTGTCTCCTACCTACACCCCAAAATCTGCACAATTCTGCCACCTTCTCGCTTTTCATATTCGCACCAGCATCCGTTTCGATACGCTGGGGAGGACCGAATGTCAAAAAATGAGTGGACAGAGCATCCGTAATGTCATCGGCGGTTCCGGATCCTAATGGGTAATACGTAAGAAAGCCAGTAAACTTATCGATGCACGTCAAAACTAGTGTCTTGCCTGACAGGCGACTCTGAGGCATATGGACCACGTCTATAACCAGCACTTCACCCGGACTGGTCGGATCCTGCGGTAACAGAGGAGGGCGCGGTGGTCCCCTGTCGTCCTTTTTCGCACCGCAAAGCGCGCAGCTCGCTACATAATTCTGACAATCCCTTCTCAGGCCGAGGTACCAGATGTTTCTCGTCAAAATTTCATATAACTTATCGGCTCCGCAGTGCGCACCGGTAGAAGTATCATGATGCCGATACAGTATTTCGAAGCGTTTAGAAGTCGGCCAAACAATCTGAAAAGAGCCATCAGAGGCCTTGCGGTACAAAATGCCATGTAACAATGCAAAATTGTCTATCTTTTCCCGCTTCAGAGCAGGAGGACAGTACTGTGGCCATTTCCCTGTTCTTAACCGAAAAACCAAAGCCCGGCAGTGTTTGTCATGCTTCTGATGCCATATCAGAGCAGCCGGCTCAATGTTGCAATCAAGAAGACAATCTGCAGTTACTGCATTCACTGTAACGTTCTGATCGGCTCTGTGACTGCCACGGTCGGCCTCTGCCACCGAGTCGCCCGCGGTTACGTCATGGGAACCGGGAGCCGTCCCATCCGAGGCTTGCTCGATTCCGTGACTGCCACGGTCGGCCCCTGCCACCGAGTCGCCCGCGGTTACGTCATGGGAACCGGAAGTTGACGCATCCGGAACACGTTCGCCAGTCACATGCTCAAGCGGCGCGCGAGCCGCCACACCGCGAGCTCGTGCCGGCATCGCGACACTGCCGCGCGTGTCATGGTCACGTGCCACCGGCGGCACGCCGACACCCTCCGACCGCTGCAGCCCCGTCACCTGACCGTCACGTGGGGCAGCAGCAGCCGGCTCGGCGACGGTTACGGTACCGTCACCGGACAGCCGCCCACCCGCGGCGAGCTCAACCGCCGCTCGAACCGCACCGTCATCAACCGTGCCCTCGTGTACCCGCGACAAAAAGTCAACATGCTGCATTTCTACAGCCCGGCGGTGCTCCACTACAAACTGAAACTGACCTGCGAAGGACCTCCAGCGCGCGATACGAGGATTTAACTCGTCACGGTTGGACAGGATCTGAAGGGCGCTCTTGCAGTCGCAGCACCATGTGAACTCATCTCCCGCGAGATACTTGTAAAATCGTCTGAGGCCCTGAATAAAACTATAGACTTCAAGCTCAAAAATCGTCCAATTTCTCTGAGCTCGGTTATATTTGCTGCCGCCGTAGGCGATCACCCTTTCCGCGCCATCCTGGATCTGACACAATACCTGGCCTGACCCAGAGAGGCTGCTGTCAGTGTACAAAACAAATCGATCCCCCTGTCTGGGATATGCCAAAACTGGTCCCGTCATCAACGCCTCACGGAGCGCCTGGAATGTCTCGTCCAGTTCAGTGCTCCAGTAGAACTTGGGCGAATTCGAAAGGTCAACCAAGGGCGCAGCTAGAGTCGAAAACGACGGAATGAATTTACGGAACCAGGAAAAAAATCCGTACAGCCTCTTCACTTCCTTTACGGTCCTCGGCGTTTTCAGATCTCGAATGCACTGAATGCGGTCGGGAGCGATCGTGATCCCATCAGGTGTGATTTCATGTCCTAGATAATTCAACCGCGTGACTCCAATGCTGCATTTACCGGGAGACAACTTCAAACCGGCCGATTGTAGTCTACCCAGAACTGTACTCAGCAATTTATAGTGCTCGTCCATGCTGGCGCTCGTCAGGAGCACATCATCAGCATATACATGTACGCCTGGTATATCCCCCAGAATCTTGTGCATCGCCATGTGCAGAAAATAGGAGGATTGCATGCAGCCCATGGGCATTCTCTGGGGATAGAAAGTTTTGCCAAGCGTATGGAAGGCACAAATACGACTGGATGCTTCGGTAAGGCGCAAATTCCAAAACGCGTGTTTGATGTCAAGTGAACTAGCCACCTTCCATCCGTGCAACGAAAAAAGAAAATCGTCTATGTTCGGAAAAACAAACTTTTTCGGCAACAAGCATTTGTTAATACGCCTCATGTCCTGCACAATACGGTACTCTGAGGGGTTCCCAGCCTTGGGAATGAGCAAGATTGGGGAGTTCCAATCAGACGGCGGTCCCTGCTCAATTACCCCACAACGTTGCAAATCGTCCAACTGAGATCGCAGCTGGCTCTCTCGCGCCCAGGGAATGGGATACGGCCTCACAAACTGTGGTTGGGCACCAGGCTGCAATTCTAAATCTACTTCCTCACCACGATAACTACCAATGTCTGCATAATTCCTTGAAAAGACACCTGAATGCGACTTGAGGAGCGCCGCCAGCTCGTCGCGTTCCCTCCCCGTGACCTGGTCCCCGATCTCGAAGCGTGACAGCACTTCATCGGTGCTTTCACCCAAAAACTGGCCGTCATCACCCGAAACAGCGTTACTTTCCATCGCCGGACCTGACTCGGCGATGTCAGACTCATCACAAAAATCAATCCCTCCTTCGAGCAACTCAACAAAACCAATGACACTTCGCCTGTGTAGCGTAACTAGCCTATCTGTTCTATTTCTAACGTAAACCGGAATCTCTCGGTCACTAAATGGCTGAATAAGTGAGTCGTGTATCTCCAGATTGTCCGAGCATTGCCCAATCATCAAATACTCGCGGTCATTCAAAAGCTTTTGGTCGATTTTGATGTTCATACACATGGCAGTTTGCGCCGGCACTGACACAGGCTTGCTAATTCTAAGCTTAATCCTACGAGGCGCGTCAGAGGGAGAACAGTCTACAATAACGTGATGCGCCTGCAAAAAATCAAAACCCAAAATTAAATCGTGAGACAAATCATTAACAACACAACAGCTCCACACACAGTTCGGAGTACCACTCATCTGAATGTTCAAGGAACAGGTACCGATCACATCAAGATTGTGTCCGGAAACAGACACGAGGCGGACAGGCTTATTCAGCTCAATGTTAGGCGAGATCGTGTTCAGCACCCTAGCGTCAATAAGAGTCATCTGGCTTCCCGAGTCAATGAGACAATCGTGTACCTGGAAGCCATTAATGACGGTGCTGACAACAGGGAGCGATTTTACCACCCGTCCGCCACCCGCCCGTTTGGGCAGTGCCGTTTGAGATGTCCCCAGCCGCGACAGGACCAACATCGAGGCACGCGAGCTTCGCCAGCGGGCGAGCTGGAACGATACGGCTCACCTTCCCGGGCAGGACCCTCCCGGCCGCCGCGCCGCTCCCCCACGAAGTCGCTGCTCCGATCCGCTCCGCCGCCGCGCAGCCCGGGGCGCTCCTCCCCGCGGTCGGCTCCGCGGCTCCCACCAGGCGACGGGCTCCTGCCAGCGGGGACGCGGCTCGGTCTCCGCGCGCCGCGCCCGGACGGCGATCGGCCGGACGGGGAGCGCCCGCGGCCACGCCAGGGGCGATCACCACCAGACCGCCACCGCGGCGACGCGTCGCGGCCGCCGGACGACATCCATCCATCAGACTCGTGCTCTTCATCCATCGAGCGCCAGTATCCTGCCCGACTGTCCCGGGACCGCTCACGTGGAGGGGATCCCTGCTCACTCCAGCCGGGCTCGTCCGGCCGGACCCGGCGAACAGGAGACGCCCACCTCACTGCGGGCCGGTCTTCGCGAGACACGTGAGCTGTAGAAAACGTGTCACCATCATTCGGGTAATCCGTAAGAGTTTCTTCTCGAACTAGCTCCCTGATGGCAGCTTCGAACGTCGTGGCCTTCATGCGAGAAAGCAGCGCGGTCTCACCAGGGCTGAGACCCACCAGGAAATGACGGTATAGCGCCGCCTCGTAAGCCGGTACGCATATCTTCTTGACTTGGTCGCCCGAAAAGAACTCTGGGCAGGCGTGACGCACGAGAGTTTTCACTCTCTGACCATATTCTCGAGCAGAGAGAGAGCCTTTGGTAAGGCGAGACAGCAGAACTGCAGCCTGATCCGCCGTTGGTGTAGACGAGAAGTGGGACTGCAAAACCTCCGAAATTGACTCGAACGTCAGTCCTCCACTGCAGCCCTCCAGCTCGTTGACAACTTGCAGTGCCCTGCCCGTGCATCGTGCCGCGATCACCTTGCCAAGAGTCACCGGCGTCAGTGATCCCAGATCACCAAGTCTCTTGCACTGGGTCAGAAAATCTTCCGCCGATGTCGACCCGTCGAAACACGGGAAGTCCGACACGGTCACACTCACTGTGTCCGTCATGGCTGTGAGTACGCCCACGCTGCCACCATGTCAGCGTCTCTCACTATTCCAGCCGTGGGTTCGGCTTCGCCCGGCTCGTACCACACGCCGTTCCAAACGCCTCGGACTCGGCTATCCAACTGTATTCCGCCGCGCGCCGGGCCGGCGGCGACCGGCCGACCGGTCAGTCAGACACGCAGAGGCGCGCCCAGCACCACAGAAGGGCAGAGGCGCACCCAGCGCCACACAACGGGGGGGACACAACACTGAGCAGGAATAGCCATTCCTGACAGCCCCTACCGACACCAATCTTCAGAGCCGGTCTGCCCCGGAGGTCTGTCCCCAGCCGCCGCCAATCTTCAGAGCCGGTCTGTCCCAGAGGTCTGTCCCGCCGACCCCAGTCCCCAGGCACCTCCCGTCCCCTCCCCGCCAATCCTGCTGGCTGCGCGCCTATCCGGAGTCCGGCCGGCGTCCATTAGCTGATGGTGACTGCCCCGGTGACCTGGCGCGTCCGGCGGCTGTCCGAGCTGCCCTCCTCGGCCGCCCACCAGCCGGCCCCGCGCTCCGTCACACCTTGTTTATTCACAGCATGGTGTAATTGGTGGCGGGCGCGCGGCACCGGCCGCCGACCCCGCCCCGCCGGTAACACGCAACGTGGTCATGGCGGTCCGTCCTTTGTCCTCCCCCGCTCTGACTCTCTCCCCTCGCTCCCTCTGTCCCTCTTTCCCTCTCCTTGGTCACGCTGTTTTCAATTTGTTCTCAATCTGTCTCCTTCCTGTCCAGGCCTTTGTTCCGGTACACCGTTCCATGTCATCATTTACTACCGCTGTTCACCAGTTCGTCCCACCTTTGTCCTTGCTCTCCCTGCCTCACTCTATCTTCCCTCTGTCCCCTCTGTCTCCCTCTGTCCTCGCTCTGTCCTCACTCTGTCCTCGCTCTGCCACCTCGGCCCGCTCGCCGCCGTCCACTGCGGGGCCGGTGGACGGATATCTCGCCTGTGGCCCCCGGGGCCTGCGCCCTAAATGCCAGCCGCCGAGGCACACGGCACCGCTGCCGGAGACTGCCCCCGGGTATTACGCCCAACCTATTATTCATCGGAGCGACGGCGCAGCCCTGGGCCGACGCCGACCGTTGCGACGTGCGACGCACATATCGGTGACTGTTACGGCGCGGTACAGACGACTGCGGCGGCTCCGACGCCGTTCCGGCTGCTTAACGCAGACACGTCGGCTCGACCCGCGGCGATGGAGTGCGTATGGCTGCAGATAGGGCGGGGCGGGGGGGGGGCAGAGCTGCGCGCCATGCCAGTCCGAGTCCGTAGCGGGGGTAGGAGAGTGTAAGCTGCCGGCGCCTATCCTGGCTGGTGTATCCATGTGAGGGCGCGTCTTCATATACCCGGTTAACCAGCCCCTACATACGAACCCAGCACCACTTCATCTTGAGGAACTTACTTGACAAATTACCCGGTGTTATTAGTCCACACCTGTTTCACGGCATACCTTACCTCTAATGATGTTCGCCGCTGCTATATGAGCAAGGTACGGTGTGTAGTTTCCGCACACAGCCTGTGCAACTGTTAGCAGCGTGGCGCGGCGACCTGAGTAATGCGGCCACTCAGGACTGGCCACCAGCCGGCGGTCCGTGCGGAGCCATTTCCGACCGGCACTGCGCCAAACGGCCGGCGCCGCCGCCGCCGCCGCCGCCGCCCCCGTCCCCGCCCGTGCTGCGGTGTCGTGATGAGTGACCGCGGCGGTTTGGGTGTGAATATTTCACGGCTGTGTTTGGCGCCCCGACGGGCCGGCGTGACGGGCCGAGCGGCCGGCCGACGCGGCGTCAGTCCGCTCAAGCTAATGTGGCCTGCATTGGTGGCTCGGTTATGAACGCCCGGTTGGATATGCATAGGTCGTCGACTCGGCCTGTATCACTCGGCCGAAGGGCAAACAGCCGGCGGTGCGCCGCCCCGGCTAATGTTATTGACTCAAGGAAGTAAAACAGTCTAATGGGCTCCGCTACGCTCCGAGAGGTGGTGTCATCCAATTTAATGTGGGCTGTCCAGCGTTCATATGTCTCTTTTTTGAACAGTCATGTTTTTCCTTTTACGGTAAAATACCGACATCTGTCTAACGTAGAAAAGGAACCAGCCAAACAGCAGCATTTCTTCGAAAAGGATGTCAGATACCAGAGCAGCTGGCGCGGCCGGCGGTACAACAATTGCTTTCGAAGACGAGCAAACTAAAAACTCTTTATCTTCGATAACATTTTTAAAACATGAGTATGCTTGATGGAATCGTTTGGGGGCCTTTGAATGATGTTTTTTGCCTTTAGGTAACAAAATGAGATAGCTGTGCAATTTCATATGCAATATCCTTGCATTTTCCATGCATTGCTTATCAGCGGAAGCTCCAGTTTTCTCTCCTCAACAAATATTTGGATATAGCTATCTCCACTAGACCTAAGAGCTCAAGTTAAAAATAAAACGGTCCGAAAGTGTTTCCTTTTATACGTGGAGCGGCGAGCCCTGTCATCATTCACGCAGGCCAGCCGGGTCTCAATCAATGGCGACCCCAGGGATCGGGCCGCAGCGTCGCCGGCCGCGCCAGCTGCTCTGATTCGAAGAAAACCGGGATGAGCCAGCTCTGTCTAAATCGGACCCAATATCTCACTGGGCTCGAATAATCAATCGCAAGAAACCGGCACGGGGGCGCGTCTGCGTTAGAGGTTACATAGAGTCAGAGCCTGCTGCCGGACTGCTGCACTGGTTCCAGGACAGCCGGTGGACTGATGGCTCTCATGGGACAGCTGCCCGTTTGCTATATCTGAGGTCTCTATTGAGCCATGCCTTAGGCCCTGGACAGCCGCTGGACCGCTGGCTTTGAGGAACATACTGGTCTTTTGTGAATGTAAGTACGTGCTTTATACGTGACAGCTTCGAGCATATTGCCTGAAATGGCTCCTGGACTCGTGTAACCGTAGCAGATGCTTGTCCTCTTCGTTCTTTGCCAGTGGTCGTTCTGAGAAAGCGAGAGTGCATCCGCGTCAGTCCTGTTTTATCATAACCCTTTCGAATCTTCATCGTCATACTTGCTCCCCCCTTCAACCCTAGGGAACATTTCCTATAAGCCGGACACGACGCCCTACTGTGCGGCGCCATGTGCGGGCCCTTACCGCTCCACCACCCTCTCCCGGCGGCGGCGGCGGCCGGGAGAGGGCCGGTCACGAGGGACGGCCGCCGGCACCGTCCTGTGACCGTGCCGCGGGCGATGACGACAGGTCAGCGGGGCGCGCCGGCCGGCCTCGCCCCGCTTTAGGAGCCGCGCGCACCTTTACTGCCGGCTGTGGCGCTACTCAAACTCAACAAGACGAGCCCAATCCACTCCGGAATGATGATAGACCGCCGCCGGGATGCCGGCCCGCTGCCGCCGCGACCAGGCCGCCGCCGGGTCAGCGGCTCCGCGGCGCCCTCACAGACGGCCAACGAGCTCGCTCAGCCGTTAGGCGGATGTTAAAGTCACGCCGCGATTGACGCTGGTGGCGCTGTTTCGCCGAAACTGGAGTTAGTGACAAATCCGCCGCTCGCGTGACGCCACACAGGAAACGCGAAGGCGCAAACCCTGGGCTAATGCCGCAGCTTTGTCTTCTTTGTAGCACCATGGTTCCATAAATCGAGGGTCTGTCGTGCTGTCATCGACATGAATTTACCCAGAACTGTAAGTCGCAGCGCGCACGCATCATGTCATGTCAGCCGCTCTTGAACATGCATCGTTTCGCTAAAGGGCGATTCAGCTGACAGAACGACCTTTCAACCGTTCATGGGCTGTAACCGCAGGCACGATGTGGTATGTTAGCGTCCATGCAACTGGTACCGGACAGTATAACGCCGTCCAGTAGCGGCCTCCGCCGGAGCGTTATTAGACTGGGTGACAGCTGGAAAATGATGGTTCGATTTCTCGCAGTGCAATCACATTCCAGGGAACCGGAGGTGGACAATCATGCAATCGGTGATCCGATGTTTGTGGTCTAGAAGACCCAGCAATGTGACTCGTAGCCATCTATCGTCAGTGTTCGAAAAAGCAGGCTGAGGTACGCATGCGGACATACTAGTCGTTAGACGTCAATAGCCCTAAAAACGAATTTCGTAGCTAAAAGGGCTGTAGACAACTTAATCACTGATTGAGTTGCCTTGTTGCCCGCGACTATAGGGAAAAAAAACGATGAAAAAGATCGTTACACCAGAATCACATATAAAATATTTAAAGGTACTGGCTACTTAGTCACTTACTTCACCACCAGCCATAGGACCCAATTCGTCACTAAAACAGTTGATGCTTATCTTTCACGCCGCAACCGACACGAGGAATTGGGAAACAAACAGCCTAACAAAGTGCGTGACTTAATTGGTTTCCTCTGCATGCATGTTACCTCCTTATCGAGGCCAATTGTGGCCAAATTTATTAAGCATCACGACAGAGAATTTGTCATTAGAACACTTTTTCGGGATATATAACTGTAATTAGAACACTAGAACTGTCATTAGAACTCACATTAGCATAACACGTCTTAAAAAAACCTTAGAAGTGATTAGACTTTATTGGAATTTATAGATGAACCGCCGAAGTCATTTTTGGGCTACTCTTTTCACAACACAGTAACAGACTTGAGGATTATCAATAGACAGGTGTGACATATGTGACATATGTGACATATTCTTGCGTTTTTTCCCCTTTTAAAATGAATTCAAAAGTTTAGGCCATACATGCACTATAATAGTTATAACAGACGTTCGGTTGAAAAACCATACTTTTTTGAAGCAGATAATGCTTAAAGTGGTTGCTTACATATTTTGACAAACTTGTTGCTGATTGAAAATAGAATAAGACTTGTTATATATGACTGCGCTAAGAATGGGCTTGGGTTGTTAGCAATGTCAATCATTTTACCTTTTATTAGATGGTAATTGCAAAGGTGCAACATTGAGTTTAGTTGGTTGGTACACGCACACATGTTTGCATGTAAGACTTCTGGCGTATTCATATTCGGTTTATGGATCATGATGTCGAATGTAATAGTCCGATCATGCATGCTTGTCAAGGAGCATACCACTTCATTCTTTATTTTCCAATATTATAATTATATGTATAAACACTACTGCAACGGAACATGGAGTCAAAGTTGATAAAGTCATATGCCTACCTATTTCAAAATACAACGTAGTGCTCGTATTTACCTATATATTTACCTTATATGTACCTACAGCTAAGATAGTAAGTAGCTAACATGCCATAACCTAAGCCATTATTAGCAAGTGGATCGGAACAGGTGCAAGGAACTTTCTTTGCTATATGCGTTCGAATGACTTGTCTCAGGTTATTGCTTGGCATTTTGTAAACACACACCCAGCACTTTCATTTCAGTTCCTTTCCCACCATGCCTTTAACGTCTTGTCTTTGACATGCAACTTAAAATTGATATGGCCGTAATTACATACTTTGCACAAGCTTTGAGCGCAATGCAAGCGATTCGCGAGATTTATGTTTTCATTTCTGTTGTCGATCTATCAATATGTTGCATTACCCGTACATAGGGGCGCGCTGAGTTATGACGCATATGACGTCATGAAAACATTAAAGCGATGATCGATCTAGCCCACTATCTTCGCTGACGTGCCGGTCGAGCAGAATTATGAGCGTGTTATGTTTGGTGGCCGTTAAGCTGCAGAAGGCGACTGGCTTGGAACAATGGTGCGCGGTACGGCGCGGCGGGGAGCGGGTTCCCCAGCAGGGTCGAGCTGCTCCACACCGCGGGGGTGAGGCGAGGAGGAACGAGTTGCGGGGTCTCAGCGGGATGTGAATTAGTGGAGAGTGGGCTGCGGCGTGCGGCTTTCTGAGGAGTGGAGCTGCACGAGCGTGAGTTAATCATTAGTGGGATTGCAAAGGAGCGAGTGCACGAAATATGGAGTGTACGAGTACCATGCTATCTTCCAGAAGGCTCTGGATGAGGAAAACTCCGTGCATGGAGTTCTGGTTTCTAGGATCACTGCACTGGGTTCTGCAGGTTCGCACCATATACCGGTCTCTGGGATAATGGTGTGGGGTTCACTGGGCAATGGTTGGTGGGACACTTTGCACGGACCAGGTTCTGGTGCTTGATCTAGGGTCCAGGGGTAATGAAATGAGGGTCATCAGGCACTGGTTTTAGTGGAAACACGGTACTGAGCAGTGGACACTTGATTCGGGAGTTTTTCTAGGGGGGGGGGGGGTCACTGGGTATTGGGCTTGGTGGCACCGGGCACTGATTTGTAAGGAACATGGCATTAGATACTGGGTACTGATTTTGGGATTTGTTCTAAGGGTCACTGGGTAATGAGTTAAAGGGACTGTCCCACCTTAACATTAGAATTGAGTTGAGATAGCCATCTTGATGGGCGTTCTTTGAAAATCAGAGTCGTGAAAACCGTTTCTCCAGCAATTACTTCATCGCAAATAAATTCGTGTTTGATTTTGACATCTGTGCAAATAAGTGCCACAATGTATTGGTATTGGCACTTAAAACCTGTGACGTTTCCGCCTTTTCCGAAGTTTTTGTATCTGTCGACTTGTTTTTTATTGAAACCTTGAAAAATAACAACGCCTCTTGGAACAGCGCCCGGCGCCACGAGGTGGAAAATTACCTAAATTGATATGCCAAACTAATTCTAATAGTCTTCTAATTCTAGCAGTATTTTTATTTTTGTATTTAAATATTTAAGAGGCCGTCCTACATGTGACTGAAAAATGCAAGAGCCATGAACTTATCAATGGCAGGTGTCAAGTTCAAGTGTGCAACTCACTGAAATTAATCATAGTATCAAAATCATAAATGATTTGCTCACTGCTGTTTCAACTCCATAATCAAGACATGCTCTGAGGAGTCCACAATCTATTGATGGTGACAACTAAGGAAGAGACAATGAATGTTCACCTTTTTATTTCTGAACATCCAAGAGGACTAACCTTGAGCCGTTAAACATTGATAATACCCTGTTTGCTGAAGTGTGGGTGGCCTGAGGTCGACCATGTCTAGTAAAGAACTGTTGTTTGTGTAAACACCATGCAGAGGTATTTTGAAATAAATTTTAGTGATGTAATGCATCATTCTTTGAACTGAGTTGCTGATGGCGGATGAAAGCGGAAGTGCTGCCCGTTGAATCAGAAATGCTCTGTTGCGCTTTTAAGCTTATGTTAGATTTTATAGATGGCTTAGTTTTCCTGCAGATTTCATCTTAACCCTCGCCCATGTAGGGGGGGGTTGGTGCAACCCCCCCCCCCCCTGAGGTTTTTCGGAAATAGTGCAAAAACGGCGGCGCGCAGCGCCGCCAAATTTTAGGTACCTTATGGGGCAAACCTTGCGCATCTTTTGATAAAAAAAAATTTGACCGGGTCATGTCAGGTCACGGAGTTATGACGTCACAAAGGGAACAGCCTCCGGCCGGATTTTCACAAACTGAGTGCCAACGCCCGAGGTTTCCTGCCGGTGGTACGGACATCGGTTGATGGATCGTGATGAAACTTCCCATGCATGTTGGGGCAAGTATTGGCTATCATATGGTATAAGAAACTTGACCGGGTCAGGTCAGGTCACGGAGCTATGACGTCACAAGAGGAACAGCGTCCGGTACTATTTTTGAAAAGCGCCCGAACCACTATTTTGCTAATTCTTGTCACCTCAATGGGAATATGCAGCAATATTAGCTTCTATAGGGAGCAAATGGACATCCCAAATCCAAAAATACAATCAGATTTCAAAAATTTAAATTTTGATTTTTCGAATTTCTGCCGCCGACTGTGACCTTGCCGACTTCCGGCGCTCCCAACGCGCCATTTTTAGAGCTAGGGAAACGAAATACATACCAAACGATAGAGAATTGATCAAGGAACACGATAGTGAAGGTTTCAAGTCGATATCTCCCACCGTTTTGCCGCAATCGCCGCGGAAAATTTGAAAAAGTCTATTTTTCCGAAAATTTGACCTTTGACCGGTCAAAAGTAGGTCAAATGTTGACCTAGGACCAAAAAATATACCACCAATCGCGAGATCTCGGCGAGAGCAATCCGTTGGTCTTTTCCGCTAAGCTCTACGACGCTCCGTTTTCAAACGCCAAGGGGGGGGTCGCACCAACCCCCCCCCCCTGCATGGGCGAAGGTGGCAGATCGCCGTTTACGGGCGAGGGTTAAAGCTGTCAATAGTGTTTTACCTTTGTTTCCTGGGAGCAGATCCAGCTACTAACATGAGCATGGGACCAGGACTGGGCCTTTGTACCACAGTCGCTGCGCTGCTTGTCAAAACCTAGGTAATGTGCTTTGTTAGGCCATGCTGTGCATTTTTTAAACCTTAGAGTACTTTGTGATCATTGACACACATATTGCACCTGACAAACAGCAGCAAAATCACACCCCATCCTTACCTCTGTGCAGTGTCACCCAACAGACAACAGGGCTTCAAAACAGGCAGGTTCCGCATTCAAGTCGCTTCTTGCAACTATGTGACTAATGTTAGGACAATAGACGTGCTGCACAGGGAAGGTGTGTTCTTTGTAGCTCTTGAAAAATGAAGTCATGCCTAAAATTCAGTTTAGAATATTACAATTACAAATAACTTGGATAAAAGTTGCAAAACATGAACTCTGACTGGTCAGTTGAAATATCTTGAGTCAGTGAACCACGCCTGGGCTGGAGGTGGTCAGTTCCCTGACTTGCGCAACCTCGGGCACCTCGGGCAGGAGCTTTGGGACTTGTACATGGACAAATTGAATAGACGCTACCCTAGATTATGTCGTGGCTGCAGTCCAAGACGTGTTCACCAGTTGCCGTTGCTGCCGCTGCCTGCTGCTGCCCTGCGTGCCGGCTGGCAGCTCACTGCTGGACTGTTTGCGCGCCAGGCATCCTACTGGACGAGTGGGGTAGGTCGCAGATCTTTGAGAGTGAAATGTTTGGTCTAAATATAGCTTGAAACTCTTACAAATAATTTAATTAAAAGGCAAACTTTCAGAGGACTCCATTGGTGTCTCAGTGGTGACAATCAGAACTTGATCAGAACTGTTATCATGCTGAATGCTGAAACTGAGGATAGGGCTGAGCTGGTAGGCTAGAATTTAATATGCAGGCTTACAAGGTCCCCAGTTAATCCACAAATTTGTCAGACTTGCCTGTAGATAAATTCATGCAGATGAAATGTTTCTGGCAGATAGCCCTGAGGCAAAATGCTATTCAAGCTTGTTCCGCAGCTCGTTGCGTTCCACATTAGCCACTAAATCAGAGTCACACAACTCTGCCAAATGTGCTGAAAGGCCACGATTTTTCCAATAAGTAGGCATATTTATTATTTTGCACAGACACAACAAAAATACAAATGCAGGTCACTACAATTCATTCTGCTTCAATTACAATTGCTGGAATGTGTTTTGCAGACTTATTATATTGAATCTTGAACAGACTATATTATATATATTACTTTGCTCATGGGCCCAGGCCAGTACTGCAGAGTATGGCTCGCAGGTCGCCAAGGAGTACTGGCCTAAGTTCAAAATTGACACAAACCCTGCAAACTGAGCCAGAAAATTCACACCAAAGGGGGCTGAGAGAACACAAAAAATGCACCAAACCCCAAAATGGCCAGTCAAAATCTGCACTGACCTCAAATCCCCACAATGCTACACATCTGCACCACAGCAAGCCAAATTCGCACCCCGCTACACTAAATCTGCACCACACCAAACCAAATCCACACCGCACCACACTTAAATCCGCACCAGACGAAGGAGTCTGCACTGACATCTGGACAAAATTGCCATACTTTGCAGTCTGGCTCATGGCTATATCCATTGTGATTCTTAGGTCTGATTATTGAAGTTGAGCTCACTTCCATCATCCATGTGCCCAAGACATTGTGGGCAGCATCAATAATCAAACATCAATATCTTGCTTTTGCTTATTAGGGAGCATTCTATAATCTTTTAAAAATGATAAATAAGGCCTTGTTGATATTCTTTGCAGTTTGCGACCTTCTTCTTGGCAAAGTTCAAGCTTCAATTTTCCAATTTTTATTTCAATCCTTTCCATGAACATTGAACATGTTACCATGCATGTTACTAAAATACCAATTTCCTGAGTTTTGATTTCATGCGCAATGTTTGTACTATTCGCGGCAGAAGCGTAACAAAACTTTGTGCCACCGATTTGGCAGCTAGGAAAAAAACTTTGCCCGATAAAAAAACAATCATATGACGTAATCGATCCAAAAGCTTTAAATTGGAATTTTTAAACAATTAGCCAACTATGGACCGAATGTTTGCCAATTTCGTGTACAGGGGCCCCTAATCTATGTCTTGCAACACAAGAACAGTATATCAAAGCAATTTTTTGAAGGTGGGACAGTCCCTTTAATGGTCACCGCCACCGGATACTCATTAGGGGGGAGCACCTTACTGGGTACTGGATACTGGATTCTGAGATTTTCTTCGGGGTCACAGGGCAATGGATTGAGGGTCACCGGGTACTGGTGAGTGGGGGCGGCACGGGCGCTCGATCACGGGTGAGCGGCGCCCCGGCCGCCAATATCCGGCCCGGGGCAGCAGCACAACCTCGGCACGGCTGAATAGTGCCACCAATCGGGCTGCGCCCCCGCTCCGCGCCCGGGATAGGTACGCGCGGGGACACGCCAGCTTCAGCGGCGGAGCGGCCGGCGGGAAGCGGCTGGCGCTGGCAGCCAGACTAGCCAGGCGGCAGACGGCGGGCGGCGGGCGGCGGTGGAAATTGGACGGTAGACAGTAGACGGTGAACAGTGGACAGTAGATGGTAGACGGTGGACGGTGGGCGGTGGGCGGCGAGCGGTGGGCGGTAGGTAGTGGGCGGCGGAGTGGCGCACCTCACCTTTACCTGCAGCCATAATAGCGCTTACTGCAGCGCCCTGCAATATTACCGACCTTTAGCCCGTGCACCGGTCAGCTTACGTCGAGGTATCCCCGTCGCACCCACTGCACCCTTCCACACCCCGCTGCATCCTGCCATGCATTCTACTGAGCGACCTGTGCTGCTTTACTTCGGCTGGCTCTGCAGATTCAATCAGCTCGGCTGACCCCATCCGGAACAGAGCAAATGCAAATGCCACCTGTATCGGGACAGATTTTATAGCTTCCGGTGAGTACTGAATGCAACTCTGGAGTGGCTGACCTTTTTATCCTGTAGAGAGGGAAGCTGAAATTGTACTTCCTTCACAACACATCAACGGAATCTAAAAGCCAGTGTTGTCGCAGCATTATCTTTCCGTGCATTATATACTCCGATTATAAGACACGTTTCCCAGTTTCCCAGTGTAGACTGTGTGTTTGTGTTTGTGTTTGCGTCTGTCTGCCCCCTGTGAGTGCGCCGCCTGCTAATGCGGCAGTCTACCGCTAAAATGAACGAGCAGAGTTGGCCGGCGCTAAACACGCGCACTGCCGGGACGTCCGAATGGCTGCCGAGGGGCCTTTCCGGGCCATCCGCTGCCGTTTCTGGCCGCCGTGACAGCAATGTCTATGGCCAGAGCGCACGGCATCCTCGGCGGCGGCGATATGTGTGCCGCTGCCCTTGGATTTATACCAGCGTGTCAATGTGGTGGCACAGCGAATGCTTCTACGTCAGCTCCCGTCTAAATTAGCGAGCATCCGGAGCTTTATCGCTTCGTATTTACGCTCACGTTGAATGACACTCAATGAATGCCTCCCTTCCTCTCGGGACTACACAGAACAAGTTGCAGAGGCAGCAAAAGGGAATGAAAGTAAATAAAACGAAATGTCGCGACTGGATGAGAGCAAAAATACAGCAACAACGTTTACCCAACACATATAGTCAACAGAAGGCTGGAATTTCAATGCAGCTTGTACGCAAGAAAATATAACACTGAAGGTAAAACGTGGCTAAAACGTCTGGTGTCCACTGTCCACGGTTGTCCGCGCGCGGGCCCGCCTTACACTGTCCCACTGAGTGGATGAAAGCGGCCCGGAACCAATAATGTAGATATCAAACTCTTGTTCCTGCCCCGAGGCTCACCGGAATGATAAATGCAATGTGTCAGTAACGCTGATGGTTATTAACGTCGAAACTGAGCACGATGTGCCACGATGGAGGTTTTCGGTCGGACACGTAAAGGGCCTCTAATCACGCACTCTCATTACGGGGAGTGGACTCACTTACCCACTAAGGATATGACTCGGACGGCCAGCAGAGCCAGCTGTGGCCAGGTGCAGCGTCTCCGCAGGACTGCCATGGCGACACCGCCAGAGACCCAGCCCGGTCACCAGACGCGGGGGCAGACCACCAGACAGACGGCACGCCGCATCAAGGACCGCCGTGGGCGCCCGCGGCCAGAGGGTCGTGGAGCACGCAGTGCAATACGGAAATCTGAGGTAGACTGACAAAGTCTGGTCTACTTTGCAGCGTCTGACAATGTCTGGCCCACAGAAGAGATGATCTTGTAATAACAATAGCACCGTTAAATAAATTTGGTATCAGTAGCGAAACTTGATCTTTATGACTTGGCAATTAAGCCTGAATTTCAGCGTTGCAACATAATGTGACTAGTTTGGAAAGTGCATTATCAGGCTGCCACTTAGCGCATATCAAGACGATAGAGCATTCAGAACACAGGGAAGTTGTTCCTCGCTTGTTTTCCCTCAAGCATTCAGTCACTTCCGCAATCTGAATGCACGACCCTCACTACGCACTCTTGTCCCGTATGTTCCACTGCGTCTCAGTCCTCACTGCACACGCGCTACTCCCGCCGGGGTCCTCCGGCGCGCAGCGACCACGGAGTGAGCTCCTGCGACGCGTCCCCCTCGTCCACCACGGACCGACTGACGACCGCGAGCCGCACCGGGGCCAGACGGCGCGACGGTGCCGACGAAACTAGGGGCGGGGCGGGGAGGGAGGGCGGCTAATGCAATGAAATGCTCGCCGTCGCCGACCACTGCGCCGACCTGTCCACCCTATTGGAAACCCGTCACCGTCGCCGATACCGAGCGTCAGCGATAGTTTAAACTGCAGGCCACTGCGATTGAGGCATTAATTTACGGAAGGATTGCAGCGACCAAAGATTTCCAACAACAACAAGAGTTTTATGTTCGTATTTTTAGTGTGTGCTGTAGTGTGGTAGAATTTCACGACATTTCCCAAGTAGAAGCAGAGGCCGTTATAGTCTGGAAAAGGTGAGCCGGGTTGAGACTGAACCAGTGTGGTCTTACAAGCGATAGTGCGTGGGACGGCCATCCGTGATGTAGTGCAGTGTCAGGGAAGGTTTATTTCTTTCACAAATCTCTTTCATCCCATGTCGATCGGTCATTACAAGATAAGCTGGTTGTCGACACCTCATGACGGCTAGAAAATCATCTGATCAAAGCTTTAAGCTCGACAAATGTAATTAGTCAGGATGAAAGTCGGTTGAGGCCAAACTAATTGGTCTAAAGGTTGGATTAGGTTAAAAAGTTTCCAATGTTTTTACTTTTATGTTAGACGGGCTTCTTGTTCATTGTTGACTGCCCAGCCCCACGGCTGCGACCACTAGCAGACAGCAGCCGTGTCGACAGCAGCGGCTGCCTGAGAGGTATGCTAACCCGCAATGCACCAGCCGTAGTCCCCTGCAGCGTAGGCAACCCTCATGGCACCTATGCATTGGTAGCGTTGGACGCACGACGGCCGGCCGTTCGAATTGATAGAAACATTGTTTTCATTAGCAAAGCAATGACAAGAAGTCATCAACAATTATCATCTTTGTTCATTCAAAATGTTTCATAAAAACCTGCATAATCCATATACATTATGCAGTACAGTGCACCACTTATACCGTCTGAACGAGGTTATATTGTTGCAGTTAATGCAACATCCAATTTATAAGGGATACTGGTGATACATACAATGCGAATAATGTAAAGGTCCGACGTCAATGTTAACCCTCGCCGGCCGAGGGGGGGGACGGGTGCCGCCCCCCCCATAGGGTTTTTTCGCGATAGCTCCGAACACGTTGGCGATAGAGAGCTGAAACTTGGCATACCTGACCTTTGATCCAAGCCGCATCTTTTGACACCAACCGCATTTTTGGGTCAGGTCAGGTCACTGACCTATGACGTCATAAGTGAACCTCTGCACGGTCTTCAGATGTCGCAACTTCGCAACGCCCTCACTGCCAGAGGAGATGTCACAGGGAAATGAAACTTGCAGGATCTAGTATCCATTATGAGTCTCACAACTTGTATATCTCGGATTTTTCCTAAAGGTCATATGAGGTCAGGTCATTTTCGTGACCTCACCATTATAAGTCAATGGGGAAAAATTCAAACTGCTATTCTGGCCCCGGGAACGATCTCCAACTATCTCAAGCACACAGAATCGTGATTTTATGCACTCCTTGCAAGGTTAGATGCGTCACTTTTGCAATGTTGACCTTCCGTGACGTCATTTATGACGTCATCAAGGTCATATTAGTTTTTCGTCAATAACTCCCGATCAAATTGAGCTAGCGAGTCGGGAAAGCCACCAATGGACTCAGGAAGACCTGCCGAATCGAATGATATGCGACATGACCTCTTTTGACCAACTTCGTGACCTGGGGGTGCTGACCTGACCTTGACCTGAGGTCAACACCCCAAGTTGACCTGACCCGGACAAAAAGTATATCATTCGACGCGCCTGATCAAGGCGAACACGATGCTGCCAAAATCGCGGCTCTGCGGCCGTTTTTTGCGAAGTTATTCACCAAAAACTGAACCGTACCCTGGGGCACTTGACCTGACCTCAGAGGTCACCGGTTGACCTAGGACCTTAAAATCGGGTACCAATCTCTGCGTCTCGTAACGGCGCACACGCTCGTTTTTTCCGCGACGCGCTAGCTCCACCAGGGGCGAAACGGCGAGGGGGGGGGTCGTACCCGCCCCCCCCCCCCCCTCGGCCGGCGCGTATGTAGAAAACCAATAGGTCCGGCGAGGGTTAACTGATATACATATTTGCGATTGAATTTCGGAAAATAAACAATTGCATAAAGATGCATGAACACTAATATCTACGTACTCGTTTTTGCACTCTTCCGAAATGTGATTTGTGGCGTATCTGTTTTGGGTGTAGATGTCCTTCGCAGAGGCTGGCGAAGACCTTTACAGTGCGTTTCCATTACTCTGCTGTGAAATATTTTCCCGCCAACACGGACCATAGACGTTGGGTCGCGGCTGCATAGGGCGCGCCCATCCGCCGAACTAACACATTATCGTCCATCATAACTGGAACACCCGATCTCATCACATGTAAATCGTTCGAAATCGCCCCCAGCGCCATAGGCCGTTCAATCGCCATATTTTATAGACGTCATGAAAGTGACATGTTGCAATATGGAAACACTCTGGCAGCATGCACGCTGTCAAACATAGCTGACCGCTGAGAGCTCAGCTGGTCATTTAAGCATCATTAGTGTCTGTCGGAATGCGGACACAAATGGATCAGAACTCGGCATTGGTAGAGTTATTGCCAACAGGGATCGGTAGAACAACGGGCTTTCCCAATTAATTACACTTTCGGCGGATCAGCAGCTCTGAGGTATCCAGCGGGGGAGGAGGCATTCGTGACATAGGCATGCCCCTCCCGCGGCGCCCAAAGTTGAAGAAAGTTTGTCGTTGCTGGCGTAGATAGAAAATTAAGCAACTTTTGTTAGAAAACAGTTGTTTTTTATTACGTGCGCAGCGATGCGATCCACATGAAGCAAAATCCGTAGAGTATTTTTTATGGAATTTGGAGAACTTTTTACAAAGTATGCAGTACGCACTCCGCAGCGTCCGATACCACCTTTTTGGCCAAATCAAAGATCACATCTATCTGGGCCTACCTTACCTTTCTTCCTGCTTTGCACACTTTTTTAAGGGATCCACTGTGGACAATTAAGTGCTTAAAAGTATTCGCAAGTCTTGAAATCTTTATTTCTCAGCCTTCCTCGTGCTGCCAGTTCTACTCTCTGATAAAAACTCACTCTGCCCCTAAGTGGCGGCTCTGCTCGGTGGGAGGGACGGCGGCCGTCTCCGGCGGCGGTGTCGTGTCACCCGTCGGCGCCATTACGCGCCCGATGAAGGGCGGCCTCCCGCGGGTATCAGCCGCGACAGAGGAGCCTCACGGGCCGCCGGCGGCGACAGTGGACCCGGCGCCGGTCCCGGCGGCGCCGCTAATCCCCGACACGGCCGCACCGCCATCCGTCTCCATTAGCGTGTCGCCAGTGGTCTGGGACCGACACGCGCCGCGCCCGGCACCACCGCCGGCGCCGCCACCGCCCCCACCGCCGTCCGGCGCGGCGCCCGGCGTCTACAGAGGCATCCGCCTGCCTCCCACCGCCCACCGCTCAACGCCCACCACCCAACGCACAACGCCCACCGCTGCATGCCGTGCCACCCATATTAAAGTCACCACCGCGTCAGCCACCAGCACTCTGCATTCTATTTTATGCACGACTGACCTCCGAATGACGTCAATCTGGCGCTCAAACAGGCGTGATAGGACAAGAAAACCAAAGAAAACATCTGCTGTTGATATGCGTGATCTCGCGTCGGAAATTTTAAAGCCAAGCCTAGTTTAAATGCCCACAAAAAGACGGTATGTGGAAGTGTGTGACATAAACGTGCATCATCATCAGCAGTGCTCTCAAGTGCTGGATTTTTTCTATTGAGCGTCTCAAAAACCGCAAGCGGCGCTCTCCGGGCTCACCTTCCTCGTCTCCTGGCGGCCCCGTCTCGTCCCATTCTCTGTTGACAGAATGGCTTCACTATGGGGCCGCTTCAGTGAGGCCCCGCTGCCGCCGGCGAATAATTTACAACTGACGACGCAACAAGAGCCATTGTCAAGAATTCCTTAGAGGAAAAATCCGACGGGAAAACAGAATGATGCCGGAATTGGCAGCCTTAAATGTGAGCCGGGAGCCGTCGGCGCGGCGTCCCAGTCGGACCTGGTACGGAGCGCGTGCAATCAGCGGCTCCTAACGGCGGATCGGTGGAGCTGCTCAGTCCGACAGCCGCCCCGACGCAGCCCGCGCAGAACAGAAATGCCTTCTGAGTACCAAATCAGCGCAGCTCAAGCCGCATCTCGTAGCTGCGCTTCCTGGCAACGAGATCTAGTCGATGCAGGAAAACGGGGAATAGTATTGTAATCCGTCTCAAGATGTGCTTTTGCGTGTAGCATGAGCTCGTTGTGAAAAACGTAATTCTGACACATCCAATTACACTATTGATTAGGCTCGGTTTGATCGATTTTAGAGCATGTCGAAGCTCAGCAATAAAACATGGATTTGGTAAGGGCCCATTTTTACTTACCGACTACGCCCTATTCGACAGTGAAACTGTAAATTTCTCGCCTATCTTCCTTCCTTTTTGAGATGTCGTTGACGGGTTGACGTCTATATCAGTTGACCTCTTATGTTAGAAAATAGCACACCATCCTGTCTTTCAGAGTCATTAAAAACTTATAAGCCACCTACTATAATGGCAGCATTAAAGGCAGTATGCCAGCAGAACTCGACAAACACACGACCAACCTCGATGGACCTGCTTGTGAGCTTTTGGTGTGTTGTGTTTTTGTGAGTACTACTCGAATTTTCATAGCAATTACATCATTGTAATTTGTATATTTTTTTCAAAGCACGATAAGATTATTCCCAATTTTAAGTTTTATTACCTCGCTATGTTTCCATTCCAATTTTGAACTTCATTACCTCGCTATGTTTTCATTTTCATTATAAGTTTAATTTACATTATGGCTAAATTTCATGCTGATCTACAAAAACAAATATTTATCCCCATAACTGATCCTAGCCCGCGCACCGACGGGGGTCTGCGCCAACTTAGTACCGACGGGGGGGGGGGCGGATGACCGCCCCCCCCCTGAGATCTCGAGAACGAAGCAAGATAGCGACAAGCGGTAAACGGCATCGGATACGCACGGACAAGGTCTACAATTTTTACTAAGGTCATTTTCAGGTCAGGTCAAAGATGACGTCACAGGGGTCGAAAAAGTCAAAATTGCGGCGCTAGATATGGATAGGGTTTTTCTCGAATAACTTTCGAAGTAGTCAAGATAGGAACAAACTAAGGGCATCATCGTGATCCTCTCGTCAATCCGCATCAAATGATATATATGTTGACCTCGAAAGGTCAAGGTCAAAGGTTGACCTCAGGTCACGTGACCTCGAGGTCATCATGTGTATCATTCGATGCGTCTTGACGAGCTGAACACAATGAGACCATCCGCGCGGCTGTATCTTGTTCCTGTAAGGAGTTATTGGCAAAAAACCTTTGGTGACCTTTGATGACGTCACATGACCTTACAGCTGCCCAACAGCAAAACAGACCTCAAGGTAGTGAAGGTTGATCGTATGTGAAGTCATGTATGGTATATGGGGCCATTCCGACCCGTTTTAGTGGTAAAAACAGGGAGTTGATTTTTCCCCCATTGACTTATAATGGGGAGGTCGCGAAATTGACCTGACCTTAGGTCACCGACATCAAAATTCCGAGATATACAAATTGTAGCTACTAATGACCTTATAACATCCTGCGACTTTCAAAGGCCTCCGACATCTACTGTAGCTCTGGCACGGTGACAAAGTTGCAAAAAAGTGACTTGAGGTTGGGTCATTCAAAGTGACCTGGTGACCTGACCTTAAAAGTTAGGAGGTTCAAACTTGCACACCATGTGTAAAATTGATGGGGTTATAGTCATACCAAATTTCGCGGCGCTACGCGCCGCGGTTTTCCCGCTATCCGCGAAAAACCTCAGGGGGGGGGCGGATATCCGCCCCCCCCCCGTCGGTGCGCGGGCTAGCTTCAAAAACGTAAATGGGAGTATTAAATGCAACAACAAACTAAACATGTGGCTACAATCTTTTCTAGACAATCTTGTAGCGTTGGGTCGTATGACTCTTATATATCAAAGTTAAGCCAGTACTTACCAAGAACACGTTGAAGCTTGGGCCACTTTAGTGTCCCGCTGCACCCATAACGCTATTTTGGTCGCCGGTGTCGACCAGTGCGCCGGACTAGCGGTCAATGCAGATGCGCCAAATGCACGCTGGTGCCAAATTTCGAAATAAAGACTCGTCCCAGTAAAACTTGATGCATGTCATATGAATTTCCCTGACTAGATTATAAGCATCAACGTTCGTTAATTACTTAGTTGTGAGTTTTTCTTCCACGGTTCTGACTGGCTGTACCAAATAAGGGCAACACATTTTTTTTTTGAAGTGCCCAAAGGTATAGGCATTTTATGCATGTACTGCACTTAGCCACTTACCTTGAATATACTTTAGTTATGTACATACAAAGTTTATCGATGGATACAGTTGGTTTATATCCAGTCCGGCAGTTCATATCTGACGGCTTCTCTTCACCGGTGAGTGGGCACAGCGCCTGTGTCGACTCCCCGGGCCGGTCGGCTGCAGTGTTATCGGTACCGCCGCGTCTGAGGTGCGCCCGGGCACCTCATTGAAACACAGCAGGCCGAGACCGCGCCGGCCCCTCACACCACCTGAACTGATGGATCAGGCTTACCAAACGTGTTTGTCTTGCCATTTATCTCCATACCCCTGGACAGTATACTCCGGGGACGAATTACTAGGCGCCGGTCTCAGATAGTAAGACATATCGCCCATTGGATTTGATGTTATGCAGGGGTTGAGCCACTATGAACAGATGGTCCGGGGTTATGATGCACTGAATGATTTTTTACACTTGCCGTCACGCCTTTTTATCATCTTGCAAAAAAAATGTTTTGTTTAGGCTGGCCTCGTTTAATCAGCAAATCTTCATCAACATATTCCATGCAATGCAACAACAATCATGAAGAGTGCAATGTAATGTTTTCTTGCACGCATTATGCATGCAGTACAATAATGTAGGCATTTAATAATGCATGTAACATTTGCTACGGTAAAAGTAGCAAGCAGGTGAACTTTCACTGAACTTTCGCTTGGCTACATCGTATAGTGTCGGTAAGTGTCGGTACATCCCTGTTTACGACACCAAAACGGTCCATCTACGTCACCACGTTGACCGAGTGGCTCCACCCCTACCCTCACTTTAATCACCTCAATCAATCAGGCGTTCTCGGTGCCGGCCGAGACTGGCTGTCCAGTCCCCCCCCCCGCCCTGCCCTGGTCCCCAGGGGAGCGGTCGCCGATGTCAGCCGTGCTGCCCCGGCCAGTCGACAGGACTGATGAAATGGCCACCGGCCGAACCCCCCACCGATCCACCGTGCTGCACCCGCGGACACACAGAACAGACGTATGGGGGACTCGCATGCGATGGGAGGGGGAGGGGGTGCCCATTACTAATCACAATACCCTTACCAGTTCTCAGCGATGGTGTATATGTATGTGTAACCTAATCCCCAAGGAGGCATTTGTATGCAAGCTGCTGTGAAGATAGTGGAGGCATTACGGTATTAGGAATTTTAAGTACGGTGTTCAGGGTGGCGTTTATTGCAGCATTTTTCATGACACATAATGTCTTTCGTGATAGAGCTCGGAAGAAGAAAGAAAGAAAGAAAGAAAGAAAGAAAGAAAGAAAGAAAGAAAGAAAGAAAGAAAGAAAGAAAGAGAGCGAGAGAGAGAGAGAGAGACAGACAGACAGACAGACAGACAGACAGACAGACAGACATACAGACAAACAGACCAGACAGACAGACAGACAGACAGACAGACAGACAAACAAACAGGAAAAAGAAAGAGAGAGAAAGAGAGAAAGAGAGAGAGAGAGAGAGAGAGAGAGAGAGAGAGAGAGAGAGAGAGAGAGAGAGAGAGAGAGAGAGAGAGATTTAGCGACACTGCGAATCACTGTCTCAGTGAAAGGCGGTCACCGAATCACATATTGGTTAGAAATTTTTTTTTTTTGTCTAGCGTTGTGCATGAAAAAACCATACCTAATGTTAGGGTGAAATAATACTGAATGAAATGAGATAATGAAACAGCGTTGCATTCATGTCCAGAGTTATTACCCATGTTACCATACCGAACGAGGCCAAAATTTTCTTGTTTCGTAGGCAAAATCTAAGCAGCTGCTATTCACTTCGACTAGCCCCGTAGCCGTATTGAGAGGTGGCACCAGGTCGCTCCGCCGGGCTGGCGCGGGACGCTAATTCTCGACTGAGGTGGGGGTTTGCGCCGCGGTCACGAACCGCCGCCAACTTCAGACCGACGACAAATCGAACGTGACGAAAACGCAGCCCAGCCGCCGCGTTTTTAGCTCGCAACAACTGCGATCAAAGAAATCCCGCTGAATAACTGCTTTTCAGAGCCCGGGAGCACGTCATTATACAGACGAAAGCAGCCCCGGGGCCCCGGTACGCGGATGTCATCCGCCTTTGTGTGAAAGTGAAAAGGCTGGACACATAAGCTCAGCTCGTTTTAAATGATCTCCCAGTTTTGGAAAAAAAAACAGTTGGTATAAAACACATATGATTTAGCCCAATTTCACGCCAATGCTGATCGGTGAAGATTATTATTTGTTTCTTACAAAATCATAAGCGATGGCAGCAATACGGATAAAGCCGTTTGAGTGTCCGTTATGTGCTTGCTTACCTCTGGAGAAATGAACTGAAGGAACTGAAAACGGAGTTAGCCTGGAATGGCCACTGTTTCATTTCAGTGGTCAATGATAGTAGGCACAGTGCAGTGAACCTCATGAAAAGGCCAGGCTGGTATAAAGAGAGGCGGGATCTGCAATTAGGCGTCTATCTATGTGGGCATGTTGAACCTGATCGCTAACTTGTCCCGTAATCTTGTTAACTGGCTGAACACTATCTCGTTTACCGAACTTTTCGGTTCGAACGACAGAGACCGGTCTTTGGCATGGCCGCCGGCCGGGTCTCTGTAAATTTATAGGTATAACATCGGTTTAAGCGTTTGATGAAAGTGTTTTTATTTATGTACATAATTGACCATTTTCCTGAATGTAAGTAGGTACACTTTCTTCATAACTCATAAAGCCTCATATAAAAAACAACAAGCTTAACAACAAACTAAAAAAAAACCGCCCCATTCAAGTCAGCACCTTACATTGACGATAGCATAAGCTTTCACAAAACAATCGAATGGGTAGATAAGTTCAGTTAAATTGATCAGTAAGAAGCTCTCAGACTCCCTATTGTGATGCATTTACGACGACAGAGGCGCCATCTGGCAGGCAGCCTCGTCCCCGGGTGGTCGGAGGCACCACGGCCAGTGGATAGAGGACGCCAGAGCTCGCAGGAAGCCGACGAAAACGCAGCGCGGCAGGAGCCAAGGTACTGCAGACAGACAGGGAGCAGACGCTCCAGCCCAAGGTTCCGATCTTTTTCACATATCCTCAGGAAGCACCTGTCCCTCTCCTGGAACCCCGAAAACCCTGTTCCGGCCTGGACAGTCAAATCCGACGTGAGCAACTCCTCGGGAGCAGGCTTAGAGGGTGTGGTGACGGGGATGTAAGGGCGGCTGTCTGAGGCGACCTCAGCCCCGGCGGCGCACCATGTTAGCCGTCCAGAGTACCTAGTCCAGACCAATGTCACCCTCTAATTCTTTAGATCCCGCGGCCCTTGAATGGTCTCGTTGGACTCCAATGGCCTAAGCAACACAAATGCTGACCGTCCCAAAATAAAAGGTAGGTACGTACATTATCTAGCGCATCTAAGCATGATAAAACATAATGGTGCCAAAATCGCTGCCCTGCTACCACTTTTGTCGAAGGTGTTTATAAAGAAAAACGAACACCGAGTTATCGTGAGACACTTTAACCCTAGAACGCCTAGGGGGGGGGGGGTTGTATCAACCCCCCCCCCCTGAGGTTTTTTCGAAGTGCACGCTAAACGGCTTGTCGTAGCGGGCTGAAATTTTCAATACCCTCTGGGGCAACCTTTGCGCATCTTTTGCCGAAAAAAAAATTGATCGGGTCATGTCAGGTCACGGAGTTATGACGTCATAAGAGGTACAGCCTCCGGTCGACAGTTACCAAACGTGTGCGCCGAATCCCTAGGTTTTCTGCCGGTGATACCCACATTGTTTGATGGATCATGATGAAACTTCCCATGCATGTTGGGGCAAGCATTGGCTATCGTGTGGTGCAAGAAAATTGACCGGGTCAGGTCAGGTCACTGAGCTATGACGTCACAAGAGGAACAGCGTCCGGTACTATTTTTGAAGAGCGCCCAAACCACTATTTTGCTAATTCTTGTCACCTCAATGGGAATATGCAGCAATATTAGCTTCTATAGGGAGCAAATGGACCTCCCAAATCCAAAAATACAATCAGATTTCAAAAATTTAAATTTTGATTTTTCGAATTTCTGCCGCCGACTGTGACCTTGCCGACTTCCGGCGCTCCCAACGCGCCATTTTTAGAGCTAGGGAAACGAAATACATACCAAAAGATAGAGAATTGATCAAGGAATACGATAGTGAAGGTTTCAAGTCGATATCTCCCACCGTTTTGCCGCAATCGCCGCGGAAAGTTGAAAAAGTTTGATTTTTTCGGAAAATTTGACCTTTGACCGGTCATAAGTAGGTCAAATGTTGACCTAGGACCAAAAAATATACCACCAATCGCGAGATCTCGTTGAGAGCAATCCGTTGGTTTTTTTCGCTAAGCTCTACGACCTTCCGTTTCGAAACGCCAGGGGGGGGGGTCGTAACCCCCCCCTGGTCGTTCGTGTTATGAGAAATGACCTGGTCGTGCGAGGGTTAAGACCTCAGAGGTCAGTTGTTGGCCTGAGACCTTAGCAGCGGGTATGAGTCGCTGGGCCTGGGTTTCATAACAGCTCACATGCCCGTTATTATTAGCCGTTTTTACGACGGGCTATCCGGCGAATGCACCTATAAATTTGACCAGGTCTGCACCAAATCTCTTTCACAACAAAGTTCTTCATATCATGAATTTCTTTAAGCGTTTTAATCCAAAATAATTTCTGATAGTCTGAGAAAATAAGGGATATAAGCATCTCTGCAACCCTTTGTGACATACGATCTTCATCTTACGATCATTTTCTTACGATCTCCTTGCATACGACCATTTGCTTTACGATCTTATGCTTACGAGCTTTTGTCTTACGATCTTTTACAACATACGATATTTATCTTACGATCATTTTCTTACGATTTTTCCATAAGATCTTTTGTCTTACGATCTTTTGTCACGATTTTTTTTTGCGGTGACCTTAGTGACCTTCGACCTCTGTATCCTGACCTGGTATCAGTGACTTCTTCAACCAGCATATCTATAAGGCAACCGACGCTTTATCGATGATTTTCGATAACATGCCTTTTACTCGATGTCACAACGCATTCCCAAGAAAGTCCGTAAACGGTTAAAAATGCAAGGTTAGACCTGACCTGTGACGTCATCGGTGGCCCAGTGGTTGATGAAATTAATTTTCCCTGGATGGTTTTACAAAGCTATCGATCGCCATGTGGGTTTTGTAAATCCGTTCAGTAGCTCCGGAGATACGAAGTGGGAATAGCCTACCCCCCCCCCCTCACCGGTCACGTTATAATCAGACCCCGCCAGGGCGCGGGTTTACCCAGGGGTTTACCTTCCTGGGCATAATAGGCTATTATAGGAACCTATGCAGGCGCGGATACAAGGGGGGGGGCCATGGGGGCCATGGCCCCCCCCCTTGGCCGATTTTTTTTCAAAAATAAAATAAAAAGTTAAAAAGTTAAAAAGCTGAAAAGGGGGCCTCCTGAAAATAAAGTGGCCGAAATCCGATGAGTTTTTTTTTTTAACCTACCCACTTAGTTATTTCTTAGAAGACTAGCTGAGAAGACTTCTTTGTTAGAAGATTGGTAAAGCTTTTCATAACTTGGAGGTCTCTTATACTCACAGAGATGACCACTTTTACAGGGCCTCCTAACCTGCACAGAGGGCCTCCAAGCCTGCACAGATGTTGAGATGTTGCCTGAACAGCTAGATAAGCTCAATAGACGCAGTTTTTTTTTGGGGGGGGCCCAACAAGTGGGAAGATGGGGCCTCCAACAGGTGGGATTATGGGGGGGGGCCTCCTGGTTTCTAATGGCCCCTCCCTTGGAGATTTTCTGGATCCGCCCCTGAACCTATGTCATGTATACCAAGGACCCCTGTAGAGTCTTCACAAATAATTTTCATTCAACTAGTTTCGTTCCTTATTCCAAAAATGTGTCGTCAGACGTCAACAATGCCAATAAGCACAAAGTCGCGCGTTAATTGCATTTTCCAGTCACGCGCAGGAATGCGTTATAAGCTAGCTCAGGCAGGTGTGGAGTTATTTGTTTTTGTCGCTCCGGGCGGCGCCGCTGGATGGTACATACCGGTGCGGAGTAGCCGCGACGATATAGGGACGATCCTCGACCGGTGGCAAATTCTGGTCACTTTGTAATGCGGCGCCAATGATACCGTTACAGGATGCTACTGGATACACTGTTATTACAGTTACCGGTTATCGGAAAATATTAGTACCGTTTTCAGCACTTCTAACTGAGTTAGTCTTGAACCCAGAATATGTAGATAAACTAACCTCACCATAAAAAGGCAGAAAATAAATAAATAAACTACAGACAAAATAAAACAGTCTCATCAATTCAAGGTTTATTCAGCCTTCAGGCGCACCGCCACCATATTCCATGGCGACCTTTTCAGTTCACGCGAGGAGCTCATGTGGAGCGAACGAACAAGAACAAGATAAATGAGAAACATGGAACCAAAACGTAAAAAGCTGACCTTGAGACGGGACAAGCCCACGGGTCGAGCCTCCCAGATGCCCTTGAAGATGACCGCAGCACCGGGAGGCGCCGGGTGGGGTAGGACCGATCTATTTGGCGGCTCGGTGGGCAGACCCGAAGTCAGCGGCAGCAGACGGTGGGCGGGTCAGGACGAGCCTCCGCACTGGCGCCGTGCCTCCGCCCCTGATGCCCGCAGGCAGTGACGGCGACGCCTCCTTCTGGCTCCCGAGACGCGGCCGCTCAGTTGTGATGTCAAGGAGCTAGTCTCTGCGTCATTTTCTGTTCGCATCTCCAGTGAGCTAACCGCCTATACCGCAGTCCTTTCCACAGACCACAAACTTAATTTGTTTTGGCTACCCGTCTGCTGTCTCAACCACATTCCTAAACGTCTCCGTCCCGTCTCCGTCCCGTCTCCGTCCCGTCTCCATCCCGTTTCTCTACACCGTCTCCTTCTTCTTATCTCATCCCGTTCCCGTCCCATCTCCGTCTCGGTTGTGATGGGGGCGTCGGTGGCGCTGCGGTCGCGGCACGGCCTGCTGCTCTGCCTGCTGCAGTTGGTGTTTATCGGGCTGTTCGCGGCTCTGGCCGTCTACCACCCGGACGCCGATGAGACTCTGACCGTCTACCACCCGGACGCCGATGAGACTCGGACAGGTCACGGAGACCATGAGACTACGTCGGACGGCGCGGCCCACTCCAGGATCTACCCCAGTGAGTGGAGCGGGTATGGAGCGCGTGAGGAAACTGGGTGGAGCGTCATCAGAGGGCACTTTAAGCGAGAACACATTCGGCCCTGTGGAGATAGGAAAATAATCAAAATGAAAAAATCGTCAACGATTCGAATGGGATTTTTAATTAGGTCGCTACTTTTCCTGATAATAAGCCATGAAAAGTTACAATTCTTACAGAATGTTTTGAACTTTTGGTGTTATTGCACTGCTTGCAGCAAACACCCTACCCATTACTTATCGGGGATCGTTACCAATAAACAAGGATAAATGACAGTCCATTTATCATATAAATGAGCAGTGTATAGAACTACAGCACAACATTCATACGAGATCTTGCGACGCTTACGACTCCGGCATTTCTCGGTGGACGGTTTTACGTTTTTAAGGCCTGTAACATTTCGCTGGAGCAAAGGTTTGTGTCACATGGTATATTTAACTCACAAGTTTAGCATAAAGTTTCCCGCTGGAAGCAGCTCAATGACTATATAGGTACCTACTACCTATATTCCGTACATGTAATTGGTATGCATCAAATATGGGTCGGTTAATGTGAACACGCTCGATTCATTATCCCAAGAGATCTTTTACAGAGATGCCCGCTGAATGTGCATTAGAGGCAAGTAAATTTTGACGACAGCATGAGCATCTCCCTATTGAACCGGAAAAATACTGGGAACAACCGACGCTGACGGGGATTGCTCTTCGCACACGGACCTGTCCTCCGTACTCCGTACTAATTAATTAGAGGCCTGTCTTGGAGTTTATCGCAGCCACGGGTTCACTTTTTCTTCAACCGGATGTCCCATAATTAATTAAACCACGTCAACGTTAAACTGATTTAACATATACCTTTGCACGCGTAGGGAGCTGTGTGTGTGCAATATGTATGTGAAGGCAGATGATCACTTGTTTATGGCTGGAGTGGTAGCACAGAGACATCGTTATGAAATACCAAACCAATACCAATGCTCAAACTATACCTTACATAATGCATATACGAGGACAGTATGTAGGACAATATATTCCTGCCCGGGGCCGGGATGATTCAATAAATGTCACCGAGGTTTTTTAGCGAAAACTCCGAGGGCCGTTAGGCCCGAGGTGCTTTTCGCTAAAAAAGCGAGGTGACAATTATTGAATTCCCGGCCTTAGGGCTGGAAGGTGTTTCCCATACCTGCCAAAAAGCTCACAACTATAATTGATAGTGACGTCAGCAGCCGTGTGGTTCAACGCGTTTAACCACACCCCTTGAACCACACGGCTGGCAATATTAAAGCACTGCATTAAACTTTGAAAAGTGTGGTACAGTGCACGTGCCATTGAAATGCCTGGATGTCTCGATTCAATCATGCAATGTAGCAGGTATGGGAAACTCTGATTCATTTCAGCTTTCACAATATAACAGCCCACGCGCCGCAGTGGGTACAGTCCACCGCAGAAGTATGTGCGGTTTCAGTCGTGATAATGCTTTCCTTCTGTATCTTAGGAACGACTTGCCAGACTAAAATGACACTTGGAATTTAGCTTGCATGTATTGTCATCCTTGCAGCTGCAATTTTATATTTTGCTATCCACTCCTGGATCATTCCGTATTTAAAAATCGTCAGTCTGTAGAGATTGGTAAAACCGCACATTACTTCAGCGGTGGGCTGTACCGAGAAAGCAGTGCACACAAAACACTAATCTGTAAAAAAGTATGCTCTCGCACTTGTGCACTATGAATCAGCATCTCGACTCAAAGATGTTCAGTAAGTATTTGATTTTCTATGGGGGAATGATTTTGAGATGCTAATGGTTAAATCAAAAATAATTTCTCGACTTTAATAAGAGCATGCTCTGGCGTTGGCTGAGTCCAGGTTTTTGCTCCGTTACAGTGTTCCAAGACGTTCACGTGATGATTTTCATCGGTTTCGGTTTTCTGATGACGTTTCTGAAGCGCTACGGTCTGAGCTCTGTCAGCGTCAACTTCCTGGTGGCCGGCCTGGTGCTGGAGTGGGCCATCCTCGTCAACGGCTTCTTCCACCTGCACCACGGCAAAATCCAGGTGGATGCCAACAGGTGAGGCATAGGCCTCGGGAGATGAGAAATTACTTAAACAACAATAAATGAAAGATACACAAATAAGTAATGCATGGCCCTTGCACCTGAGGCTACGTTACGCCATGAACGGCCCCGCCGTGTTTTATTTGCTTGTTTCTTCCTCGGAATTATGTTCTTTCTATTCTGTCTTAAAAATTAATAATTGATATAGGTATGTGTACCCCGGTATTTTAGGTTCAAGCCCTTTCTCTGACCTTATAGGGCAAATAAACCGATAATAGCCTCTCCTTCTCGTCTTTTATTACCTCTGGACGCCTAGCCGTTGACCTGAGCCCCAGGCCTGCCATATACCCGCTTTGCGAACGGCTGCTGCGATCTATATTGCGCTCACGCAGCCTCTGGCAATCAGGCCTCCGTGCCAGATAACGGCCGTTCGAGCTGCCGTCCGTTCACCTCGGCTCCAGCGACTATCCTGCGTATTATACTCGTCAGCGAAAGCCTGTCTTTTAGTCTTGTGAACGGCATCCTTTATCAATATATTATATGTTTACACGGTGATATTTCTTCTATATGGTATTTTACGATATGATATTATGTTTTATGACATTCTTTTCAAAATATTCGCAATGATATTCCTTTTCAGCTGCATTTAGTGCGCTCGTGGTGATTTCACAATGCTGTGAAACACAATGTGAAACACAATGTTTCACAATGCTGATTTCGATCCACTATTCTGTGCATGTGAACTGGCAAATGTACAAGACGTCAAGTAGGTATTTCGTTGCATAGTTTTTGTGCTCATTCCGTCATATGCATGTCGTCTTTTTATCTTTCAGTCTTCTTGGGGCGGACTTCACGGCGGCAGCGGTTCTGATTTCGTTTGGAGTTGTCCTCGGGAAGACCTCCCCTTCTCAGCTGATCGTCATGGCCCTTCTCGAGGTAACATATCAATTGGAGACGGTGACACAGTTCCCGTCAAGATGAATCCTACCTGGGCGGTACTTGGGCGTCCTACGTTCCCCTGGATGTGCTGAGAATTAATGTTATAACTCGTAATGCATTGTCTGCCGATTATGTCGATCATAGTTTTTATCTCATGAATCTTGACGGAAAATAAAGAAACTCCGAATCATAGGCACCAACAGTCGCTAATAACATGATAAAACACTTGTGCTATTCGTATGTCGTGACCATGTGGCTAATATCACCGCAACTTTGCCGGTAGCATTGGACATTTGGACAGCAATCCGGTAGCAATGAATGTTGGGCTTACCACGAAATATCACCTTCAGTTTGATGTGCTTCAGTACCTATTTTTTAGCCAAGCATTGTGTTACCATATATGAAACAAAGTTTAATGTACTGATGGCGATGAAGCTATGAACTAATTCAGCTTTCTTGCAGGTTCCGATTTTCGTCATCAACGAAGTGATTGGACGAAAATACCTGATGGTAAGTGCTTATGAGAACATGCTTTGACGATTTTCGATACGTCAAAATGAGCGGAGTGTTACCGGTAAATTGAAAAGAGTAGCATTGGTATCTTGCATTGCATGACAGTTTATTTTTGTCGGAAACTGGACATGAGTAAATATTTCCTGTTATCATATGCATAATGCCTACAAGTATTATGATCATTCATTTTTTTGGCGGTGATTGAATGAAAGCGAACGCTTTCATGTTACGATAAGTGCCGTAAAGTAGTTGTCTACTATTGTTTAATTAGGCATCTAATAAGTTAACAATGTATTAATTAAATACGTTATTGCCGATCAATGGATTGCCTACCGTACAAAGAAGTAAGTAAGTTCAAGTAAAGTTGTATATCGGCGGAAAAAAATGACTATTTGATTTTTATTCCGCTGTGTGCGATGCATTTGAGCGGCTATCCCAAATATTTGCTAGAGATGAAAGAAATCTCAGGTATAAGTTTCTCCCAGCAGGAGAAATGGCTCCTAATGAGCAATGTTGTCAGCCCACCTGTGGCGGGGTCCCCATGGGGTTATACAGCTAATGACGACATGATCATATCTCCGGGCGGATGTTGTGGGAAGGACCGCTGACAACTTGTTTCATTACTGGTGGCCATCGGATCCGAGTCACCCAGGCGGTCATTGATTTGTGCTGGCACCGGCCGGTCCGCCGGGACTGGCTGCGACTCACATCAATACCTGCTGCATCGGCCGGCCGGCCGGTGAGCTGGCGGTGCCCTGACCTCCCGACCCTGACCTCCCGACCCTGACCTCCCCACCTCCAGGTCACCGACATGGGGGACTCCATGTTTGTGCACGCGTTCGGCGCCTACTTCGGCCTGGCTGTCAGCTTCGTGTTGTACAGAAAGGACAGCGATAGCGACAATGCCGGCTCCAGCAGTAACTCGGACCTGTTCTCAATGATCGGTGGGTATTCGGGTCGAGCCTTGATCGGCCTGATCAAACGATGTTAGTACCCGATATAACGGGTCGTCCTAAGTACATGTTGCTAGGTATACCCAGTGACATTGGCAATGACCAATGAGATCAATAGCGTCGAGCATTTTGGTAAGTGCGATCCATCGCATCGGACCTTCGGTGAAACCGTAATGCGATCCTGCAGCGCCAAAGGATGGCTAGAGCCAAACAGACCCTAGACGGAACGCTTGCTCTTTTTGTGTTGGCTGTTGCAGTGAATATGAAATGCAAAATGTGAAACATATATTCGTAGGTGGCTCATAGCCAATAAAGCACTGCGATAATCTCTGGTTGCCAGGCACGCTGTTCCTGTGGTGTTTCTGGCCGAGCTTCAACTCTGCGCTGGCCGTCGGGGACGACCAGCACCGAGCTGTCGTCAACACCTACCTGTCGCTGGCGGCGAGCTGTGTCACCACCTTCGCCGTGTCGGCGCTCCTCCACAGGCAGGGGAAGTTCACAATGGTTAGTGAGATTAAATTAAATTGGGATATTGCAGTTTAATTAGACTACTTGATACAGCGGACCTGCTGATGACGCTTTGTGTTGACTGACGGCGGGCAAAAGCCGTCGATATTATCACCAAATATGCACGACCTGTCCGCGTGTCTTGCTTCCATCAAAACTGGAGCCGCCTATGTGTCGCTGCCGATGGACCGTGCTAACGCGAATGTGCTTTTCCGTCGCTGAATAATGTGTCTAGACACCATAACGGACCGCCATTCGTGCATGCTGCTATGGCCTTTGAGGCTTCGATCGCAACAGCTAAAGGAATGGAATAGCTTCCAAGCCCATTCCAAGGCGCGCCTCGTTGGCTTAGGTACAATAGTGAGACTGTACTGGTGAGAAAGAAAGCCGGCAAAAGCCAGAACACTTCCAGAACGCGACTTTGGCAGGAAGTATCACTGACACCCCTTACCCCTTCGACCCTCTCCCCTCTCAGGAGCACGTCCAGAACGCTACGCTGGCAGATGGGATCGCTGACACTTCCTTTTCCCCTAATCCCATCCTTTCAGGAGCACGTCCAGAACGCCACGCTGGCTGGCGGAGTGGCGATCGGCACGGCGGCAGACATGGCAGTCCAGCCGGTCGGGGCTCTGATCGTCGGCACCATAGCCGGAGCCATCTCAGTCGTCGGATTCGAAAAAATCACGGTCAGAAAAAGCGCTGTTAATGGACTTCAGCCTTGAATGTATGTATGTTTCAGACAGAATTAACAGACAAAAGATGTAATGTTTCTCTAAGATAATGTTAGAATTCAGTATATAGGTAGTGCTGCTAAACACTTAGCAACATCAGGAGATAGCGGCTGGGAAAACTAATGAGAAAAGCTCCTGTTTCTTTGCTCATCTGATGACCAGCCACACGGCACACAACGGCACACTGCTGTCGCTTCAGTAACACCATGCACAAAGCCATTTCTGTATACTGACCTGACCCTGCCCACACAGCCGTAACTCGTACATACATATATACTGACCCTGTGCTGTGCACACAGCCGGCGCTGGACAAGCACTGCCGCGTGCACGACACGTGCGGCGTGCACAACCTGCACGGCCTGCCGGGCGTGCTGGCCGGCGTGGTGGGCGCTGTTCTGGCGGCGCTGGCCTCTGAGGAGCAGTACCACTCCAGGTCAGCGGCAGTCCGGAACACCTGTGATCAATACGCGCTCTGTCCCGGCCGTAATTGGATTCACCGAATGACAGGAGGAGTGATCCGTCTCCCCGCCACTCTGTCTCCTGTGTTTGTTTTTTGTTTGTTTTTCATTTGCTTTGATACATCGCGAAATTGGTAAATGTATGGTATAGATGTGATTAGGTACTTTGATCCCGAAGAGACCTGGTCATGGTGTGACCTTGACTTGACCCTGACGTGACCCTGACCCGGTCCCGACCTGACCTGACCCCAACCTGACCCTGACCTGACCCTGACCCGCTGTTCGGCAGTTTGTACGTGCTGTTTCCGGCGATGGCTCCTGCCTCCAACAGCTCCAGCTGGGAGCAGTTGCCGCCGGAGTGGGGCGTGGCTGCCGGCTCCGGTCGGTCGGCTGCGGCCCAGGGCGGTATGCAGATGCTCGCCCTGGTCATCTCACTCATCATCGGCGTTCTGGGCGGCGCACTGACAGGTCAGTGGAACTGTCATCTGCCGCTGACAGATCAGTGGAGCTTCCGCCGGCCAGATCCCTCCCTACTGCTGGTCAAATCCCCGCCTCCAGGCCAGCAAAGCCCCTGAAGCTCGGGTCGGCGGTGCCATGTATGTGTACTTCCCTGAGGGTCGGGAAAGGGTTCGGTGGCCGACCTTAGACTGATTAATTAGCATCCCTAATCTAATTTTGACCCTCATTAGTAACGCAATCTGAAGCTGCGGTAGGTATTGCTATTCAGATTCAGTGTTTGTTGCTCTTGACTTTGTAATCTAATCATGAGGCTGACAACCGTCTCTCTCTCTCTCTCTCTCTCTCTCTCTCTCTCTCTCTCTCTCTCTCTCTCTCTCTCTCTCTCTCTCTCTCTCTCTCTCTCTCTCTCTCTCTCTCTCTCTCTCGCTCTCTCGCTCTCTCGCTCTCTCGCTCTCTCTCTCTCTCTCTCTCTCTCTCGCTCTCTCGCTCTCTCGCTCTCTCGCTCTCTCGCTCTCTCTCTCTCTCTCTCTCTCTCTCTCTCTCTCTCTCTCTCTCTCTCTCTCTCTCTCTCTCTCTCCGCTCTTTCACAGGACTGATTATGCGGCTGAAGTGCTGGGACCAGCTGCAGACTGAGGATCTCTTCAGTGACCGCCGCTTCTTCGTGGTGCACTGTGAGGACGAACCGGAGGTCCCCGGCGCAGGTCACACCGAGGAGCCCGATACGAGGCTGTGAGAAGCTGATGGTCGGCGGTGGATGGTTACTGGTTAGGTACTCTGCCCCGCTGACAGCAAACGACCGCCGGCGGATGTATGGAGAAATGATGGAGTCTCAGGAGACTACTTTGGCTAGTGGGTTGAAAGAGAGAGAGAGAGAGGGATAGATGAGAGAGAGAGAGAGGAGAGAGAGAGAGAGAGAGAGAGAGAGGGAGAGAGAGAGAGGAAGAGAGAAAGAGAGAGAGAGAAGGGTAGAGAGAGAGAGAGAAGAGAGAGAGCGGAGGGAGAGAGAGAGAGAGAGAGAGGGAGAGAGAGAGAGAGAGGAGGAGAGATGAGAGAGAGAGATGGAGAGAGAGAGAGAGAGAGAGAGAAGCGGGCACGACTGGCAAAGTGAGTTATTCAGATTGACGATGAGTTATCGGCATACTTAGTTGCACTGTCGTTGACATGTTTTCGCGAGTTTCTGCTGGCAGTGACAGAGTTTAGGTGCAAGCGCTGAGCCAGGCTCCATTGATGAAGCAGTAAGTTGTTACAAAATAGCGATCGGTTGTCGGCAGGGTAACAAGCTGCACATCAAAGTGTCCTCTAGATGCACATGCATATTGGTAGCATGCAAATATTATGTTTGTGCATGTATCCTTTGAATACATTGGTAACCTTCATAAAACATGCTGTTTATAATGATTAACTTTTGTAAGCACACTGCAGCGCATATATCTTTATTAAAACGATTAAACCGCTTCTCTCGCGTGTTCGTAATTCAACATCACTACATCCGATAAATATGTGCGTATGGCTTCGGTAGACCGTGTTTACGGGGCATTGAGGATATGTCAATTGTCGTTATTGCAAGAGCTCCAATATTTCTCCCTCTCCCCGTCTCCTCCCGTCTATATAATTACCCTCTAGTTCTCCTGTCGTTGTATCTCTGCACATCATCACTGAGTTTGGTATATTTCCGAGACGTTAATGCAATCAACGTAAGGTCAGTCGGAAATGGCGAGCGTCATCCCCGCAGTAATTGTCACATTTACACTAAAATAGAGCATAATTCCTGGAGCTGCCAAATGAGAAATGAGCGGTACGGCACCTCATGGGCCGGATTCATTTGAGATTGTGTCTCCAACGTGACTTCAGAGGGATGCGACTAGCAAATTCACTTCACGAATCACGCTGCTGTCCTTTTGAATATTTCTGAGATAGAACATGTTAACCTTCCTGCAAATACCACAGAACGAAAATAATTACACCAATTGCAGATTTCGAAAGTCAACCATTGCCGACGACATCTCTAGCAATGCTCGTAGGAGCCATACCGAGCACTGAACAAAATATACCTCCAGACAAGGCAAAGCTATCTGATGGCATTAGCTCTTTCATCATTTTCGTCGAGACATTGTTTCAACTACGACCTATGTGTAGGTACTGGAGCAGTTTATAGACAAGCGATGGCGACTTCAACCGTATACGTTCAACTCTGTCGGGAGCTTCACGTGGTGTTCGTACCTGCTAATGACTTTTACATTTCCCAACAGCAGCTAGTGAGAGGTGCGCTACATTGCGCGCTCACCTGGCTGTAAACCATGTTCCTTGGACCAACTGTTCATCGCTGATCCCGGCTCCGAGTGCTCCGGGTCAGAATATAGTCGGCTCAATTGTGAGGCCGCGGCGGCGGCACTCGGTCACCGGGCCGCAGGTGCACCGACGGGCGGCAAAGCGACCACTCTCCTCTCTGTCCCTCCGCTCCTCTGTCTTCCTCCGCTCCTCTGTCCTCCTCTCTTCTCTCTTGTCAGCCTCCTCTCCTCTCAGGCGGAAGGCGGAGACGAACAGCCGACGTTCTCTACAGGAAACAATGCGCTTCCGGCGCCGACGGCTCCACCGCAGCGATTGTATGGAATGGTAATGAACTGTGGCGAAGTCGTAAGCAAAGCCGTCACATGCGACTCGTGCCGCGGCGATTCCGACGTCGCAGCTGCCGGTTCAGTATTGATCTGCCCGCTGACGGGCGGCGCCCCAAAGCGGAGCTACTTTATCCCGGTCGGTGTGCCGCCCAGGGGCTCGGTGACGGTCCGGCAAACGGCTGTAACACGGACCCAGACAGCCCCGACTCGAGCCGAGAACGGCCGAGCCTGGAGAGTGGCGCTCTCCGAGGGGTTTACAGCGAGAACGGCCGAGCCTGGAGAGTGGCGCTCTCAGAGGGTTTTACAGCACAGCGGTGGGCTGGGCGATGTAAAACGTAACACCGATTTAATAGCGTTTTGAAAGGTCAGGGGTGAGAGACCGGGGCTGAGCATTCCATTTGTCGTATCAGAGCGGGCATTTGCAATATTGTGTTACATTATAGCCAATAGCCATTGACACCCACAACCTTCTACTCTAGTTCCGGACGCGAAAGGGCGACTGTCGACTGTAATCAAATGTAGCACGCATATTTTAGTAGGTAGGTGTTACCTTTGACTTTGCTATAACGACCTGAAACAACTATAGCATGTTATCTACATATGTGTCGTCAGCTCGAGCTCCTTTATTGCATTTTTCTTTTCCTCAGCCTCGCTAATTGTGAACAGCATGGCCCTAGAGAACCATGCATTTTTAAACTAGTCCCTCTCGCGAATCGCCGCTTCGAATATTCATGTGCAGCTCGGACTGATGAAGCTGTATCTAGTTACAGCCGCCGTAGAACGAACCGATCCTTTCATGGAGACGTGTCCGGCATTTAAACATAGGCAATTCATGAGACGATTTTCATTTATTCAAATAGCTATCTCAGCTCTGAGAGCCTGTGGAATAAAATATTCTAAATTCAACTGAAAATATCTAAACGTGCCGTGTTTGTGCGTGTAATTCGTGGCCATTCAACTGCACGTAGTGGTGTCGCACACCATGGTCTAGGTAGACTGCTGTAGACTTTCTGCAGATGTCACTCGTAGCTCAGCGTCCAGGAGCGTCTACAGCAGGATCGAGAGTAATCTCCAGTCTCCAGACAGCCTCCAGTCTCCAGTCTCCAGTCTCCAGTCACCAGCTGATCCAGGGCTGAGCGTCACCACCGGGTTTCTCATCCCGCTGATCAGACTCAGAATCGGATAATGAACAGACCACTTCGTGGAGGTGCTTAGCCAGCATGTGCATCGTGCGATCTCGAGAGCTGCACATCCATCCACTCTGGGCTGGGATTGGATATCAGCGGCTAAGGAGAATTCGCCGCTGACTGGTAACGTATACACTTATATAATCCCGCGGGATAAGCATTCTTAAAACGAGTGTTACGAGAAGCAAGGTTCCATCGAGTAATGAGTTACTGCGAACCTCCATCCCTTGACACCGGCACCTTTGGACGGCATTACTCGTACATACATCAGCCTTCGCTATGACACACTTTTACCATTATGACCTTTATCTGAAAGCATTGCGATGCAGTCTTGGTTGCACAATGTCATCTTTCTTCTTAGGTATGCCTAACCAAGGCATACAACCTTGTTTTCACACATTTGAGTTATCACGCAATTTGCACTAAAGAAATTTAACTTTGTCCGTGCCAAGGGTGGGCGATTGTTTTTGCAAGACTTTGCAAAATAGGGTTTTCCGCAGGTTTTAGCCTCATGCTATGATCACGTCAAATAACGAGAAAAGACACATTTACCCTTGCTATACGCACGGACTGAACGATTTTGTTTTCAATATTGTAGATATTGATGGCGGCTAAGAATGGCAGGACAAATTATCGATCAACTTTCTCCCATGTCGTAGCACTGTGAGTTTTAAAACCGAGTTAATTTCTATGCGTGCACAATGCAAAAATAAAACATCAATGACCTATGGTGACCGGACATTTGGCCTGACTTATTTAAAACACTAACCAAAGTGCTACCATAGTGTAATAAATAACATTATTATATTAGTTATATTAATTATTTATTATATAGTTATATTATTACACTACAGTTATTTATTACACTATGGTGCTACTCTTTTCACGATTTTAATGACTTTCCATACGCCATTTAGTGCTTGTCGCTAATTGACCGGGAACGAGATAGAAGGGGCGTGAAAATTCCCTCCTGATTTTGGATGAGTCGAATCACTGCATCTACATGGCGTAGAGCGCCACGTTTTTAACTTTTAGTTAAAAACATTGAACTCAGTGTAATGAACCGCTGGGCTCATAATTTCCCTAGCTTTTCAATGCGGTCCCAAAAAGAGGAAAATATGTGAAATAGGCCAGGTGATGAAATTCGCTGGTTTCCGAGTAGCCTCTGCCCCTTACCTACATATGTGTCACTAAGAACCGATCGCTTGCCTCTCCACAGGCATATATTTAGACATATATGTACCGAACACTGCACTGAGAAAAACGCAATAAAGAACATGGGAGCAGGCATCCTTCACCTTTACTTCTCAGAGGCAAAGTTGAACAATCTTTCAATGCAGACCGCATACTAGGGAAATGCTCAAATTCTGTTGGGATTGCTTCGAAATAAGTGTTTTCAGTACAACGTCAAAGAAATAACTCCTGATTTGCGCCGTCATCACACACACCTCTTACAAAGAAAATTTGGTTTGAAAAACATCAAAATTCACTTGATTAGCGAACATACCTCCAATAGCTTCGGTACTGATGTTTTTGCCTATTCCACACGTTCCGAAGCACCGCAGCCTGTCATGCCTCTGCACTTACGTAGGCGTAGTCATATGCAAGCGCATAAGCTGCATAGTGCATGCACGTTTCAATGCCTATTGCCTATGCTTGCACTAACTTCAGAGGCATGGCACTATATAATACTGAACGAGGCCGGTGTAAATAAATTTTCAAGACCGAGGTCCTTACTGGATTTTTGAACGAGGCCGAAGGCCGAGTTCAAAAATCAGTAAGGACTGAGGTCTTGAAAATTTATCACCGGCCGAGTTTGGTATGTATTTTACTGTATGCCAACGATAAATTTATTTTCTGGACCGAAGCTCTTAGCCGACTTAGGAACGAGACCATCCCAAAATGTTGGCTTAAGTGCATTCTGGTAATACATTTTTGACCGTGGTCAATTTGCTTACACCAGTTATTACCACACCCCTCTGGCTAATGTATTTGAATAGGCCAGGCATACAGTAACTTTTCAAAAGGGTAATGTTTCAGACACTGTTGTGGTGTTGATACTTGATAAGCAATAAGCATGGATAAGTCGTACTCGTATAATATCATCAGTGATCAGTGATATGCTCGGTGATAACAATTATATAGGTACGACCCCCATACTGGGTAATCACTACCCAAGACATTTTAGGGCATGCAATGTAGGTATGTATAGTTTGTTTCTCAAGTTAATTAATAATCAGTGCTGCCCGCAAAAAAGAAACACACAAGCAGCCACCATCCTATATGATCACGAAATGTATCACAAACAACGCTCACGTGACCCGACCGGCTCAGCTGAGGTGCGTGACCTGTCACACTGGCAGCGAAGTAGCCTCGGGGTCGTCATTACATTATACTTTTGCGCTTTGTGTGACGGGACGACAGTAAAAAACCCTGCATCTGCTCTTCATAAAGCAATGCTGGCAGAACATTTCTGCACTCGCTCAAATGTCCTGACGAAGTATGCACTTTGTCATTTACACGCAGCTTTTAAACCTGAACATATTTGCATTTGGGATTAATCACTACGCTAAGCATGATATAGGGTTTAATTTTAGACTGGGCGGCACATTTCCTCAATACAAGCATGCAATAAATAATAAAGATAGGAATATCGCTCACTAGGCAATATGTGAAATGTCAGTCGCTGTAATATATTTTTTTTTTGTCATTATAATATCTTAGGTAAAATAATCACAACCTTGACCCATTTGAAAACCACCAGCCACAAAATTAAAACAGTGGAATTCTGCTTCAGAATAAGAAAATTTGCGTAAAAAGTTTATACTAATACCTACCTTTAAATGAATGATTGAACTCCTATTTATGAAACCAGAGCTCGGGAAAATCAGAGATGTTATTGCACAGATTATCATCCCTTCGATAAATACCTATACCTATATGTATGATATAGGTAATATCAAAGATCATTATCTTCGGCATCCGCAACTACCCGCCTACATCTGACGTTCAATCGCAGCTCTGACAGAGCTCTCAGTCATAAATGACGGCAGCATCCGGTGGCGGTAGACTGGAAGGAGCAAAACCTGTTGCTGGCGGATGGCTCTCCAGTCTGGCTTCGGCGAACGGTCCCGTCCTGTTAGAAAGCCGCTCCACATCACACGCAGAGGAAGCCGCTCCACATCACACGCAGAGCGATCAACAGTGGCAGCACCACTGTGGCACAAACAGACCCTGAGGGAGTGCGGCTGCCGCCGACCCCGCCGGCAGGCTCAGTGACCCTTGTAGGGACCGCGTGTGTGTGTCATTTAGCACGAACTCGCCTGTGAGGGCAGTGGCACTCTAAAGCTCTGTTCAGCAGAGCTGGCACGTCGCGCTGCAAGATCAATTCGAGTGGGATGCAGCTGCACATGACTTGTGCATGAGAATAGACCGTCGGCAGCTGCATCGGGGCAGCGCCGCTGATGATGCAATGAATAACATAACACCCAGCGGTAACAGTAACAGTGGCAACATAACACATAAGGTATCAGTGGTACACCTGCTGCACCAATAACATTACACTTTGCACTAGTGATAACATACATGCTGAAGCATAGTTACGTTCGTGACAACTGCATTTACGACATGAATGCTACTGCAAAGGTCGTATCACACCAGACATGAGCCGCACCAGTGTAGAGCCAGAGACAGCGACAAAGCTTAGCTTTGTAGCCTCCCACCTGCATCACCAATACTACCGCTGTAGCTACACCGGTACCGCCACCCTTATGCACCAGGAGTAGCACCACCCCGCCACACCAGTGTAGCACCGCGCCCGCAGCATCTGAATTCTGAACCAGCCGCCGTTCGGGCTTCCAGCAGCCCATCTCCGCTCTATGCCGAAGGCAATCTCATGGAGCCAACGACCGGTGGCGACAGACCTTACGAGAATTCGATAGTCCGATAGCTGGAACTCCGGCTATTTGGTGGGACAACCAGAGAGCTACGCCCGCGCCCCATGCCCCGAGCAGCGATTCCATCACCCTAAGTGTAATATACGAGCGCTGGCGAGCCTTTGGCGTCAAACGCGCTTATAACGCCAGCTTAGCGCCCCGGGGGCAATACACACACGGGCTGATGGGTCATGACATGATACTCGATACTCGAGAGCATGTGGAATCATTCCCTCATATGAAAGAATTGTGATCGTATTGCCCCTCCTGGAACTCTGGAAATGCCTTGTAAAAAACGTATTAAATATTGCATTTGAGCTTCTAGGATGCTTGATAGAATTGTGAATTATGAGCATATTTACCCAACGATGAAGTGTTAGAGCTTGACGAACTTTACGTGCGTGTAAACTGAAGAGCTCGTTGAAACTCTCGCAGTGCTCCGAGTTTCCGTTCCTCTCAAGTTTAAAAGCTCAATACGGGGTAAATCAGGATTAAATTGGATGTGCGCAATATTGTTGCACACCGTCACTGGGCAATGTTTGGAGAAGGACGAATGACCGAAATAAGCGCACGTGTTAAGTCCGAGCTCTATGAATATACCAGAATGACGTGCATGCCTGCAGGGCGCAGGCGGCAACAGAGCTGCTGGGGGCCATCAGCAGCAGGCACGCAATCAGTCCGGGCGCTACACTCATGCTTATGGCCTCAATTGAATCGAGCGAACCCATTTGCGTCGATAAGCCGGCTTGAACCATTAGAACGGCGCGTGACAGGTCATTACCGTTTGGCCGCGGGGCGCTGGCGGGACTGGTGACCGCCTGGCGCGCGCAGGGGGCGGCACGGGGCGCCCGCCGCCGCTGCCGCCGCCGCCGCTCCGGCAGTCGATAACCGGACGCTCCCCGGTCAACAGTCCGACAGTGGCGGCGCATCAGTCGATAGGGTTCGGCCTGGTCCGACGGGTAGAGGACTGAGGTCGTGGTAGAGGATTAAGGTTTAGTGGCGAAAAGAGCCAAGTAGAGAGGCTGGAAGACTGTGGACAAGCGTGGAACTGAGCTGAAGAGCACAGGACTTTGGAAAGAGGAGTTGCGAAAGGCTCACTGCCGAAGTTACGCCACTCCATCGAAGTTACGACAGAAGACGTCGAAGCAAAGAAAACTGAAAGCAAGGTGAGAAAGAAAAAAAAACGTCATTTTCGTATCAGAACTGAAATGAGCTAGCTGACTTATAAATTTTGAGCTACTGAGACAGCCAATCTCTTCGAGGGCGCCGGTCTTCACGCGTCTTGTAAGATCATCATTCAAATAGGAGAAAGGCCAAGTAAGCGGCACAGAGATTGATCGCACACCAGAGCCGTGCCAGAAGCGAACCCCTAAAAAGGCTCTGTTCTGTCGTTGACTCTGCTCGCCACCACGGCACACCACCGCGCCACCATGGGTCTGAACGAGGACGACCTGCGGCAGCTGTTCGCCGGCTACCAGTGCCGGGATGGCGACGTCGTGTTCGAGCGAACGCCCGAGTCGCTGGTTTGCTGGGACCGAAACGCCTCCGGGCAGAACGGGATCCTGATGCCGCGGCCGGCCAACCTGAACCACCAGTGGCCGCTGCAGTACGCGCTGCCGCTCTACGGCTACGTCATGCCGCTCCTGTTGGCCGTCACCATCGTGGCCAACACGCTAATCGTGGTGGTCATGTCGCGCCGACACATGCGCACGCCCACCAACCTGGTCCTGATGGCGATGGCAGTCTCCGACATGCTGACGCTGCTGCTGCCGGCGCCCTGGCTGCTCTACCTGTACACCTTTGGCAACTACCACAAGCCGCTCGACTCCATCTACGCGTGCTACATGCACGTCACGATGACGGACACGCTGCCGGCGCTGTTCCACACCAGCAGCATCTGGCTGACGCTGGCTCTGGCCGTGCAGCGCTACGTGTACGTCTGTCACGCGGCTGTGGCCCGTGTCTGGTGCACCGAGCGACGCGTGGTGCGCGCCATCGGCTGGATCTACGCACTGGCGCTGCTGCACCAGGCCAGCCGCTTCTTCGACAAGAGCTACGACCTGCTGGAGGTGATCCACATGGGCCGCGTCACGTCCAGCTGCTCCATCGGCCGGCCGCACTGGGTCACCGACGTCATCAACACCGGCCTCTACTACGGCGTCTACTTCGGCTTCCGCGTGCTCTTCATCCACCTGCTGCCCTGCATCAGCCTGGTGGTACTCAACATCCTGCTGTTCCGCACCCTGCAGGAGACGCGCGCCAAACGCGAGCGGCTGCTCAGCGGCGTCGGAGGGGCGAACAAGCGGCGCCGGGACTGTCAGCGGCGCCGCGACCCGCACTGCACCACCCTCATGCTGATCGTCGTGGTGACCGCCTTCCTGATCGTGGAGATCCCGATGGCCGTCTTCACGTGCCTGCACATCGTGGAGAACCTACTCGGCAACAGGGTGGAGCTGCTGGATTACGACAGGCGCCAGGCGCTGATCGTCATCATCAACTTCATCATCAGTCTGTCGTACCCCATCAACTTCGCCATCTACTGCGGCATGTCGCGCCAGTTCCGCGAGACGTTCCGCGACCTCTTCGTCACCGGCAAGGTGTCCCAGTTCTCCGCCGGTAGCTGCAAGTACTCGGGCATCAACGGAAAACGCAACGAGACCATGCTCTGAGGCCGGGCGACGAGGACGCTGAGGCAGGCAGCGGTCCCGCGCTCCCGGAGCCGGAGGACCGGCCGAGGCGTCATGCGCTCAGGAAACGTGACGTGGGCTGCCCACTTTACAGGTGACACTGTAAATATTGAGTATTTATAATAGCAATGTAGGATTCCATTGCCGCACGACTTTAAGGTACCTCAGAGTAGTGAGGCAGAATGTTGTCCACGGCTTCAAGATAAACCACCTCAGCTGTGGATATAAATTATAGATTTGCGTCTCCGGGCTAACTTGGAAGATCAGTAATTCAATGAAAATACGCTCAATAAATTCATACGTCAAGGCTAAAAAAAAATCAATCAAAAATGTCACACAGCACGATTAACCCGCGCCCCGTAGGGATACCGGCGGACCCTACCACCCGTAGGGGGGGGGGGCCGTATCGGCCCCCCCCTAAGATCTCGGAAAGTTACCGGCCGATTTTCAAAATTCAAACGGCGTTCGATAGCCCCACCCGGGAACTACCTTGTGACCAAATTTCATTGACCTAGGTCAAACCGATGACGTCACAGGTCAGGTCAAAGGTCAGATTTTCACCGTTCACAGGCAATTCAAGAAATGTGCTGTGAAAGCGAGTAAATTGGTAATTTATTGAAAACCATCGATGGTACATTGTTCGTCAAACACATACTTTGCTATCTGAGGTCACTGATACCAGGTCAGGTCACAGCGAGGTCAGGTCACCGGGGGTCACAATATGAATGTGTCGTGTGATACATGTTTTATGGTCCATTTTACATGACAAATGCGATTATGTGGGTTAGGCAGCCTTTGGGGCCAGCCTAGGTCACGTTTTTGTGAAGGTCAGGTCAAGGTCAGGTCAAATTAGGTCAAATTTCAAAGTTGATATTTTTGCATAAAATGGGTATTGATTCGATGCAGCTCGTCACGGGGAGTCTAATGGTGGTCTTCGTTTTGCTCTACGAGTTCTAGAATTGCCAAAAATTGAGTTTGAAAATTTGACGTCATCATTTTTGAACAGTTTTTTTCGCTATAACTTGGCCAAAAAACGAGGTATCGATCTGAAATTTGGTATGTAGATAGAAGACGGTAGGCACTATCACATATATTCCGGTTTTTTCGAAACTCAAAAAACTTTTTGGATTTTTTGGCGAATATATCCAAAAAAATGCTTTTTTGATTTTTGGGGGTCAAAACTCAAAAATTTCAAAAATTCGAGATAGCAGTTTTGTAGCCCTGTCAATTCTACACCTTTTATGTCTTGATCATTTTTCTGTATCTTCAAAGCTGTAGTCCTGACAGGTCTTCTCGCGAAGGTCTTTTTTCGGTCGAAAATGACAGAACATGACGTCACTCTGACGTCATTTGTGGCTAACCTATCATAGCCTCTGGAAAAATTTTTGGTCACAATGTGCAAAATTGATGCCCGGAGGGGTCCTGAAAGTTTGGTGGCGATATCTCCAGCCGTTTAGGAGATATCGACCGAAAAGGACAGGGGGGGCCGTTTCGGCCCCCCCCCTACGGGGCGCGGGTTAAATCAAAAACAGCTGACACCAATGCCGCAAATGAAATGGCCGTGGGACAGTGCTCACTGTGGAGCTCTGATGTATAATGCGCAGTAGCGACCACAAAGGCGAACCCTCTTTCTCTGATTGTGTTTGCCATGCAAACACTGCTATTGGATTGCCGTCATAAACATACATATGCCAGCCGCGGCAACGACAGCCAAAGTCGCCGCCCCTGTACGTAGATACGAGTATAGTATTCCGATTGGCTGATATAGAAGGCGTGTGTGTATCTAGGTGTGCCATGTCTTGTGTATTGCTTTTGTATATGTAAATTAGAGCTATATTGTATATGTAGCCTGAAATGTGTATTGTATATTATGGCTGTTTGCACTTTGTTGTATTCGTGGTACGCTGTATAGTGAGCCGTTAGCCGTACATGTGCAGACAGACGCTCGTCCAGGTATTTTGTTTTTGTGAGTGGAATGACGATGATCGGTAGGAGCAGGCACAAAGAATGTTCCAAGACTAGATTCCGAAGTATGACGTTTATTGGTGTAGGTATATTTACTTGTTGCTGATGCCACTAAAAACGTGGATGCGTTGTGATGCGCTGTTTTTATGGACGAAAAATTCATCGGGGCAGATGTTATGGAGGCCAGAAACGTCCATTCATACACTTATTAATTTTACCGATTAGTTTCCTTCAAACAACTTTTATGCTGCTGAGTGCTGAGCTATCTGTACATAAATTTCTGTTTTCATTTTCTCTAGGCTTTAAGACTGCTTTCACTTTAAGAAGTTATATTAATTTTTGTCTAAACAGAATGCTGTTGCATCGAGGCGTTAAATAAAAATGAGTGTATGTTCACTGTTGAACTGCAGTATCCTGGGATGAATTGGTAGCACCAGCAATGTGATTGGTTGTGCACTGGAGCTTCGCACATTTTTTTCAGTATTTGTCATTTTTCAAGCTGCTTGGTTTTTTTCTTTTAGAACAAATCATCACGATTACCTTCTTGTCGTGAACCAAAATGTACCGTAAATATGAAACTAAATAACGGGCATGTTTCCATCAATAGGAATGCCTAAAGAGTGACTTTTACCTAAATGGCACTCAAAGTATTTTTCCTATTGTGGTTATGTATTTATTATACATACATACCTATCGTACGATGTGCACATGCGTATAATATGATTGTTATCGATGTGCTTTTCTACAGCTGCTTATTGCACAAAGAGTCAGCACTAATTGGATGCTCTATCTATCTGCTGTGCAAATACCTGTTTGATCAAGGAAGGGTTGAATTGACATTAAAATTATATAGGCTAGTAAACAAAAATTACACTCGGAGTCTGCATCATTGATAATTATCGATCGCAAATGTTTTACTCACATTGGCTTTGCTTATGTATCTGAATGTGTTTTATTCACAGAAATATATAAACAATGGGATACCAATGATGTGTTATGAATGTTTCTTAGCCCTCGCCCCGTTGGGGGGGGGGGGGCATTTTGGCCCCCCTGTGGTTTTTCCTGAATAGCAAGAAAACGGCGGCGCGCAGCGCCGCCAAATTTTTAGTACCTTCCCGTGCATCAATTTGACACCTTTACACCAAATTTCAAGTCTTAGGTCACCTTACGTCAGGAGTTATTAAGGTCAAACTGAGGTCATGTTCGAGCAAAAATGAGCAAAAAACATGCAATATTGAAACGCTCACCAAATCTACAGTTATCAAGCAATTTCAAAGTTCTTTATATGGTCTAGTAGACAAAATGCGGCGCTACAAAACTGCTGTCTCGGATTTTCAAAATTTTGGGTTTTTAACCAAAAAAAATTCAAAAAATTGATTTTCTTTAGAAAAACTTTAAAAAATTCAAAATTTTTCCGAATTTCAAAAATCGGAATATATGTGACAGTCCCTGCGCTCTTCTATGTACATACCAAATTTCAGATCGATATCTCGTTTTTTTGGCCAAGTTATAGCGAAAAAACTTCAAAAATGATGACGTCAAATTTTTGAACTCAATTTTTAGCGATTCTAGACCACGTACGGCAAAACAAAGAACACCATTGAACTCCCCGTGACGAGCTGCATCTATTCGATACCCATTTTATGCAAAAATATTAATTTTGAAATTTGACCTAATTTGACCTGACCTTGACCTGACCTTGACCTGACCTTGACCAAAACGTGACCTAAGCTGGCCCCAAAGGCTGCCTGACCCACATAATCGCATTTGTCATGTAAAATGGGCCATAAAACATGTATCACACGACACTTTCATATTGTGACCCCCCAGTGACGTGACCTCTGTGACCTGACCTGGTATCAGTGACCTCAAATAGCAAAATATGTGTTTGAGGAACATTTCCCCATCGATGATTTTCAATGAAATGCATTTTACTCGATTTTACAACGCATTTCTCGAAATGCCTGTAAACGGTGAAAATTGGACCTTTGACCTGACCTGTGACGTCATCGGTTTGACCTGGGTCAATAAAATTGGGTCACAAGGTAGTTCCCTGATAGGGCTATCCAACACCGTTTGCCGCTTGTCGCTAGGTTGCGTGGTTCTCGAGATCTTAGGGGGGGGGGCAAAATGCCCCCCCCCCAACGGGGCGCGTTGCTCGGCAGAGCCCAACGGGGCGCGGGTTAATTTAACAGCACACTGGTGATTGGATATTATCGTTCCAGTTTCAGAGAGCCAGACCAGCCGGCGCACAGACCGCCTTCCTGCCCAAATCATGTCCAAAATCGCAACCCGCAGAGCGCTCTCTGCGGTTTTGCGACCGCGAGCTTTTAATATCGATATTACTCCTCAATTATCATTTGTCTTTGTTCGTCATCGCTTATATGCATGTGAAATGAGTCAATGACAAGCTTAGTCAGAAAATACATTCGTCCATTCATTGTGTAAAATGGACCAACGAGATGCGTCTGTGTGCTGTCACAGCTGGTAAACATTTTCATTAGCGAATTACGGGTAACGTCGTGAGGCCCAATTCAATTGGTCACAACATTTATCTTAGGCAACTCCGAGAAAATCAGGTTTTGGCTGCTAATTTGTTCAGCGATACGTGAGGCTGTGATGCGGTTTAGGAACCTGATCAAGCCTTCCTCGCTTTTTACAATGCATTAGCCGTTTTCACGACCGGCTATCCGGCGAGTGCACCTGATTTGACCAAATCTGCACATAATCTCCTTTACAGCAAATATCATTATTTTATGAATTTATTTCAGTGTTTTAATCGATGATGCTCTCTGTTAATACGACAAAAAAGGCATATAAGCAATTAGTGCAACCCTAGCTGATATCTACTAAGAGACACACTGAACCTGTTTTGACCAAATCTGCACCTGATCTGCATCAGATGTGCACCAAATGTTTACGAGATGGCCGTCGTGAAAACGGTTATTGCCAACTACTTAGAAAAAAAGGCTTTTCTCCTGCAGGGTCTCCTGCAGGGTGAGTGGATTTTTAATATTTTCTATACGAGTGCATAGAAAGAAGTTGACATATGATGATCCCATCATCCTTTGCCCCTCCCCTCCCCCTGGCAGTTTGTCCCTCCATCTGCAGCTAGGGTGCCAGTGAGCGAAGAACGGGCGTCCACCTCCTCTAAAAGCGAATCTATAACAGTACACGATATATGTACGTCGCACCACGAACATGAGATACGTTTAGGTGCATTGTCACGTCTCATCAAAGAAGTATTTTATCAGTAGGTAGAATAATGTCATCAGAAACTTTGAAACGAAATTGAATGAGTGAATGTATATGATTCGCATAGCACCGGAGCCATTTGGTGAGTTATTGCATTGGCTCGCTGCTTGCGGTCACATGACAGTAATGGGTCTGACCTTACGTAACCATTTCAGTTGTTACAAAGTTCAGCCAAATCAAATGTGCTACTTCGAAACTCATCAGCACCGCACATGGGAGCTGAATAGTAATTCAACAGCGCGGTGACAAAAGGCACGCTCGATCACTGCTGCGGCGCGGTACCCGTCTTTGTGTCCGGCACATGGCAGCAACGGTGCAGGTGAGCGCAATATGCTGGCACCGTCTCCCTGGAGTGACAGATGACACCACGCGCGTGCCACGGAACACACAGTGTCGCGGCATAACGCAGGCTCACCGCGGGAACGCTAATCCTCTGTGAGGACAATCAATAAGCTCCCGCCGCCAGGCTGACAGGCATGAGGACAACGGGATCATCCCGCACCGGCGGACAAGCGGATCGCCCGACCTGAGGATCGCCTGACCAGAGGATCGCCCGATCATAGGATCGCCCGATCATAGGATCGCCCGACCATAGGATCGCCCGACCGACTCGAAGACAGTCTGGCATTGTCGCGCGCGCCTTCTACGCAGGACCGGAGCCCAATTCTGCAGCCAGCTCCGAGAGCGATTATTGATCGGAGCATTCTGGCGGATCCACCCCCCGGGCCAGCGGTGCTCCCGTCTATGGGGGATAAAAGTCAGCTGCCACCGGGGATGGCTCGCGCACACTGCCGTCAGGCATAATTTCATTCAAACGGAGAGAATCGCGGACCATATTGCAGTGACCGGTGCGGCATGGGCCTCAGCGCCATTCCCAAAGAAGGGCATGCACGTTAACCCTCGCCGGCACAGGCCATTTTGAGTCCTTCGACGGCACAAGGGGGGGGGGGTTGGTACGACCCCCCCTCGAGTTTGGCCCCTGATCGAGCTAGAGCTTCGCGGAAAAAACGAGCGTGTTGCCCGTCACGAGAGGAAGCCGATGATACCCAATTTTAAGGTCCTAGGTCATCGGGTGACCTTCCAGGTCATGTCAATGACCCGAAAACCGGGAAAATCGGGACCTGTTAGAAAGTCGTAAAGTGTGGCTGCTATGTGGTTTTCCGGGGTGCTGATCACGAATATCGTGTTAGTTTTGATCAGAGATGATGTCTTTAAGCATTTAGGCCAGGTCGGGTCAGGTCAGGTCAGGTCAACCGGTAGGGGTTGTGACGGGTATTCGTAATACGTGTCAACCGCCTCGGACAGCTTCGTAAGTGTAGCATGTTACGAAGGCACCAAAACTACTTCGTAAATGTTCAAATGGTTGCTAAATTCGAATTCAGCTCCAAACACTAGCCTAGAAACATGTAAAACTCGAAAAAGTGAACCGAGGTCACCCGAGGTCACCAAAGGTCAATGACCTGACCTGACCTTCAGGTGACCTTGACACCCACCCTAATGCATGGGAGCAACATCAAGTCACATGTTTGAACGTTTGAAACCACGAAAAGCTTGCAAACGCGCGGCTAATGCGAGCCGACATGTGCCGAACCGCGATTTCGGCCAAACATGGTCACAGAAAAGAGGTCACAGGTCAAAGGTCATTGGGGTCAGGGTCATGAAATTTTCAGGGTAGGTGTAAAATTGATCAATGCGAGGGTACTGAATGTTTCGTTGCGATCGGCCGCTTTTTACGCGAGTTATTTGCGAAAAACCTTAGGGGGGGTTGCATCAACCCCCCCTGTGCCGGCGAGGGTTAAGTCACACACAAGCTTCGAATAGTTGAGGGAGCACCCGAGCCCTATTTCAATGCGGCACTCAGAAGCTTATCATGTATTCCTCAACAGTCTGTTCAGACGAGATATGGGGATATTCAGCTCAGAGTGTCCGTGAGTATTGATTTAACTCTCGCGGGCGGGGGGGCGTTTTTTCGCCCCCCCCCCCCACCTGGCGAATATTTGCGATAGCTCCCGAACGCTTAGGGATAGGAAAGCATAACTTTCAGTACCTTTTCTCCCATCAATTTGGCATCTTCTGAAGTAAAAAAAAATGGACCTAGCCCCCTTGATGACGTCACAAGGTCCATTTTTCTATACCCCTGCACGGCAAACTTCGGCGTCACAGACGCAAACTTCAAATAGCTGCTTAAAATAGAGTTTTAGATATAAAGACAAATTACGAGCACGGTTGTGTAGTGTTTGACCTAGAGAAAAATAGAAAAATAGTTTTGGTGACCTGAGGTCAGAGGTCAGGTCAACGACCCCAAAATTTGGTTTTAGTTTTTTCGCAAATAACTTCGACAAAAATGGTCCTAGAGCTACGGCAGTGGTACCATCGCATTCGCCTTGCCAAGCCGCGTCGAATGATGTATATTTTGTTCGGGGAAGGTCAAGTTTAATGTTTACCTCATGTGACCTCGAATGACCTCTGGTTGACCTTGACATATGAAAGGTCGTTTATGATGGATTTGTACCCACTGATCACGAATCTGGCATCTATTTTCCTCTAAGCCTTCATTTAGAGCTTCTGGATGGCAAAATTGTCTAATTTATTATTACTAACTTGAATCAGTGAAATAGCCTCTATGTATGTAGAAGGGATACTCTTCTGTGACCTTGACCTTTGAGCAGCCTTGTATCGTAAGACGAACCACAAATAGGGAACTGATGAGCCTCACAACTTTTCAAAACATCTTGGAAGTTAGCACGCAAGATGTGCGAAAAAGTGCCAAGTTTGAGGTCAATTTTGAGCGTGACCTTGACCTTGACCTTTAATTTTGAGCACATTTTCGAAATCCTCAGATTCTCTTCTTTCGTCGTTTGACACCCAATTTTGCCGGTTTGATGCAGCCTGCCGTCCTCTAGAATGCTTACTTTGAGATCGTTACACAATACACATGTGCCGGTTTTTGCCTTTGACCTTAACCTCTGACCTTGAAAATTGACCTGAGGTCAAAAATTTTAGGTGCTTTAGAATCGTCTCGTAAGGACCTTTCGTTTGGTATCGCTTTTGTTTCCGTTGCTCCCTTACTTACGGAGTTAGACAGGGGGGCGAAAAATGCCCCCCCCCCCCTCCCGGGCTGCGGTGGTTGGGATTACCTCCCGGGCCCGGCCGGGTTAATAAAAGCCTAGCATCCCGGGGAAGCAGAGTTCAAACAATCCCATAAGGTTTGAAAAGCTGCCCAAAGTTGAACCGTTTTCCCAAACCAATTATCATTAAAAAGCTGTTCAGCGCCAGTGTATCTCATCTTCCTCGACTATGAGAAGTCATTAAATCTTCTTTATGTGCCCATCAAAGCCACATAGTGCTATGGAAGTCGTAAGCAATGAATTGCTGGAGAGTGGATGTGGAGGAGTCGCGTGAAAAGGGATACACATCGCACAAGCCGGAAATGTCTCTTTTACCCCGAACAAGGCACCCCGGAGACGTGCGCTGTAGGAGTCAGAGAAAAGAAAGTTCAATCTTCAATCCTTACGACAGAATTGTTTGATACCAACACTGGCACCGTTTTCATAGCCTGCAAACACAACGCCCCAGCCTTTTGTCTGATGTTCGTTATACCCTTACTAATCGCGGTCTTTTGTGTAAAAATCAGACGTCTTTTTACAATTTGTTGAAATGAGCGGGACTGAAAATTTCCTATCAGTGTTGTTTCATCCGCTGCGACGCACTCAGTACCCTTCTTAGTTTTTCACCGCCACACTGATATGTTGGGTTTTTCTTCTTCTACGCTTTGAATCGTCTCTAGCACCGAAATGTTAAATCATTTTCGTTTTTTTTCTCCTTTCCTTCAAGCAAATGAATTGCCTTTTCTCTTTTTCCTTGAAGACTTGCATCTCAATGAAGTTATTTTCGTGCCATTAGAAACTTAGAAAACCGCTAAGGAAAATATGTTAGATAGCGGCCAATTCTTGCATTGATGTTATACTGTAGATAAGGCAAAATTCAGATAATAGCCAAAGTTTTCAAACATGCCTTTTATTGTGGCTCCAAAAGTGCTAAGTGATTATTAAGGGCTATGCAAAATACCTACAGATGCAAAATGTCTCACAAAAAGTACAGTTTCTCCCCGTCGTCGTATTGTCTGGCATCCAGTCCAATTAGCAGCCTGTACTGGCGGATCCCGAGTCGATCCGCGGCGAACAGATCCGCCCCGCCGGTAATCAAGCGGCGTCCCGTTGCAGTTGTCGACCTCGTCTCCGGGCAACCGGCCGACCCTAATGCGACTTAGCGGCGGCGAGCGGCGCGCCTCCCACGCGCGCCGCAGCTCTCGACTTCTCGAGTCGACAGTGCGGGCTGCATTTTCCAGCAGCAATTCAGCGCGCGGGAAATCGCAGAAGCAGTGATTTATCGGTTTAACCCTCGCCGGACCTATTGGTTTTCTACATACGCGCCGGCCGAGGGGGGGGGGGGGGCGGGTACGACCCCCCCCCCTCGCCGTTTCGCCCCTGGTGAAGCTAGCGCGTCGCGGAAAAAACGAGCGTGTGCGTCGTTACGAGACGCAGATATTGGTACCCAATTTTAAGGTCCTAGGTCAACCGGTGACCTCTGAGGTCAGGTCAAGTGCCCCAAGGTACGGTTCAGTTTTTGGTGAATAACTTCGCAAAAAACGGCCGCAGAGCCGCGATTTTGGCAGCATCGTGTTCGCCTCGCTCAGGCGCGTTGAATGATATACTTTTTGTTCGGGTCAGGTCAACTTAGGGTGTTGACCTCAGGTCAAGGTCAGGTCAGCACCCCCAGGTCACGAAGTTGGTCGAAAGAGGTCATGTCGCATATCATTCGATTCGGCAGGTCTTCCTGAGTCCATTGGTGGCTTTCCCGACTCGCTAGCTCAATTTGATCGGGAGTTATTGACGAAAAACGAATATGACCTTGATGACGTCATAAATGACGTCACGAAAGGTCAACATTGCAAAAGTGACGCATCTAACCTTGCAAGGAGTGCATCAAATCACGATTCTGTGTGCTTGAGATAGTTGGAGATCGTTCCCGGCGCCAGAATAGCAGTTTTCATTTTTCCCCATTGACTTAAAATGGTGAGGTCACGAAAATGACCTGACCTCATATGACCTTTAGGAAAAATCCGAGATATACAAGTTGTGAGACTCATAATGGATACTAGATCCTGCAAGTTTCATTTCCCTGTGACATCTCCTCTGGCAGTGAGGGCGTTGCGAAGTTGCGACATCTGAAGACCGTGCAGAGGTTCACTTATGACGTCATAGGTCAGTGACCTGACCTGACCCAAAAATGCGGTTGGTGTCAAAAGATGCGGCTTGGATCAAAGGTCAGGTATGCCAAGTTTCAGCTCTCTATTGCCAGCGTGTTCGGAGCTATCGCGAAAAAACCCTATGGGGGGCGGCACCCGCCCCCCCCCCTCGGCCGGCGAGGGTTAAGTGGATGTCACAAGTCATGACTCTGCTGCCCTGTCCCTGATGCTGTCTGCAGAGATAACGCAAATGATTTGTTGCAGCAATAGGCACCGAAGAGAAGTCGAGCGGTGATACCGATCGTATTGAAGAATAAAGATTTATTCTAAAAACCTTGATATCGAATTGAATTCTTACTAGGGCCATTGAAGAAAGCTTTTATGTTCCAATTACTACGCATCTCATTTATATTAGCCGTATTCTTAACCGGATGCCTGGTGAATGCACGTATTTAGACCAAATCTGAAGCAAACCTCTTTTACAACAAATATGTTCATATCATGATATTTTTTTCCAATCAAATCTGATAATAACTGATTATTTGAAAAATGAGGTATTAAATGAGGTGGGCATCTGTTCAACCCAAACTGATAACTTTTGAGAAACACAATAAACTTAATTTGACTAAATATGCACCAACTATGTACCTAATATGTCCCTAATTTGCACCAAATGTGTATCAGATGGCCGTGAAAACGGCTAATATAGCTTGTTTCAAGCCATACCTGCATTTATTATTTTGGAAATATCAATTAAGAACCATATCAATGATAGCGAAAATGTACTAAAACTATTCCCACTGAAAAAACACTTTAAATAGGGGAGAGTGGGATGGGTTGTATCAGTTTTTACTCCGAGACCCATAACCTCGTAACTATCCGTGATAGACTCATAATTTCTTTACTATCTCCTTCCTTGATTCTTCTGCCTTTTTGTGCAAAGTAACTTTTCCGCTACCTCTACTAGTTTTTCTTCTACGGTCTGCCGAATAGAACAATGTTTTTGATACAACTTGCCCCATGGCTTGGGTGAGTTGTATCACATGGTGGGGTAATTTGTATCACTATTTCACGTTTCAGGGAGTGTGTTTGCTACTGGTTTTGAACATAGCAGCAACATTAAATGGGGTTAATACAATGTATATGCTCAAAGGCTTCACTTTTATTAGACCAAACTTAGGTCAATCCGAACGAAACGTCGAAACGAACAAAACTCCAACAGACTAGACGCAAAAGTGACCCGTTAAGAGCAAAGCAGCCAACACATTGTGCCGAAATGGAACGATTATTGACTAGCTACCTACAAACGCGAGCCAGGGCTTAGCTTTCGCGATCAAAAGCAACATACCCATACATACATACATACATAGGGGAAGCCGGGGGAAGCCCGGCATAGTAAGCTCTTTTTCATTTTTATTACATACCATACGTGCTGTATAAAATGTTGATATCCTGTTAACTAGCTAAGTTCATTGGCCGTGTTTTCCCAAAAATTCGGTGTCGTGGAATAAGTATAAGGTTGAGAAAATCGAGTTTTAAAAAAGTGTTGATTTTTCTGGGGTAAGCCCGGCATAGGGGTAACGCCGGCCACCTCCCCAGCGCTTTACAACGAGTTAATGAAACCATAATGTGTCTTCCAAATATTAACGGAAAGTGAAATATTAAGGTACTGATTAGCTCTGGACATCTTAGAGTTTATGGCACTACTGGTATTTTAGCTAGCGTCTACCACATATACAGTACAGGTCGATGAAAATCGTGATGCAAAATTGACAAAAGATGTGTATTTCAAAATTCCTTAAAATTCATTTTTCTTTTTACCTTAATGCATCATATTGCATATCATTCGACTCGGCTGATGGAGAAGAACACAACGACACCATTTTTGAAGCTCTAGCTTCATTGTCTGTCGCGTTATCTGCAAAAACGTAGTTTGACCCTAGTTGACCTTAAGTGACATGACTGGCTTTGTCTATGATAACATGTTTATTTTCGAAATTTATCTTTGATCTAGGTGTAAACCAAACCTGCTCAGTACCTATTATCTCATGGAAAACAGTGGTTTAGTGGCATTGCTCTCGGTTGGGGGTAAGCTTGGCCACTCGCCCGAGGTTACCCCAATGCGCTAATTTTTATTTTAGAACAGCGATATTCGAAAAAATGTCATACTTAAGCCAGTCTGCCTCGTCACCCCTCACTACAAACACTTAAACGGTCCTTACATAACATTCGTATAACTATTAGTACTGTATGGTATAGCATTAACGGTGCAACATATCTCACTTTTTAGCTAAAAACCCTAAAAATATCATTTTTGCGCTATAACTTCAACAATATGCAATTTTTGTTAGCCTTAACTTGTTTGTTGGCGTTACCTTAGCTGCCACGCTGAAAGGACAAACAGTTGAGCATTTTATTGTGAATAATTTAGCCGGAAACGGGGTGGCCGGGCTTCCCCCGCGCCCGGGCTTCCCCTACATACATACATGTTACAACATACCCCGCCCGGCTCTGATACAACATGTACCTACCTCGCCGCCATCTTGGAAAAACATCCTCGTGCTCAAAAACAGCGGACAGCTGGAGAAATCCATTTTCACTCACGCAGCCTTAGAACCTACCCTCACCACCGCTACGGAGATCTTTCAAATTCGTGCACATCTAATTGCCCAAAACACACATTTTCCTGCAACCTATTTTTTTAGAATGACATTAAAAAAAACATAAAATCGGCTCTCACCTCGAGACGCGTCCACCCAGCCACACGACAGAACAGGGAAAGATGGCGCCCGGAAAACCTCGTCGACTGGTCGTGTCACGAGCGCTATCTATTGGATAAGTTTGGCACAATTCGCCCTGATACAACTTGGACATGATACAACTCACCCCGCTCTCCCCTACAATATGTTTATCCCTCGCCCATGTAGGGGGGGGGGTTGGTGCAACCCCCCCCCCTGAGGTTTTTCGGAAATAGTGCAAAAACGGCGGCGCGCAGCGCCGCCAAATTTTGGGTACCTTATGGGGCAAACCTTGCGCATCTTTTGATAAAAAAAGTTTGACCGGGTCATGTCAGGTCACGGAGTTATGACGTCACAAAGGGAACAGCCTCCGGCCGGATTTTCACAAACTGAGTGCCAACGCCCGAGGTTTCCTGCCGGTGGTACGGACATCGGTTGATGGATCGTGATGAAACTTCCCATGCATGTTGGGGCAAGTATTGGCTATAATATGGTATAAGAAACTTGACCGGGTCAGGTCAGGTCACGGAGCTATGACGTCACAAGAGGAAGAGCGTCCGGTATTATTTTTGAAAAGCGCCCGAACCACTATTTTGCTAATTCTTGTCACCTCAATGGGAATATGCAGCAATATTAGCTTCTATAGGGAGCAAATGGACCTTCCAAATCCAAAAATACAATCAGATTTCAAAAATTTAAATTTTGATTTTTCGAATTTCTGCCGCCGACTGTGATCTTGCCGAGTTCCGGCGCTCCCAACGCGCCATTTTTAGAGCTAGGGAAACGAAATACATACCAAACGATAGAGAATTGATCAAGGAACACGATAGTGAAGGTTTCAAGTCGATATCTCCCACCGTTTTGCCGCAATCGCCGCGGAAAGTTGAAAAAAGTCTATTTTTCCGAAAATTTGACCTTTGACCGGTCAAAAGTAGGTCAAATGTTGACCTAGGACCAAAAAATATACCACCAATCGCGAGATCTCGGCGAGAGCAATTCGTTGGTCTTTTCCGCTAAGCTCTACGACGCTCCGTTTTCAAACGCCAAGGGGGGGGTCGCACCAACCCCCCCCCCTGCATGGGCGAAGGTGGCAGATCGCCGTTTACGGGCGAGGGTTATAGAGCTTTACGATAGCGGAAATCATGTGAGAACTGAGCATCGCTGAATTTGATTATCGGTCATTACATGCAAAAAAGTTGCTGTTGACCAAAATTAGAGAAATTGACAAAAAAGTGATCGTGAAGATGTATCTGTGTTTTATTATGTAGTGTTATCAAAGCCTTAGCCATGTGGGAAGAATAATGGCTACGTTTCCATGGCACAAGCTAAGCCGATTTTGAAAAATGGATTTGCTCCATCATAGCATCTAGGCATGATTTAAAAATGTAAATAGGTATAGGATTAGGTGCTAGCTAAAACCATATATAAGCTCTTTTTTTTGCATACGGTAAATAGTTTCTGAGAAAAACGCACGTGAAATTTCGCTAAATCGATTTAGACGTGTCATGGAAACGTAGTGATTGTCATTGTTGTATCGAGAGTACATGAACCTCCAGGCTCCACGAATCAAACTATTAAAGGAAATAGTTCACTTTCACGAAATTATTTTTTTTGCAATGGATTAATGATTTTTTATGTTCAAAATGATCAGCAAAGAAAATAAAACCTATTTATAACAAAAGATTATTTTCTATATTTTGATATAGGAAGAACTTTTCAGTTTCTGTAAGGCACAGGCGATCCAGTATGAAAAGAGCATGGGTCCCGAAAATTCTTCAGAAACTAGAGAAATTACCGCGGCCACCGGCATTTGGGCGATCTGCTGCTGCTGAATGTCCTTATAGATCAGTACGAGAATTTCTCTAGAGTTCTCGTAGATAATTTGTCTAGTTTCTGAAGAATTTTCGGTACCCATGCTCTTTTCATACTGGATGCGAATATATGCAAGGCACACATCCTCAACGCAAGACACCTTTTTCGGGACGAGAAATAGAATATCTTTGCCTAGGGTGATCGTTGGGCTGTAAAAGCTCCTGATTTATGCTCGTCTCAGCCCAGGCTACGGAACTGCTATTCCAGTTCAAAACCCATGTTAAAAAGTGAACTATTTCCTTTAACCCGCGCCCTGCTGGGGGGTCTTTGAACACCCCCCCCCCACCCGTGTGGTTTTTCGCGAATATCTCAAAAACAGCGGCGCGGAGCGCCGCCGCTTTTGGTACACCTTATCATACATCAATTCTACACATGTTGTAAAAATTTCAGACCAAGGTCATTCAAGGTCAGGTCACCAGGTCACTTGAAGTAACCTCACCTCATAAAGTTTCAATGTCTGTCATAACTACACCGAAAGACCGATCGCTTTGAAACTTTCAGCGATTGCTAAGAGCAATAGCATGTACAAAATGTATATCTCAGAATTTTGATATCGATGACCTAAGGTCAGGTCAATTTTGCGACCTCCCCATTTTAAGTCAATGGGAGAAAATTGAAATGCGCCTCCTTTGGACGAAAGACATTATAAACACTACCTAACACTGAATTACAAGTGGTTTAGACACACTTTACATGAAAATGGTGTCCGTGACCCCTGTTTATGCCCTGAGGTCATCTTAGGTCACGAATGGTATCTAGCAGTTTTTCGCAAATAACTTTTGATAGAGGCATGCTAGAGCGATGAAAACGCCTTAGATGTGTTCAGCTCGACGATACGGATCGACTGATATGCAACATGACCCTTTCCGGTCAGGTCATGACCTTGACCTGAGGTCAAATTTTCAAGTTGACCTTTCAAGGTCAAGTTATAGTTCATTCGATGCGTCTTGACGAGAGGAACACGATGCCGGTAAAAGTAAGCTCGTACAAGGCTTAGGTCAAAAGTTATTGCAGAAAAATTTTCCGAAAAAAATCGGCTATTTTTGCAGTTTTTGCCCCCTGCAGGCAAAACCGTTGACGTTAGGTCAAATCTGAGGGAAGTACTCAGAAAGGACGTTAATAGGGCTATCGAATGCGCTTTTCCGTGGCGCTGTAGCTCTATTGGTTCCCGAGTTATGCGTTGACTTCTTGAAAATTGTCGACATTCGACCTGGAAATCGGCGAAATTTTGCCTTCAATGACCTTTGGTGACCTGACCTTTGACCTGACCAAAAAATTGACTGAAGTGATTTCCTCATTATTTTTGACGCTCTTTCGAACGCCGCCTTCCGCGTATCGCTACGTGGCCCAGGAGCCGAGTTAGAAGGGGGGGTGTTCAAACACCCCCCCCCCCCCCCAGCAGGGCGTGGAAATCCAGGACCCCCAGCCGGGTGCGGGTTAAAACAGTTACATTAAAGGCGTACATTAAATTAAATTATTAAAATTATTAAAAATCAAAAATTATTAAAAATTAAAATAATTAAAATTATTAAATTAAAAATTATTGAAAATTAAATTAAATCAAATTATTAAAGGCGTTACATTAACGGCGCTGAAGAATTCAATAGACGAAACCGGTACGCCTTTAATGTAACTGTTTTAATAGTTTGATTCGTGGAGCCTGGAGGTTCATGTGGGTCATTCAGAATAAAGGCACAGATTTGTTTTCTTCATAGAAGTGCAACAGCAAAAATACTGCATGCGCACGTGCTTATTTTTTACTTATCAATAAATGCTATTTTGTTTTGACTGGTCAGTGAAAAGTGTTGAAGATGCTGCCATTCACACCAGACCAAAGAACACAACTCGTCAAATTCTACCTGGAAACAAAATCAGTCGTTCTCACCCAGCGCAAATGGAAGAAGTGTTTCCAGGCAAGAAAAGCACCCTCTCGGAAGGCCATCCTGAGCCTGACCGAGAAGTTCTTGGCAACTGGGAGCCTAGAAAACAACAAAAAGGGCAGATGCGGGGCTAAGCGCACCAAACGGACCCCAGCAACCGCCCAAAAGGCACGACAAATTTTGACATCAGCCCCCAAAACGTCCCTAAAGCAGCTCAGCCAACAGCTGCGTTGTAGCTACAGCACCGCACAACGAATTGCGCGCACTGACTTGAAGCTGCGTCCGTACAAGATAAGTATCCATCAGAAACTTCGTGACTGTGATGAAAAAAGTCGCAAACGCTACTGTGCTTGGTTTAGCAGGAAATGCCACACTTCAAGTCGGTTCATCGAGAACATCTGGTTTTCAGATGAAGCGCACTTTCATTTGGACGGGCGTGTTAACAGCCAAAATTACCGCTACTGGGGTACTGAAGCACCAAGTGAGGTAGCAGAGAGGCCGTTGCACAGTAAGAAATGCACGGCTTGGTGCGCGATCAGTGCGCAGGGCATTTCCGGCCCCATTTGGGTGGAAGATAGCGATGGTAACGCCGCAACAGTCAACGCGGCGCGGTACCGCAAGATCCTGCAAAGATTTTGGAATGGCCTGCGCACTCGCTATCGCCACGCACCGGACCGGCTGAATGTACAGTGGTTCCAGCAAGATGGTGCGCCACCACACCGTGCAACAGAGACCAAGGTCTGGCTCCAGGACCATTTCCAGGACCGCCTGATTGCAAAGGGGGTCGGCATCGAGTGGCCCCCTCACTCTCCGGATTTAACGCCACCGGATTTTTTTATTTGGGGTCATCTGAAGTCGGAAGCTTACAAAAATGGACCCAAGACCATCGTCGAACTCAAGAAAGCCGTGGAACAAGCGGTGAGACGAATCCCTGTCGCCACATGCCGCGCCGTAATGGAAAGCGCTCGTAAAAGAGCTGAGCTGTGCCTTCGCGAAAACGGTGGTCACCTGGAACAAGTACTATAGATGGTCAGCTGTAGTTCTCTGACGTCAGCCGCTGATATCCAGCAAAATAGCATCGATTTGCGAATGTTTTGGTGCCTGTTTTACCAGTATGCGATGAAAAATACAGGCTTGAGACAAAAAACAAATGTGTTCCTTTATTCTGAATGACCCTGGGCAGCCGTCCAACCTTGTCCCGATTATCTGCGGGGCAAAAATGGATTTTCACCGTGCTTCAAGTGTTTGGAATATTCCGGGAGGATATTTTCCTTCCGGGCACGGTCATCTCGGTGTAGTTACGTGTCATCCATCTACCCAATGCTGTTCAGAGAGCAGATACACACGGCGGTAGCTGGCGTGCGGCCATGCTGTACTTACCAATTTTAGGAGGGAATCCCTTAAAAATGCACTAGCTGAAAAGATGTGAGATAATGTTAAATCTATTAACCCTTTTAGTGACAGGCTCCAGGCTACCCCTATTATAGTGGCAAGGGGGGTTGTTTAGGAGTTAGGACCCCCCCCCCTTGATATCTCGAGATCTAACTAGCCGATTTTCAAACTTCAAACGGCATTCGATTCCACTCAACGAGATCTACATTTTGAAAAAAACCAAAAATGCAAATAGGGGGGGGGGGCGTAGGAGGGTAAAAACTGAAAATTTTATATACTTCTTCGACTGTTCACCACGGCCATGTTTTTTTAACCAATTTTGAGTCAACAACTGCCAATTGATGCAGGATGAATCAAAAATTGACATGCATCACAAAAATCAGCATTTCGAAAATTCCAAACGGGTGATTAAATTGGGAGGTACATGAAATACATAATTAATCGGGTGTTTTGCTGGTGCTGTCACTGAAACGGGTTGGCAATGGTCTTATTATGTTGCAAAAACGTATGATAAAATGGCCAAAATTAGATTGGATATTCATAGGAGGCGTTAGGGCACCGAAATTGGGTGGTGAAATCGACCTCCCCTTTTCCTGAAACCACCTATGATCCATCCCTTGTTCACTTGTGAACTTGTAATACCTACAAATAATGTTGATATGCCTACAGGATGACTAACTACAGTTAAAATGGATCAACATCGTGATCTTCATCCAAATGACTCGCTTCACGAATGGGACCTCCCAATTCCTCATGCTCTGGAACCGCCATTGATAAGGTATCAACTTGAAATTTTCAGGGAATGTGCCCAAATTAGGCCTAAGAAAAGTCAGAAATTTTTATCTTCTTATTTCCAGCCTTTTTGAAGATATTCCCGAAAAACCTGAGGGTGGATGAAAACAACCCCCTTGCCACTAATAAGGTTAGAAAATTGATAAAAAATAAAAACAGCGTTGTAACACTCTAAAATATATGAATGGCTCTCGTTATACATCATCTTTGTTTACTGTCTGGTTGCTGCCTTTGTCATCGACGTTTCCTCACTACTGTAGGTATAACAAGGCATATATAATTGGCAGTATTCGCCTCCATGGGTGTTTCGCTGGGCGTTTCCCTCGTGCCGCTTCACTTCAGCGTTAAATTAGTATGCATTGCTTTTGTCAGTTTCATTTTCTTCTCGAGCATTGGACGTCACTCAACTTTGCAAAGGGGTCCTTGTGGACCAAAGATTCGCCGAAACGACAAATGAGAAAGCCATCAATTGCCTTTTCTAGCTGATTGTTAGTAGAAGTGGTTAAACTGGCAGTGGCACTTTGCCATTTATAGACATCAGAAGATCTTGTTGCATTAAAGAAACTGGTGAAAAAAAAAACAAGAAAGACTGTAATTTGTTTATAATATGCGATGCAATTCGTTACTCCTGATTATGACTTGAACCAATGTATGTACTATTAACTTTTGAGTTATTCGCTCCTCGGCCCTCCTTTTCTCGATGCAGATTTATCCCAGCTTGTTACTTTTATCAACATCGCATTTCAATTTATTCCCTTCTCAACGTTCCCTTCGCATGAGCGGAACGTCATAGCCCGCCCATTCTGACAGAAATCTGATAATAAACTGGATATATCTGTGCTGCGTCATCAGAGCCGTGGGTACGCGTTTTATATGTCAATGGGGCGTGTTACGTGTGTCATGCGTGTCAACTAGCGTGTTTCACGCTCCAACGGCACTCGTCCACGTCAAATATGTAGATCGCCAGAGCGTCATGAAACGGCGCTTCAGGCAGCTGTGAACTGCATGCCTAATGCCCACTGCAGAGGCAAGTGATCAATGAGACATATCAGACAATGACTCGAGAAGATTCGACAGACTGTATCTGGGTCGACTGGGCTGTAACACAGCCGACAAAGTCGCACTGATGTGCCAGATGTGTCGGCGCTGTCGAACTCTGTAATTGTATGAACAATGCAGCGAATGAGCCTGTGATAACTATTTTGTGAAGCTCGGCCATTGCTGCTAAGGAAAAGCAAAAATTACAATATTTTTTAGAAAATGATGAATTGCAATTTGAAATCTATCTGAGCTAGACCCGTGAAAATGTTCATCAATAGTAAATATTTTACACTTAAGCACGTATTTGAGTATGATCATGAGTCTTTAACGTTTAAATCATTTAACATAAAGGCGTCGCTGATAATCGAGTTGCAACGAAGCAAGAGCTTAGTCGGTAGTCCTATAAGACTTTGAGTGCACCAGTCAGTAAGACACCGAGTCGAGCTTAGCTCCACTCCACTTCGCCGAATTCTTGTCAAATATATTACCTTTTTAGACACACATACATCAGCGTTCCATTATCCCCGGTGCTATATCCGAGAATTCGAAACAAATCGCGCCCTATAATCCAAAGCTAGTGCGCTCCATCTGTTATTCGACACCGGTGATTGGTACTGGCCTGCAGGCCAGGTCCAGGCCATAAAGTCACCGGAGATGTGCGTTGTTAGGCCGGGGGCAGACCGTAGACGGTGTCGATCAATACCACAAACCGGGTCGGAGGGGCGAGCGGGGTCTGTTTTCCTCGCGCGGCCGTGAGCTGACCGGTCGGAGCTCCGCGGGGACCGGCCAGGGTGACAGAGCGGTCGACCCGGCGGTCAGAGTGGAGAGAGAGAGAGAGAGAGAGAGAGAGAGAGAGAGAGAGAGAGAGAGAGAGAGAGAGAGAGAGAGAGGAGAGAGGGAGAGAGAGGGAGGAGAGAGAGGGAGAGGGAGAGAGAGAAGGGTGAGGAAATGGGAGAGAGGGCGAGAGTTAGGGAGAGGAAGGCAGAAAGAAAGAGGGAGGCCGGAGAGAGGGAAAACGGGAGAGAGGGAAAGATAAGGAGAAATAGCAGTAGCAGTAGAAGTAAAGAGAGACAGAGAGAGAGAGAGAGAGAGAGAGAGAGAGAGAGAGAGAGAGAGAGAGAGAGAGAGAGAGAGAGAGAGGGGGGGCAAAGTAAAGCACAAGAGGAGGAAATGGCTCGAGTGATAAAGAACTTGGAAGTGTATGGAGCGAGCGAGCGAGCGAGCGAGAAAGGGAAATTATGGAAAGCAGAATCGAAGTGCATATAACCCAGCCCCCGTTCACGAGCTTCAGAATTCCTTTACCGTGACGTCATCACGGCGCATGAATTTTCCTTCACCCATAGAAATGCATGCAAAGCATGGTGTGTTTCAGGCGGGCTAAGGAGAAATCTAAGGCCTACATGTGTTCAAAAGACGTACCACTAAGCCAATGGATTCGTCTCATTACGATAAATGGGGTTGAAATCGAAACATTCGGCCTATATTTATCTAAAATGGGCCAATCAAATGGTCCCTGCAACTCACAATGAAGGATTTCCTCTGCGTTGAAAAATTTGTTTGAAGTGTTTTTTCATCAGCGACAGGGGAAATCCTTCATAATTGCTACCAGATTACTACCATATTCCCTCGCATTTCTGTTGCGCATTGCCTCACAAATCAGAGTTTTGTGAGGTTTATATTAATTTAATTGTCATATTTTGACTGATTTTGGCAATTTTCAATTATTTTAACGCAGCATGGATCAGATAGCTCTCATAGTTTGCTGAAGAATGTGGCTTTTGCTTGGTTATTTTCAAGTTATCTGTGATTTGGTGCGCCGTGATCGTAGCATTATACAGATTATATCAAATTGAATCAACTTTTGAAGTGAAGTTCACATGAAAAATCAAAAGTTCAAGCATAATAATTGTTTAAACATAATGATGCAACATGTGTCTCCCAGATGGAACTTATATTTCAATTGAAAACTGAAAATGGAAAACAGAAGATGGATCTGCGGAGTTACTGAGATCACAAGGTGCTCTTGATTGTCGGTAATTGAAGATGTTGAGAGAACTTGTGAATCTGCATACCAGTCCTAACTAGCTTGATTGTTTGAAACTATTTTAATTCTCATAATTGTGTAATGTGTAGTGACTGTGCACACTGCGCAGCACATGTGCGCAGAAATGTGCAGGTGGCTGGTAGGTGGGTTAAACTTCGGAGATGCGAATTTGGATGTCAGTTATAGAATTAGTGGTTATGCCTTGTAGAGTAAGCTCTGCTGTTTTTTTGTAATTGTCTTTTTTATAATTGTAACCTACAATGCTGTTAGTTTCATTTTTATTAAAATGCTCGACCAGAACATCCAGAATTTGCACTTGTTCATGCATGAATGGCTAAGTTTGGGGTGTTTATCCAACCCTGACTGCTCAAGTTTTTCAAAGGCACATGACACAGCACGGCTAGATCAGTTGGTACCTACCTGTTGACTATTTTTGTTTTTGGTGGTGATGTGTTTGCTGTTTGTCTTTTGCAAGGTGGTCAATGAAATAAAATAATGCATTATTTTGGAATGTTTCCTTGACAGAAGCCAGGAGCCGGATTGATGTGTGCTGGTGAATGAGATGGTTCAAAAGCATCATCTGATGTTTTTCAATGTGCATAAGCCATAACATCCCTTTCATACGCTGAAGTTTTAATAGCTTCTCAGTCTCTGTTATTTTCCTGAAATCAAAATATTGGTGTAGATAAGAGATATCAGTACCTTCTCAGAGGTACCTGCCTTCTGCTGGATGAATATTTAATTGGTTGGACGAAATGGACAGGTAGCCTTATGATAATGTAATGTGAAATCTTATTTCTATAAAACTTTGAAAATGAAGTTCTAATTATTCATATGTGCATACATTTTTGATGACTAAGAAAGTTTTCCACAAGAGTAGAAAATGTGGGAAAGTCTATCAAATAACACATTCTGAAGGCTCAATGCTGACAGAGTGCTGCCTCAAAGAATAACTGACTTGCTGGGTTACGAATATTTCTTTATTTTAATTTTCAAATGTAATGTACAATACATTGCAGTGAAATAACAAAATAGTGCAGTAAAATAGTATTGGCGACGATCAGGGTTGGCATTTTTGCCGGCAAAAACTAGTTTATGCCATTTGCCAACCGGCAAAAAGTGGCAAAAACTGGCAAAAACTAAGAAATATCACAATGCTATGCCTGGACATGAATTTGAACATGAAACATTTTAAGGAGAATTCGGTGAAAGCTTTATGCTTTCAAACAGAAGTGACATTGACCATTGAAATGCTTCATAACTCAGAAACATTTTCATGGGCTTTCCATAAGGAGCTAGTAAGATGCCTTTTGGGGGGTGACAAATGAGCCAGTGCAAGGGTGACTGGGTGAGTCCTGCACAATCGGAAGTACGAAGGGGTATCTGCCACTGATATGCGCACGGCACCGCATGGCACCCTACTTACCGTGGCCGTCTTGCCCCACTCTCCCCTACATGGAAATACATTCCGTTGTGGATGTCTACTGACATGCATAGACATTTTAAGCAGGGATAAGTAATGAGGCAAACTTCAGAATGTTTAGTGCATCTCTATAACTACCAGAAATGCATTTGTGCATTTCAAATCCATTCCTAACTAGAAAAGTTGTAGGTTTGACCATCTGAGTTTTAGCCAGTTGTTGCCAGTTCTTGCCACCAGGGTTTCTGCCAGCCGGTTTAAACCGGTTAAAACCACTGGCAAAAACCAGTTTTTGCCACCCCCTGCCAACCCTGGCGACGATCAAACAACACGTGCGCCATTGATGTCTGCAAAAATTGCTACCAGATTGCTACCAAATCCGTGACGTAGCTACGGCGCCTTTATTTCCCTAGTGAACCTGTAACAGAGTAAAAATGTTTGGTTCTTTGTCGCCAAGCCGCCCTCCGCCGTGCGTCCGTGGGTATGTGTGTCGGAGTTTGCATCTCCTCTGTCCGTTGCCATGGCGACGCCGCGCGACGCGGCGCGGCGAGAGACGCGGCGGGAAGGGAGTCGAGCTTGGGAACCCGCGGGGGATGTTGTCGCCGTGTGATTGGCAATACAGTTTTTGCCGTTAATCGAGACTCTCGAGCTGGAAACCGGAAAGAACACGCGATCGGTAACATTGGGGGCTCGTCCGCTGCGTCCCTAGTCCAGCGAGACTCAGTACCGTGCCGTTAGTATTCTTTTTTTAACGCAACTTTGTAATTTTCCGACGCCATGCCGGCGTCTGACCCCGCGCCGGCTAGTGATTCACCACAGCCGCCAGCTGACGCCATCACGGAGGCGAAACCGACAGCTATGCTCGCATTCATGGAAGAAATGCGGCTGCATATGCAAAATCAAGACAGGCAGATAACAGCGCTACAGCAGGCCGTATCTGTCAGGGCGGCTCCGGCGGGCGACCATGGCGCCGGTACAAACGATGCCGTCGCCCCCATCGGGCCTCCAGTGAGTCGTGAGACGGTCCAGAGCCATCCGACTCGCTCTCACGACCTGCTCCCGTTTCGTGAAGATCCAGCAGAGCCCATGGACGAATTCTTCGCCCGGTTTGAAAGGTACTGTACGTCTGAATACCGCGGTACAATGGAAGACGCGCTGCCGCTGCTCCGTTCAAAGCTGTCGGGCCGCGTTCTGGAAATATTCGATGCTAACGGACCCCGCAGCCCGTACCCAGTGATCAAGCGCCGAATGTTGGAGTGGGCCGCTCGTCAGCGCGGCTACGAGGAGACGACTGCGACGGACGCATATCGGGACGCCGCGCGCCGGCCGGGAGAATCTCTGGCAGTGTATGCGTTCCGGCTGGCTGCGCTGTTCGAAGATGCGTACCCTGAGGCGGACAAACAGGTGAGCAATGATCTCCAACGTAAACTGCTGTCAACGCTGCCCACGTGTGCCGCTGACTTTCTCCGCCGGCAGCTGCGTTATGCGCTGATTAATCATGATACCACGCTCAGGTGGGATGGGTTGGTGTCATACCTGGAATGTGAACGATTCGAGTCGGAGGCTGATGGCACACACGACTCGTTATATGCCCGTGCTTCAGCGGAGCACGGCAGTCAGTCAACGGCCGCGCGCCGGTCGTGCAAAAGCTCCCGTCCCCGGACAACGTCACCACGGTCACGTCCTGCGCTTCACGACCTCCGTTTGTCCGCTGACGAGTCAGACAGCGACTCGGACTGCTCTCATCGTTCCGTCAGCGTCCCGCGCGGTGCATTTAAGTCACGTGGTGCGTCAGCCCGCGGACACCGCGCACCGACTGCCGTGCAGCCGGCACACTCGCCAACCCGCGACCGTCAAAGGAACCCTCTGCGCTGCGATTTCTGCCGCCGCCGCGGTCACACCGCGAACGAGTGCCGGCGTGCCAATGACCTGTGTTTCACGTGCGGCGCCTCTGGCCACTTTGCGCGTGACTGCCGCACCTCTCACGACGATGGGCCTGTCCTCTCAGCCCCAGGTCGCGCGCGCCGCCCCAGCTCGCCACTCCCGCTGGACAGGTCCCGAGAAGACCCGCCAAGCCCGGCTGTAATGCATGCGGAGCGTGGGGCTTCTCGAGCCCTCCGCCGCGGCCGTCGTGCCCCAGCACTCAGTCAGACGGAAAACTAGATGGTCGTACTGCCGCGGCGGGGCCAGCCGCTACGACCGATTCTAGCCCCGCGCTTCCTCTGCATGCGGAAGCTGTCTTCGCCTCGTCTGCCCGACCGCAGCCAGCCCTTCACGCGAAGTTTACTGTGGCTGGGTGCTCTGAGAATGTGACGGGCGTGATAGACACTGGCTCTGACCGCTCCATGATCGCGCGACACTTGGTTGATGATGCTGTGATTCGACCGTGTTCGGAGGTTGTTCACGCGATCGGCGGCCGCACGCTACATCCGGTGGGACGTGCAGAGGTCTCCGTTGTTCTGCACGGGGTGCCGCTTCAGCTCACAGACTGTCTGGTGCTCGACTCGGACCGCGCCGTAACTGATCTGATTATTGGCTGTGACGCGCTGGAACGACACAGACTGTGTATCGATGTCTCTCGCCGAGCGGTCACTGGCCGACATGTGGATGGTTCGCAGTGGACGCTGTACCTGCCTGATGGGGATCGCAACTCCGCCTGTGCGTATTTCGCCCGCGCAGTGCCCTGTCGCGCGACTCGAGACGTCACAGTTGCGCCTGGTGACTCTGTGACCCTCCCCTGCCTGATCAGTTCCCAGCCTACCTGCGACGTTTGTGATGCGCCCTCCCGCTCGTATGTGTTCACTGGGGACGTCGCCAGTGCGCCCTGCTTGCAACCTGTTGATGGAATTGTGGATCTGTCCGAGCCCTGTGTGCTGGTTTGCAATCGAGGCTTTGTACCAACCACTGTCCGGAAAGGTGCACTGATCGGCCAGCTGTACACTGCAGCGGACAGCACGTTTGACTGCGATCCCCCCGTGGAAGTCCTTGCCGCTTCGTCGGACGCCGCTGACGAACAGGTCAGTCGCCCGCCGTCCGCTGACGAGATACCTGGCCTCTCACGTGAACAGCGCGACGCCGTGCAGGAAATCTTCGACCGGCACTCGAAAGTGTTCGGGGGTGATGACGCTGACACCCCGCGGACTGCTCTGACCGCGCACCGAATTGAACTAATGGATGACACCCCGATCTACGTGCGACCCCGACGGATGTCTCCACCGATCGCCGAAGATGTCGAGCGTCAATGTCTGGAGCTTGAACGTCTGGGGATCATCGAACGCTGCAACTCAGCATGGAATGCACCAATCGTGCCGATCCGGAAGCGCGATGGTTCGCTTCGCCTATGCATCGACTACCGCCGCCTGAACCGCCGCACTGTCACAGAGCGTTTCCCGATGACAGATGTAGCAGATTCCGTCTACAGCGCGCATGATATGCGCTGGTTCAGCTCGCTGGACATTCAACGAGCCTACTACCAGCTTCCCATCGCAGAAGAGTCGCGGGACTTTACCGCGTTCAGCACGCAGCGGTCCCACTACCGGTTCCGATGTCTCAGTTTCGGACTGAAAAACGCTCCTGCTGTTTTCCAGCGCGAAATGCAGGCCATTTTCGCGGGATTCTCACGTCAGCAGCTTGTGGTGTATCTCGATGACCTGCTCCTGATGGAATCGTCGTTCTCCGGCCATCTGCAGCTCGTGGATGCTGTCCTGTCGGCGCTGGAGGCGCACGGGATCACGCTGAACACAGCGAAGTGTCACTGGTTTCAGCCTGAAGTAAAGTTTCTCGGACATCAGCTCTCGGCAGCTGGACTGCGCAAGGCCCCTGAGTACATCGAGAAAGTTCAGAGCTTCCCGCGGCCGCAGACTGTTCAGGAGCTGCGCCGGTTCCTCGGCCTCGTGAACTTCCAGCGGAAGTTCGTTCCCCGCTGCTCGGAGGTCGCTCGCCCTCTGTCTGAGCTCACCGGCCAGTCTGGCTCCACTGCGCTTACCTGGACACCCGAAATGACTGACTCGTTCGAACAACTGAAGAATGAGATCGCCCGCGACGTCATGCTTGCCTTTCCAGACTACAGCGACACCGCCAACCCTCTCTGTCTCTGGGTCGACGCTTCGGCCTATGGGGCTGGCGCGTGCCTCACTCAGCGTCAGGACGGGCGGGATCGCGCCATCGCGTTCGCCTCGATGTCCTTCACGAACGCTCAGCGTGGCTATTCAGCGACTGGTCGGGAACTCGCGGCGCTCCGATGGGGCGTGAAAACTTTTCATTCGTTCCTGGCTGGGGTTCATTTCATCGCGTACACCGACCATCAGGCCCTCGTTCACCTGCACTCACTGCGGTTGATTAACCACCGGGTCGCGAGGACCGTGGAAGAGCTGGCGGCCTATGACATGGAGATCCGACACGTCCCCGGCCGTCTGAACGCTGCCGCTGACATGCTGTCCCGCGTGGGAGCCCCAGACGGCGCGCCGCCTGCGCCCGAGACTCCCGCCGACACGGGTCTCCCTCCCGGTCTCATCCTCTCGCATCGGCCGGAGGGGGGAGGGGACAGCCTGGTAGAGTGCCTCTGCGAGTGGATGAGCACCAGCGCGCTTCAGCCAGCTGTCAACCGCGAGCTCCGTGCGAAGCTGATCGATGAGGCTCTTCGCTCACCAGGAAGATATGGACTGAAACTCGACCGGTCTGTGCGCCAGGCCTTGCGGTTGATGCGCCTGCCCGGACAGCCGCTGGCTGTGGAGCTGCTTGCGGTTTTCGCCTGCCTGTTCGACGTGAGAGTCCTGGTGCACTTCGGACCTGATCATCCCATGACCTTCTGCAGTGCGCGCCACTCGAAACGGGGCAACATTCACCTGCACTGTCTGGCGGGCATCCACTTTAACCTCCTCACTGAGACCGGCGCGCTAGATGAGCAGAACCCCGTGCTCTCAGCGTACATCGTGAACGAGGAGCGAGCTCGTGACGGCTCGGATCAGGGACTGTCTCGGCGACACAGTGCGGAAGCCCAAGGGAAGAATCTGCAGAGCGAGGCAGAGGAGACAATGGGTCCTGCATGTGGCCATCTGTTCAGTTCGCGCTGCTCGGCAGCAGCGATCTGCAATGGACAGGCGGCCTGCGCGCTGCTGGATAGCGGCGCGGCCGTCAGCTTGTGCAGTGCTGACTCGCTGGGGCGCCTCGGCTTCAGAGATTCCGACGTTCGACGGAGCAATGTTGCGCTGCAGGGACTCGCTGGATTGACGTTCGGAACTGAGTACGTTGAAGCTGAAGTCGCACTTTCGCCTGAGATGAAGACAGTTCGCGTGCCGTTGGTGATTGAACGTAGCAGCTCATTCGGTCACTGCCTGCTGCTGGGTGTGAACTTCCTGCACGAAGCTGGCGCGATCATCGACGTGGAACGGCGAGTGGTAACCTGTGGGAATCGCGTGAGTCCCCTGTTGGAGCAGCAGCATGCGCCAGATGGTGACGCCTTGGTCGGACTGACTCAGGTGCAGCGCGTGCCAGAAATCCCAGCTGTACGCGAACATCAGCAGCACAACCGTGCAATCCGCTCTCTCGCTCATCATGTACGGCGGAAGACGAGCAGGGCAATGCTGCCACGATCTCTTCGTCACTTCCGCAAGCACTGGGATCGAGTTGCCATGGTCGAAGGACTGGTGGTGTATCAGTTTGATGAGCACAGACACGTGCCGGTGGTGTCCCGAGACTGGCTTGTGGAACTGGTTGGGACCATGCACATGGAGTCAGCTCACGCCGGTCGCGACAAGCTAATCGACATGGTGACCCAGCAGGTATTCTGTCCCGGGGCGGCCAACATCGTGGCGGACGTGGTTGGCGCATGCAAGAAATGCCAGCTCTTCAAGCCGTCTTCCCACGTGAAGTCTCCTCCGACCATACGGATCACCGCCAGCGCACCGTTCGAACTGATCGAGGCAGACTTGGTGATGCTTCCCCGCAGCGGACGCGGCCACATCGGGTGTCTTGTGGTGGTCGACCATGCCTCTAAGTTTGGTATCGCGGTGCCGATTCGGTCCAAGTCGTCGCCAGCGGTTGCTGCGGCATTCGAACAGCGGGTGCTGCCGGCACTCCTTCGTCCAGCGGCCCGTTGTCTGACGGATAACGGCGGAGAGTTCTGCGGGGCCGAGTTCGAGGCCGTGCTGGAGCGATGGGGCATCGTCCACGTTCTGTCCACGCCACTGCGCGCACAAGGTCACGGCGCGGTTGAGCGCTTGAACCGGACACTTGGTCAGTCCCTGCGAATGTTGGACGGTGCACCCGGCGACTGGGACCTACGCCTTCCCCGAGCCGTGTCAGCGTACAACTCGACCTTGCACTCCGAACTGGGCGTGTCGCCAGCTCAGTACCTACTGGGGCGCGCGCACGAGATCAGCGATGTTCCGCGAGTCCCGTTGACGACGCAGCGTACATGGAGTCCGGGACATCCGAGCTTCGCGCCTTTCCGTGTCGGCGAACAGGTCAAGAAGGCGATCGAACGCCCTGGCAACCTGCTGGCCAGCAAGCTCGGACCTCGCTACGCTGGCCCGCTGACAGTGACGCGAGTGAACGACAACGGCGTGACCTACGAGGTCAGCGACCAGAGAGGGCACTCACAGCGAGCCCACCACGCGCAGCTGAGACCATGGAAGAACCCTCCAGCGTACATCCAACGAGCATCTCCGCGCGTACGTCGGCTCTTCCACTGGGCGAACGACGAACCGGAGCCACCAGACGAGGCAGAACGGACCGCCTCCGTCAACCTTCACGTGCCATGTGGCCTGGTACCGCAGTCGACACAGCCCGGGATAACGAGACATGAAGTGACGACGCAGCCGGCGATGCCAAGTGATACAGCTGAATACGAAACGACAGCGCCGTGTGAAGTGTCACCACCTCGACCTTGCCTGCGGTCCCCACGACAGGGTAGCGAACAGGAGACCCAGGGAACGCCACGGCCACGCGCTGAAGGATCTCCGCCGCGGCAGGTACGATTCCAGCTGCCAGCCACCACCGAGCCTCCCGACGATGGTCTGCGCAGATCTTCGCGGACTCGACGGCCGCCGCAGTGGCTAAGCGACTACGAAATGTGAGGCGTATTCAGGGATACGTCTGTGCGTGTAGCGTACACTGTACATACCGTATGTGCTCCGATGCTTCGTTGTATGTGTTGAGCGGCGGCATTGGCTGGCGGGGGGAGATGTAACAGAGTAAAAATGTTTGGTTCTTTGTCGCCAAGCCGCCCTCCGCCGTGCGTCCGTGGGTATGTGTGTCGGAGTTTGCATCTCCTCTGTCCGTTGCCATGGCGACGCCGCGCGACGCGGCGCGGCGAGAGACGCGGCGGGAAGGGAGTCGAGCTTGGGAACCCGCGGGGGATGTTGTCGCCGTGTGATTGGCAATACAGTTTTTGCCGTTAATCGAGACTCTCGAGCTGGAAACCGGAAAGAACACGCGATCGGTAACAAACCAACCTGAGTAGTAAAGTAATCTTGCATATAACCTACCAGTATAACGCCTTTTGGGGCGACTAACGGAGCGAGCGAGAGGGTGAGCCTTGCACGTGCGAAATTTCGAGGGGGTACCTCCAGCTGACTTGTGCACGGCACCCTACTAACCGGTCTCTAGCGATGTGCCAAATTTGAGCACAATCGGCCCAGCCGTTCTCGAGATCTGGAAGAGGCACCCTGCACGTGCGCACGTGCAAAATGGGTCCCAACTGATTTTTGCACGGCACCCCACTAACCGGTCCCTAGCCATGTACCAAATTTGAGCGCCATCGGTCCAGCCGTTCTCGAGATCTGGAATCGACCCCTGCACGTGCGCACGTGCAGCAGCACCCCAACTCCGGCACATGGATACGCATTGCCTAGTGGGTGCCTACCTGCATGCCAACTTTCAGCGCAATCGGCCAAGTAGTTACCGAGATATTGCAACAATTGCAAAAGTGACACCTCTTCGTTTTGCACGTGGCACGTGCATAAGGGGTCACCCACATGCATCGGGAATAGTCCAATACTTGGTAGAAGGAATGAAGCTACCCTACAAAAATTACCGCATGTAAATCGGTCAAGTGGTTGCTGAGATGGTGTCCGGACAAATTGCCGAAAGGCGATTTACCGAATGTCATTTTGCCGAATGCATTTCGCCGAATGTCATTTTGCCGATGTGCTTTTTGCCGACGTGTCAAAAAGTCGAAATGCTAAAAGTCGAAATGCCATTTGCCGACATGCCTTTTTGCCGAAATGCCAATTTGCCGAAATGCTTATTAGTCGAAATGTAAATTTGCCGAAATGCGATTTGCCGAAATGTCGATTAGTCGAAATGTCAATTAGTCGAAATGTCAATTAGTCGAAATGTCAATTAGTCGAAATGTCAATTAGTCGAAATGTAAATTTGCCGAAATGTAAATTTGCCGAAATGTCAATTTGCCGAAATGTCAATTGCCGAAATGTCAATCTGCCGAAATGTCAATCTGCCGAAATGTCAATCTGCCGAATTGGCAGTTTGCCGAAATGTCAATTAGTTGAAATATAACTTCGCCGAAATGTCAATCTGCAAACCTAGGTTAGGTTAGGTTAGGTTAGGTTAGGTGGTGTTTATTTACTTAGGTCGATCACCAATTTACTTTTGGTGCAATCCCCAAGTAAGAAGCAAATCACATGATAGGTATCCTTTGACCTCCTGATTTCATAACTAATAATTAGGTATTCATGGCACAAGCAAGTTTAAAAGCACCAATACCATGTGGAAATATACATCAAATTGCTCGTGGCGAAGCAGTGCAGTGCCGAAGGCAATGCCTTAGGAGAGATTACAGGCAAAGGTAAGTCAAATATTTTTAGGTTAACCCTCGCCGGCCGAGGGGGGGGTGGGTGGGTGCCGCACCCCCAAAGGGTTTTTCGCGATAGCTCCGAACACGCTGGCGATAGAGAGCTGAAACTTGGCATAGCTGACCTTTGATTCAAGTCGGATCTTTTTACACCAACCGCATTTTCGGGTCAGGTCAGGTCACCGACCTATGACGTCATAAGTGAACCTCTGCACGGTCTTCAGATGTCGCAACTTCGCAACGCCCTCACGGCCAGAGGAGCTTTCACAGGGAAATGAAACATGCAGGACCTAATATCCATTACGAGTCTCAAAGCTTGTACAGGGTGTCTCAAAAGTTCGTTTACACATTTCCCATGTCAATAAAGCATATAAGAACCGGCCAAAAATCTCAGGTTTTGGTGTCCGTGTGTACACTAAACAAATATGCATGCTTTGACAACTGATTCGGAAGGTTGGAAACCAAACCCTTTGCTGTATCTCCAAAAATATTTGCCCATACCGATTTTCGTCACTCCGTCAGCTGCCGGAGGCTGATAAAAGGTTACCAGCTTTCAAGCTCTTGTAGGGGAATCCCCCGCAGTTTCTGCGTCGGATTTAGGTTTGACGAGCTCCCCGGCAACATCCGCTTCTCCCTGAAAGCCGATAGCTTGCATCGACACCATCCGTGAGTATTTTGTAGGTCTTCTCTGGCGCTAACTCCTTCATGAATGACTGGCGCCGACCTCCCAAGCACCATTTTCCTTTTCAAAACAACCCCATTCCTGAACAAATGGGAAGTGCCAGGGGCAAATTTTTCGCAGCATATCGTAGCAGAATGTGTCGGCCATCTGTTTCTTAGACTCATTTTGCAAAATTTGTTAATTCCGAACGCTCGTCATTCCCAATGCCAAGACCTTCGCTGGGTTCCGGAGTGTTTTCCTCAGGAGAGGTTCTGCTTTGTAAACGGCCAAAACCTGTCCATCGTGCGGTTTTGTCCGGATTTTGTGTGTAAAAGAAAGCTATTTGCTCCAGATCTGCCTCTTGAAACTTCGTTAGATAAAACTTTACATTAATTGACACTTTTGGAGGGTCACTTGTCCTCGGCTTTGACGATTTTCGCATTATTTTCCCTCAAAATTTAGCGTTATAGATATTATAAACAATTTTAAATGATATTTTGTCTTTATTTTATGATGACCTGCAATTTTTGAAACTGGGTAACCTCTGTCTGTGAGCTTCTAGTCAGTTTTCAATAGTTAGGACTGCATTTTCAGCTGCTTTCCGGAGCACGAGTCTGCTGCGGTACAAGGGTCGTTCAAAGCGCTGTTAGTCTCGCATGGTTTTGTCCTTCAAAAATTTTAGCCACCGTTTTTATTAGATGACCATCATGTTGTACTCATCCTCGCCGACACTTTGCCATGTGTCATTTCCGACCTAACCATTCCCATTACTCGTGAAACAGAGAGTTTCTCAGCCGACCCGAGTATGCGACCTCCATTTTCATGCCTGATCCATGGTCAGAGGTGAACCCTTTTTGTGTGCTCATGAAGGGTCGAATGCGCTTGAAAACAATGAAGCTGCTTGAGGAAGGTTGTTACCAATGCCCATGCAAATTTTCGACTGTTAATTTCATGTTGATTCAGAATTATTGACAAAAAAGCATGGCTGGTACCTGTAAGCGAACTTTTGAGACACCCTGTATATCTCAGATTTTCCTAAAGGTTATTTGAAGTCAGGTCATTTTCGTGACCTCACCATTATAAGTCAAGAAGAAAAATGAAAACTGCTATTCTGGCGCCGGGAACGACCTCTAACTATCTCAAGCACACAGAATCGTGATTTGACGCCTTCCTTGCAAGGTAAGATGCGTCACTTTTGCAATGTTGACCTTGCGTGACGTCATTTATGACGTCATCAAAGTCATATTAGTTTTTTGTCAATAACTCCCGATCAAATTGAGCTAGCGAGTCGGGAAAGCCACCAATGGACTCAGGAAGACCTGCAGAATCGAATAATATGCGACATGACCTCTTTCCACCAACTTCATGACCTGTGGGTGCTGACCTGACCGTGACCTGAGGTCAACACCCTAAGTTGACCTGACCCAAACAAAAATTATATCATTTGACGCGCCTAAGCAAGGCAAACACGGTGCTGCCAAAATCGCGGCCCTTTTTGGCGAAGTTATTCGCCAAAAACTGAACCGTACCTTGGGGCATTTGACCTGACCTCAGAGGTCACCGGCTGACGTAGTACCTTAAAATCAGGTATCAATCTCTGCGTCTCGTAACGGCGCACACGCTCGTTTTTTCCGCGACGCGCCAGCTCCACCAGGGGCGAAACGACTAATAAGCATTTCGGCAAAAAGGCATGTCGGCAAATGGCATTTCGACTTTTTGACACGTCGGCAAAAAGCACATCGGCAAAATGACATTCGGCGAAATGCATTCGGCAAAATGACATTCGGCAAATCGCCTTTCAGCAATTACCACCTCGGCCGGCGCGTATGTAGAAAACCATTAGGTCCGGTGAGGGTTAAATTGTTGTGTATCTGGCTTCAGGCCTTCGGATTGAAGCCTGATGCACAACCACTTAACCCTATTCCTGGCGGGCTCCGCCGGGACAAGAAACTGGCGGGGGGGGGGCCGATTCGGCCCCCCCCCCCCTGAGATCTCGAGAACGAAGCAAGATAGCGACAAGCGGTAAACGGCATCGGATACGCATGGACAAGGTCTACAATTTTTACAAAGGTCATTTTCAGGTCAGGTCAAAGATGACGTCACAGGGGTCGAAAAAGTCAAAATGGCGGCGCTAGATATGGAGAGAGTTTTTCTCGAATAACTTTCGAATTAGTCAAGATAGGAACAAACTAAGGGCATCATCGTGATCCTCTCGTCAATCTGCATCGAATGATATATATGTTGACCTCGAAAGGTCAAGGTCAAAGGTTGACCTCAGGTCACGTGACCTCGAGGTCATCATGTATATCATTCGATGCGTCTTGACGAGCTGAACACAATGAGACCATCCACGCGTCTGTATCTTGTTCCTGTACGGAGTTATTGGCCAAAAACCTTTGGTGACCTTTGATGACGTCACATGACCTCACAGCTGCCCAACAGCAAAACAGACCTCAAGGTAGTGAAGGTTGATCGTATATGAAGTCATGTATGGTATATGGGGCCATTCCGACCCGTTTTAGTGGTAAAAACAGGGAGTTGATTTTCCCCCATTGACTTATAATGGGGAGGTCGCGAAACTGACCTGACCTTAGGTCACCGATATCAAAATTCCGAGATATACAAATTGCACATAATGGTACCCTAACTAAAGCCTGAAGAGAAGAAATTGATCGGTCAAAAACTCTAGCTCTGGCGTGATTGCAAACTTTTCTGAGGTAGGGTCACCAAACCGCCTCTGGTGACCTGACCTGAGGTCAGATCAACTCAAAATTTTCAGACATGTTGCGTAGAAGCCTTATAGGAAAGTCAGAAAATTTGAGCTTCCTAGCTCAACGCGTTTGGGAGAAATAACCAAAAAACCACAGGGGGGGGGGCTCCTGAGGCCCCCCCGCCAGGAATAGGGTTAACCTAAAAATAATTGACTTATCATTGTCTGCAATCTATTCATGTGAGTATCTTCTTCCTTATCCACGGGTAGGCAAAAATCAGTATGTCAGGTTAGGTAAGGTTTGGTTATGTTTTTCTTATACTTTGGTGACATGTAAGTGAAAAGTGTTTTTTTTTTACCTTTGAAAAGCGAGTCGGTCCTTTTTTTTAGAAATTTTGTCCGAATGGATGAATGGGTGGCTATGGGCCCGGGTGCCCCGCTAAGCAGAGCTTGTTGCGAATGACACCACGGACCCACCACCCCACCTTGCCCACGCCCGGTTCACTGGTGATAATTTGGATCGAAAGTTTAACGTGCCGCAGGTAGATGGCGGCACGGTCCTCCCGGGTCTAGCCCGCGCCCTGGTGGGGTCTGTTTATAACGCGACCTGGTGGGGGGGGGCTATTTTTTGCCCCCCCCCCTCGTATCTCCGAAACTACTGGACGGATCCGCAAAATTCAAACGGCGTTCGAAAGGCCTGTCAAATTTGTCGAGGAAAACCAAATTTCATTGACCTCGGGGTCACCGATGACGTCACAGGTCAGGTCAAAGATGAAATGTTTCACCGTTCACGGGTCTTCTAGGGAATGCGCTATAACACCGAGGAAAACGCATTTTGTCGAGAATCAGCGATAGGGCGTCAGTTGCCTAGTAGATATATTACTATTAGAGGTCACTGACAATACCAGGTCAGGTCACAGGTCAGGTCACCAAGGGTCACAGGTCAGGTCACATGAGCCCAACTTTACTAAGGTTGTGTGATGCATGTTTTATGGCCAATTTTTCATTTCCAACTCAATGGTATTGGTTATAAGACTATCAGGTACGGCTTAGGTCACTTTCTGGTGAAGTTCAGGTCAAGGTCAGGTCAAGGTCAGGCCAAAAAAGGTCAAATTTTAAAGTTGATAGTTTTGCATAAAATGGGTATTGATTCGATGCAGCTCGTCACGGGGAGTCTAATGGTGGTCTTCGTTTTGCGCTACGGGGTCTAGAATTGCTAAAAATTGAGTTTGAAAATTTGACGTCATCAATTTTGAACAGTTTTTTCGCTATAACTTCGCCAAAAAAAAGAGGTATCGATCTCAAATTTGGTATGTGGATGGAAGGCGGTAAGGACTATCACATATATTCCGGTTTTTGCGAAATTCAAAAAACTTTTTGGATTTTTCGATTATTATATGCAAAAAAATTATTTTTTGATTTTTGGGGGTCAAAATCCAGAAATTTCAAAAATCCGAGATAGCAGTTTTGTAGCCCTGTTGATTCTACAGCTTTTATGTCTTTATCATTTTTCTGTATTTGCAAAGCTATAGGCCTGACAGCTCTTCCCGCGAAACCCTTTTTTGGGTCGAAAACGGCAGAACATGACGTCACTCTGACGTCATTTCCGGCCAACCTATCATAGCCTTTGGAAAAATTTTGGGTCACAATGTGTAAAATTGATGTCCGGGAGGGTACTGAAAGTTTGGTGACGATCGGCGCAGCGGTTCTGGAGATATATCAAAAAGTCTGGAGGGGGGGCAAAAAATAGCCCCCCCACCAGGGCGCGGGCTAGCGTGGCCCTCTCTCGCCAGTTGCCAGCTGGCTTAATATAGGAACGCGGGTCAAACGACGTGGAGCTTCCCGGTCGCGAACTCGCTGCCACCGAGTTAGGAGACGGACGCCTTATCCACTAGGCCACGGGAGGTCCTAAAGTTAATACTTACGGGTCACGTTAGGTTAGGTTAATTTCGGCTAATTGGCATTTCGGCAAATTGACATTTCGACTAATTGACTTTTCGGTAAATTGACATTCCGAGTAATTGACACTTCGGCAAATTTACATTTTGACTAATTAGCATTTCGGCAACTTAGCATTTCGGCGAATTGACATTTCGACTAATTGATTTTTCGGCAAATTGACATTTCGGCAAATTAACATTTCGACTAATAAACATTTCGGCAAATTAGCATTTCGGCGAATTGACATTTCGACTAATTGACTTTTCGGCAAATTGACATTTCGGCAAATTGACATTTTCGACTTATTGCACGTCGGCAAAAAGGCATGTCGGCAAATTGCATTTCGACTTTTAGCACTTCGCCCTTTTGACACGTCGGCAAAAAGACACGTCGGCAAAATGCATTCGACATATTGACATTCGGCGAATAAGCATTCGGCAAAATGCAGTTCGGCAAATTGTCCTGTAACCGCTGAGATATAAGCCTCGCAAAAGCGTGACCACGGCCGGCCGGCCGGCCGGCCGCTCATACTCAGAAATTTCCGTTAATCTAAGGAAAGACTACGCTCGCTTCGCTCGCTCCGTAATAAAGCAAGATACGTGCAGGTAAAATATTTTGTTATTCAACATGTCATTGCATTCGTGGTTCGACCAACACAAACAAAGCATTTAGTGCTAGAGGCGGTTAAAAATTGAATTGAAGTAGTATTGAAGAAACCAAAGAAATGCTGAACCTAGCCTCGCTGATATACCTACAATGTGCTACATCATAAACGGTACAGAAGTCATTGAAGCATGGAAGAAGGACTTTTAGATTGATTTAGCCGTTACCTATACTTATTGAGGCAATCACAGGTTGTAACAAAGTTCATCCCCAGCCCCTGCCTTACTAACAATGTCCTTTTATGGGCCTCGTTCCTTACATGTGATGCCTGTCCTGACCCGCTTCTGATTGGTGTTATGATATGACGTACAATACATGTGTGACGTATGTATGACGCGTGGTATATGTCGCGCCGGAGCGGGCCGAAGCCCCGGCAGTCGAGCGGAGGCCGATACGTCCAAGGCGTTCGACAGCGTTCGGCATCCCCGGCTCCTGGAGAAGCTCGGCTGGTACGGGATTGATACCCACTGGTTTGTGAACTGGCTCGGCGGGCGCAGACAGGCTGTGAGAGGTGGTGCAGGTGACACGCTGCCCATTACGCATGGCGTGGTGCAGGGGTCCCTGATCGGCCCAGTGTTATTTTTAATTTTTACAAACGATTTAGTGTCCTACATAGACACAGAGGAGTCCAAAATAGTCATGTACGCCGATGATGTCCAGTTTTTGCACCGGAGTAGACCCGACGATCTGTCTCAACTGAAAGCGAGTGTTGAGCGCACCGTAGCCACCGCGCACAGTTGGTTTAACGAAAACAGTCTAAAAATTAACCCCACTAAAACGGATCTTATTCTTATCAAGTCAAACAGGAGGTTGTTAACCTCTGAATTTTCTGTTCAACTTGGCGATGCTTCAATCAGACCGTCTTCAACGGTGAAAGTGCTGGGGATGGATGTAGACGCAGGGCTGACTTTTGAGAAGCATGTGTCTGGCACAGTCAGACGCTGCTATGCCACACTCGGAGGCCTATCAAAAATGGCTGGCAAATTGCCGGAGTCTGTAAAGAAAATGATTGTAGAAATGCTCATCTTTCCACATCTCGCCTACTGCTCTACTGTATGGGCTGGTTGCAACGCCACCCAGCGCCATCGGCTACAGAAAGTGGTAAACCACTGTGCGCAGGTGGTGAAGGGGGCGAGGAGACGCGACCATGTCACGCCATAGGCGTAGGAACAGGGGGGGCCAGGTGGGCAAGTGCCCACCCACTTTTCGAGGTGGGGGGGCCAACCATGTGTTTTGGCCCACCCACTTTTTACTCGAGGCCCCTCGTCTCGATTTGAGAGGACGTCGTCACCTTCCAGAATAAACAAACTCGGTAGAAATAAGTTCCACGAATCCCCACGCACGGACTCCAAGGGGCCGTGATGGATCCAAGGAGGCCCTCTGTTCATACTTGTCAGTCGAAGCCCCTGAGACTGATGGCCTGAGAGGCCCTAGTGGATCTGAGGAGGCCCCAATATCCACACTGGTCTTGGGAGGCCCCTGACACTGGCGGTCTGGGAGGCCCCTCTATCCACACTAGTCAGAGGTCTGAGACTGGTGGTCTGGGAGGCCCCTCCATCCACACTAGTCAGAATAGGCCCCTGACACTGGTGGTCTAGCCGAGGCCCCCTACCCTCACTAGTCAGAGGAGGCCCCTCTATCCTCAATAGTCAGAAGAGGCCCCTGAGACTGATGGTCTGGGAGGCCTATCCATCTACACTGTAGTCAGAGGAGGCCCCTGAGACTGATGACCTGAGAGGCCCTTATAATCACACCAGGCAGAAGAGGCCCATAAGACTGATGGACTGAGAGGCCCTTCTATTCATACTGGCCACAGGAGACCCCCAAAACTTTCGGTCTGGGAGGTCCCTCAATCCGGCACCAGTCAGATGAGTCCCCTGAGACTGATGGCCTGGGAAGCCCTTATATTCACACTAGGCAGAGGAGGCCCCTGAGACTGATGGTATGAGAGGCCCTCATATTCACACCAGTCAGAAGAGGCCCCCGAGGCTGATGGCTGTGAGGCCCTTCTGTTCATATAACTGGCCACTGGAGGCCCCTGAAACCGGTGGTCTGGGAGGGCCCTCTATCCAAACTAGTCAGAAGAGGCCCCTGAGACCGATGGTCTGAGAGGCTCTTATATTCATACTGGCCACAAGAGGCCCCTGAGACTGATAGTCAGAGAGGTCCACTCCTAATGAATCTGAGGGGGCCCTCTATCCACATTTACACTTTTCTAGGGAGGCCCCCGAGACTGATGGTCTGAGAGGCCCTTTTATTTATACTGTCCACAGGAGCCCCCTGAGATTAATGGTCTAAAAGGCTATTCTATTTATACTAACCAGAACAGGCCCCTAGGATTGATGGTCTAACAGGCCCTTCTATTTATACTAGCCAGAGGAGGCCCATGAGACTGATTGTCTGAGAGGCCCTTCTATTCAAACTAGGCAGATGAGGCCCCTGAGAATGATAGTCCGAAGAGCCATGCGGCGGCAACTGGCCGTGGCCATATTTCGGCTCGGTAGGGCCCCACAGAGCTCATGAGAGCACCTCAAGGGCTCCTAAGTAGACACGCTTATCCCCATAAGGGTGCCACGCCGGCTTCTGAAGGCTCCTTGTAGGCGTCTAAGGGCCCTTTCCGGCCTCTAACGGCTCCACCCGCCTGTGATGGCTCCACACTAGTGTTTATGAGCGCCACACAGCGGCGCCTTTGAGGGTCATACTAGTGTCCCTTAGGGCCCTATATCGGTGGCTCTGGGGCCCCACACCGGCACCTCTGTGGGCCACCACACCTGTGCATCTCAAGGCTCTATAGGTACATCTGAAGGACCCACACCGACACCTCTGAGGGCCCCACACCAGTATCTCGGAGCTCTGAAGGCCCCACACCGGTGACTCTGAGGACTCACCGGCTCCTGAGAGCACCATGTTGATGTCTAACGGCTCCACAAGGCCACTGAAGGCACCACACAAGCTCTCACTGAGCTCTAATGTCCATGTACCGGCCTCTGAGGAATTTAAGCCAGCGCATTCATAGCTCCACACCAGCAATTGCAAGGGCTTCACACTGAAGTATCTGAGGGTTCCACACCGGTGTCTCTAAGGGCCACATACCGGCATCTCTGAGGGTCCACATCTGACGGGCACCCGTCAGCGACTGAAGGTCCCACACTGTCGACTCCGAGAGCCCCATCTGTGTCTGGGAGCACCATGCCGTCTCTAAGAACCACAGCGGCTCCTCCGTCGAAAGATGGGCGTCTGCATGCCAAAGGGGAGCGGTTCTGAGACCGTAGGGCACCTACATGCAATAGAGGGGCGCCTATGAAGCCCATAGGGGCGCCTCAATGCGAACGAGGGGTGCCTCTGAGGCCTACATATATGGGCGTCCACATGCAATAGAGGTCTGCGACTGCAATTGATCAATGCCATGGGGGTGCATTCATAAGAAACAGGGGCGCCAGCATGGCAAAGAGAGGTGCCTTCCAGTGTCCATAAAAGAGAGACGCCTATGATAAGCGCACATTGTATGCGACAACGGGGCGACTGTGGGACATATAGGGATGTCTCTGATGACTATACATAGGGCGCTTATATGCTTAAGAGGGCGCCTATGAAGCTAATGGGGGCACCTGGGAAACGAGGAAGACATTTGTGTAAGGTTTTTTTCAGGGGTCATGCGCCGTTTGCGGCAAATAGATTCTAAAAAAAAAATCGGAGGGGGAATAAGTTTTAAAAATGGTGCGGACTTTCCGCACTGTTCGCTTAAGCGGTTACGCCCCTGGGTACATCTGCCCGATCTCAGAAGCTAGATTTGGTGGTCATACTTGAAAGCAGCCAGCAGGACGAGGAAAAAGTTGGAGGCCCCTGAAAATAGGAGGCCCCCTGGAAAAGGAGGCCCCTTGACAGGGTGGCCCACCCACTTTTCATGACGTTCCTACGCCCGTGTGTCACGCCGTTGTTAGCGAAACTGGAGTGGCCGTCACTCGACAACCTTGTGGCCGAGCGCGACGCATCGCAAATGCACTACTTGCTCAATAACGACCAAGCGCCAACCGGCCTCACGGCCCAAATCGCACACCGCAGTGACGTCTCCACCAGGGACACGAGGGGCTCTCTAGCCGGCTCGCTGCAGATCCCTCGAGTGCGCAGTGAACACGCACGGAAGTCGTTCTTTTGTCGTGCTGTCTCACTCTGGAACCGCGCTCCTGCGGAAGTGAGAGAGTCCCGCTCTGCCAGAGTCTGTCGGAGAAGGGCGAGAAAGTGGCTGACGACCTCCACCTAAATAGGACACTGATACTTTTTTTAAATGGTGTTGATAACTTTTAGGCGTGTTTCATGTGTATTTTAATATTTTTAGTGTAGGGTGCAATCTTACTTTTATGCTGCATATTTTACTTTTAATAGGTACCTGATTTTATGTAAACCTGACACTTGTTCCGAAAAGCCATCGAATGTGGACGAACATAAGAATACATGATGATGATGATGATGATGAGAATTCTAAGACAGCAACGGACTCGGACCGTGTGAGGGTCGCTCCCTCGCCGGTCGCTTATCTTCACTTGTTCTTTTCGGCTCGTCATCTCGATCGAACTCATTATCTCGGACATTCAAATATAACGTGAAAAGTGAAACGCTGTATTTTAACCCTCGCCCTGGCAGGGGGGGGGGGGTCGATGCGACCCCCCCCCCCCCCTAAGGTTTTTCGAAGATAGCGTAAAAACGGCGGCGCGCAGCGCCGCCAAATTTGGCACAGCCTATGGGGCAACCTTTTTACATATGACCTGAAAATTTCAGGTCCGGGTGACCTTGGGTCAGGTCACCAGGTCAGAAAAACCGTACAAGGTCATGGTCAAATTTCAATTTTCTTTTTGCACCTGTCCAACTCACAGTTTTGCACTGATTTCCTTCAAACTTTCAGGATGTGCTAAGTTCACCGAGTTGTATAACATATAGGTCGGGTTTTTTGAGGTCACTGACCTGAGGTCAGTTAGAGGTCATGACGTCGTAATGTTAAGCCTATGGGAAAATACTAAATTCGGAAAATACTGGAGATATCCGCTTCGTTTTATCACTTTTGTGCTTTGAAACCACAGTACTTAACAGCAGGTCACTTGGTGCTTCTTTGTTTGGTGTACTTATCCATGGGTCAGGTCAAATGAGGTCAACTGAGGTCAAATGACGTTTTTGCCAATAACTTGGCATATAATGACGCTAGAGCTTCAAAAATGGTATCACTGTGTTCCTGGTGATCAGCCGAATCGAATGATATGCGATATGATGCAATTTGGTCAACTTTAACTTAATTTATTAATTTAAGTTTACTTAAAATTTAAGAAAAACTTTAAGTACACTTAAGCAAGCTAAAAAGTATTTCATTCGACGCGCCTTGACGTGCTGAGTTCACTGGTGCTTTTCTTTTTGTTCTATCTTAATTAGATCAAAAGTTATAAGCGAAAAACTTTTGACCTGTTTTTAGCGAAATTTTTACATTTATACCCCCCCAAAACCCCCCTAAATATTGACCTAGAGCAACCAAATTTGCACAGGGGCGAGAACTCCAGGGGGCCCACCTACCTACCAAATTTGGTGTTTCTAGGTGCCATAGGAGCCAATCGCGAGGGGGGGGTCGCATCGACCCCCCCCCCCTGCCAGGCCGTGTTATGAAAAATGCCCTGCCAGGGCGAGGGTTAATTATCACGAACTTTATTACACAGGTACATACCGACCGGCATGAGCATTTCGACATAGACATAAGGAGCTCCATTGGCACGATAGACACGGCATCATGTTGTCACTTCTTTAGTCAAGTATAGCTACCGTCACATCAGTTGTTGCTCAATTACATAAAGACTTAAAACTCAAATAACAATTCATATTGCTGTTAAAGGACATTAAATGCATTATTATTGGCAGGACCTACTCGCAATGCACAATTAACCATTCCTTTACCCTTTGCTGAAAATTTAAAGATTTTCAGCTTGACAGCAATTGATCCCGTGTTGATCAATAAGCACACAAGATCGCCATGCGTTCAGCCCTGTTGATTGCTAAGGCGGACACGGTGCCATGTGAGCAGGCTATCAGCCGTCTCATTCAGCTGCTCCCGGTGACCTAGTGTCCATCAGCGTCTCATCCGTCTCCATACACCGCCTCCAGAACGACCCTGGCCGTCGGCAGCAGCCGTCGCCGCCGGCTGCAGCGTCGCCCCAGACGGCGGCTATTCGTCAGCGCCGTCGTCCCTGCGTCGACTCGGCCTCTCACCCCGACCGCCACCGCGCGCGGGGAAGGTGGGTAAGCCGGCGCCCAGATTGCATAGGAGCGGCGCAGACAGCGTAGCGGGTAATAGTGTCAGATTGAGTGGAAGCGGCGCTGTGTTGGGATAAGGGAGGCAGAGTGCCGCGGCGCTTTCCTTTTTAGGCTCAGATGTGTGAGGTGAATGGTAATTCACCGACAATGGGAGCATTCAGACGCACGGAGAAACGGCATGCCAACTGACAGGTGCTGCGTGTTTCTGAAAAGAATGCTTTAACCCGCGCGGGGCTGGGGTCTCCAGCCGAACGCGCGGGGCTGGGGGGGGGGGTAAATTTTACCCCCCCCCCCCCTGTTATCTCCCGAACTAATGGTCCGATTTGGAAAAATCAAACGCCAATCGAAAGATCTCATCACGAACAACTAAAAACATATACTTAATTTAAAGTTTGAGGTCAAGGTCAAGGTCAGGTCAAGGGTACAAATTGCAAGTTTCTACAGTATCGGCCTTGCACCGTAGTTGCCGAAGAATGGAGTCATCGACTGAGACTGATTGCCCAAAACGTGTTCTTAGGCTACCAAGACAATATTCGTTGCATACAATATCATTCAGAGGTCAAGGTCAAGGTCAGGTCAGGTCAGGTCAGGTCACCAAAAAACAAAATATAGAAAAGGGCATGTGCGACACATGTTTTATGGGTAATTTTACTCATAGAATTCAATAGGCACACTCAATAAGTGATATGGACCACCTCTGGATGAATTTCAGGTCGAGGTCAGGTCAAGGTCAGGTCAAGTGAGGTCAAATTTTGAAGTTGGTTGTTAAGGCCTAAAACGGTGTATATCTGATGCAGTTTTTCACGGCAAATCGAATGGTGCTATTTTTGTTTCCGTACGAGGTCTAGAACTTCCAAAAAAAAATCATTTTTTCAAAATTTTTGTGTGTCGTGACGTCATAAAATCTTGAATAACTCCCACATTTTTGAACCGATTCTTCTAAAAATTGGTATGTAGGTGCACATAGACCACTTCTCTGACATATATTCCGGTTTTTTCGATACACCCAAAATTTTGGATTTTATAATCATTTTCCCAAAAAAATCAGTTTTTTGAAGAAAAAAATTTGGGCCAAAATCCAAAATTTTCAAAAAACCGAGATAACCATTTGATAGACAAAGTAGAATTACGTATAACCTTCTTTGTTACGTCTTGATTCCTTTAAAAATGAAGATGTTAGCGGCGTTTGAACTTTTGCCGTATTTGAGGCGAAAATGGCGAGCATGACGTCACTAAAACGTCAATTTCTCAAAAAAAAATTCCGACGGATTTTGCTCAAATTTTCAGGGAACGTGTCAAATTGATGTAAGAAAAGGTACTGAAAGTTTGGCGGCGCTGCGCGCAGCCGTTTTCGAGATATTGCAAAAATTCGCGAGGGGGGGGGGGGTAAAATTTACCCCCCCCCCCAGCCCTGCGCGGGTTAACATGTTCCACTATTTTTAAAATCTGATGGCTTATAGTTGCAATTCAAAATACCTAATAATTAAAATCTAAATGATAATTTAGATTTAATTATCATTTTGGTTTGCAACTATTGGCCATCAGATTTTATAAATATGTCTAACAATACTGAACAATGTTCTGGGAGTCTCGAGTCTCGACTTGTATCCTACTAGGTTCCACTAGGTTTATTTTGATAACAACTCCGGGCCCCCGGGGCAGGACGAGAAGTGAGAGGTCTGGAAGAATCGTGGTAGGTATTTGCTGGGACACAAAGTTGCAATGTTTTGTACTGAGATCTTAGTTAGCCCGCGCCCTGGTGTGGGTCTGAGCCACCTTCGCCCTGGTGGGGGGGGCCAAAATGACCCCCCCGTCTAACTCGAAAACGAAGAGGGCTAGGAAGACGCGGAAAAAAGCAAACGAAAGCCCATAACAAGTACGTTCGAAAGTATTTCGGTCATTTTTTCGCTAAGGTCAATATTGAGGTCGCTAGAGGTCATCATAGGTCAAATTTCAGTGTTTTCGGTGTTGCCGGACATATTCCGCTGTAGCTCGGAAACTAGAAGAGCTAGAGAGCCGCGGAAAAAAGCAATCGATAGCTCTTTTCAAGCTCTTTCGCCAAGGTTCGTCAGATTTGACCTCAGCTCAACGGTTTGGCCTACAGAGGTCATGCAAGGTCAACTTGGCAAATTTCTTTGAAAATGTTTTTAACTATAGCATGCATTCACGAGAAAATAGAGAAACGATTCATGCACCATCGTGCTTGGCTCGTCGAGACGCGTCGAATGATATATAGTTTGACCTCGAAAGGTCATTTTGAAAATTTGACCTCAGGTCAAGGTCATGACCTTACCGAAATAGGTCATGCTGCATATCATTCGATCCGCATTGACGAGACAAACACGATAAACGTCGAACGGAGTCTCTATCTCTATTCAATAACAAGTAAGTGCAGAAAAACCGCTGGTGACCTCTGGTGACCAGGGAGATGACCTAGCGTGACCTCAGCGAGGTCACAAGCAAATGGTTTCACATGGGCTGTGATTTGCTGACCCAAGACACTTCAATAACGAAATATAGGAACAATCACGCCCGATTTAGCTGAAAAACAACTACTTTTCGATTCTCCCATTGACTTATAATGGGGAGCAGCGATGACCTGACCTGACCTTAGGTCACATTTATAAAAAATCCGAGATAGCCATTTTGTAGAGCTGGGTGACATCTTCAAATACTGTAAATTTTACATCGATCGGATAAAAGCTGTGCCTTTGAGAGAGCTTTGAACTTTTTTAGAGGTGGTGTCAGTTTTGGTGACCTTGTGACCTGACCTGACCTGACCCGAACCCCCCAAAAAAGGACATGATGTAAAAATGTTGAATAAACAGCTATACAAAGTTTCAGGGCGCTAACTCAAGTGGTTTCTGAGTTATCGCTGAAAAACCACAGGGGGGGGGCCAAAATGGCCCCCCCCCCCCACCCAGGGCGAAGGTTAGCTGAATTAGCTCAGCTAGCCCAATAAACAGGAAATCTAATTAGAAGAGGTGTCGTCATTCGGTTCCAACTTCCATTGTTGTAGGTATCTGAGTACTATGGACGTCAAACCCCTTGAGACCCCAAGATTACTTTACTAATATTGAGACCCCACTTTTTGCGATAATTTTTAAATACGTTAAAAGGACCCTCCCACCTTAACATTAGTTTTGAGTTGAGATAGCCAAGTTTGCGGCCAGGCTCAGAAACCACCATTTATCCTGGTCGCAACCCCATGTCCATAAAGTTAGCGTCGTATTCGTATTCGGATTCAAATTCGAGTAATGATTTCGCTCAAAATTGGCATACAGATAGCAAATGGCACGCTGAGTTCGAAAATGGTGACCTTTTTTTCCTAGGTCAAACCGTTTGACCTTGAGAGGTCAAAATACTGCGTACCCTGTAGAATCTTTGTTTATGGTCCGATTTGAAAAATTCGACCACCAGTGTGTTCGTCTCATCGAGAAGCAGTAGCACATTCAAAAAAATCCGAGGTCAAGGTCATAGGTCAAGGTCAAGGTCACCTTAAAAATCGCCGTACCCTATAAAATCTTCATTTTTGGAGCTATCGGAAAATTTCGGCCACCACTGTGTTCGTCTCATCGAGAAGCAGTAGCACATTCGAAAAAATCCGAGGTCAAGGTCATAGGTCAAGGTCAAGGTCACTTTAAACGTTAATTTTAGTCCCCGTACCCTGTAGAATCTTTGTTTATGGTCCGATTTGAAAATTTCGGCCACCACTGTGTTCGTCTCATCGAGAAGCAGTAGCAAATTCGAAAAAATCCGAGGTCAAGGTCATAGGTAAAGGTCAAGGTCACTTTAAACGTTAATTTTAGTCCCCGTACCCTGTAGAATCTTTGTTTATGGTCCGATTTGAAAATTTCGGCCACCACTGTGTTCGTCTCATCGAGAAGCAGTAGCACATTTGAAAAATCCGAGGTCAAGGTCATAGGGCAAGGTCAAGGTCACTTTAAACGTTAATTTTAGTCCCCGTACCCTATAGAATCTTTGTTTATGGTCCGATTTAAAAATTTCGGCCACCACTGTGTTCGTCTCATCGAGAAGCAGTAGCACATTCGAAAAAATCCGAGGTCAAGGTCATAGGTCAAGGTCAAGGTCACTTTAAACGTTAATTTTGGTCCCCGTACCCTGTAGAATCTTTGTTTATGGTCCGATTTGAAAATTTCGGCCACCACTGTGTTCGTCTCATCGAGAAGCAGTAGCACAATTGAAAAAATCCGAGGTCAAGGTCATAGGTCAAGGTCAAGGTCAATTTAAACGTTAAATTTAGTCCCCGTACCCTGTAGAATCTTTGTTTATGGTCCGATTTGAAAATTTCGGCCACCACTGTGTTCGTCTCATCGAGAAGCAGTAGCACATTCGAAAAAATCCGAGGTCAAGGTCATCGGTCAAGGTCAAGGTCACTTTAAACGTTAATTTTAGTCCCCGTACCCTGTAGAATCTTTGTTTATGGTCCGATTTGAAAATTCCAGCCACCACTGTGTTCGTCTCATCGAGAAGCAGTAGCACATTCGAAAAAAAACCGAGGTCAAGGTCATAGGTCAAGGCCAAGGTCACTTTAAACGTTAATTTTAGTCCCCGTACCCTGTAGAATCTTTGTTTATGGTCCGATTTAAAAATTTCGGCCACCACTGTGTTCGTCTCATCGAGAAGCAGTAGCACATTCGAAAAAAAACCGAGGTCAAGGTCATAGTTCAAGGTCAAGGTCACTTTAAACGTTAATTTTAGTCCCCGTACCCTGTAGAATCTTTGTTTATCGTCCGATCTGAAAATTTCGGCCACCACTGTGTTCGTCTCATCGAGAAGCAGTAGCACATTCGAAAAAAACCGAGGTCAAGGTCATAGGTCAAGGTCAAGGTCACTTTAAACGTTAATTTTAGTCCCCGTACCCTGTAGAATCTTTGTTTATCGTCCGATCTGAAAATTTCGGCCACCACTGTGTTCGTCTCATCGAGAAGCAGTAGCACATTCGAAAAAAAAATCCGAGGTCAAGGTCATAGGTCAAGGTCAAGGTCAATTTAAACGTTAAATTTAGTCCCCGTACCCTGTAGAATCTTTGAACCTGTAGAACCTCGGATTTTTTTCGAATGTGCTACTGCTTCTAGATGAGACGAACACAGTGGTGGCCGAAATTTTTAAATCGGACCATAAACAAAGATTCTACAGGGTACGGGGACTAAAATTAACGTTTAAAGTGACCTTGACCTTGACCTATGAACTTGACCTCGGATTTTTTCGAATGTGCTACTGCTTCTCGATGAGACGAACACAGTGGTGGCCAAAATTTTCAAATCGGAAAATAAAGATTCTACAGGGTACGGGGACTAAAATTAACGTTTAAAGTGACCTTGACCTTGACCTATGACCTTGACATCGGGTTTTTTCGAATGTGCTACTGCTTCTCGATGAGACGAACACAGTGGTGGCCGAAATTTTCAAATCGGACCATAAACAAAGATTCTACAGGGTACGGGGACTAAATTTAACGTTTAAATTGACCTTGACCTTGACCTATGACCTTGACCTCGTATTTTTTCAAATGTGCTACTGCTTCTCGATGAGACGAACACAGTGGTGGCCAAAATTTTCAAATCGGACCATAAACAAAGATTCTACAGGGTACGGGGACTAAAATTAACGTTTAAAGTGACCTTGACCTTGACCTATGACCTTGACCTCGGATTTTTTCAAATGTGCTACTGCTTCTCGATGAGACGAACACAGTGGTGGCCGAAATTTTCAGATCGGACCATAAACAAAGATTCTACAGGGTACGTGGACTAAAATTAACGTTTAAAGTGACCTTGACCTTGACCTATGACCTTGACCTCGGGTTTTTTCGAATGTGCTACTGCTTCTCGATGAGACGAACACAGTGGTGGCCGAAATTTTTAAATCGGACCATAAACAAAGATTCTACAGGGTACGGGGACTAAAGTTAACGTTTAAAGTGACCTTGACCGTGACCTATGACCTTGACCTCGGATTTTTTCGAATGTGCTACTGCTTCTCGATGAGACGAACACAGTGGTGGCCGAAATTTTCAGATCGGACGATAAACAAAGATTCTACAGGGTACGGGGACTAAAGTTAACGTTTAAAGTGACCTTGACCTTGACCTATGACCTTGACCTCGGGTTTTTTTTCGAATGTGCTACTGCTTCTCGAGGAGACAAACACAGTGGTGGCCGAAATTTTCAAATCGGACCATAAACAAAGATTCTACAGGGTACGGGGAGTAAATTTAACGTTTAAATTGACCTTGACCTTGTCCTATGACCTTGACCTCGGATTTTTTTCGAATGTGCTACTGCTTCTCGATGAGACGAACACAGTGGTGGCCGAAATTTTCAGATCGGACCATAAACAAAGATTCTACAGGGTACGGGGACTAAAATTAACGTTTAAAGTGACCTTGACCTTGACCTATGACCTTGACCTCGGATTTTTTCGAATGTGCTACTGCTTCTCGATGAAACGAACACAGTGGTGGCCGAAATTTTCAGATCGGACCATAAACAAAGATTCTACAGGATACGGGGACTAAAATTAACGTTTAAAGTGACCTTGACCTTGACCTATGACCTTGACCTCGGGTTTTTTCCAATGTGCTACTGCTTCTCGATGAGAGGAACACAGTGGTGCCCGAAATTTTCAAATCGGACCATAAACAAAGATTCTACAGGGTACGGGGACTAAAATTAACGTTTAAAGTGACCTTGACCTTGAACTATGACTTTGACCTCGGATTTTTTCGAATGTGCTACTGCTTCTCGATGAGACGAACACAGTGGTGGCCGAAATTTTCAGATCGGACCATAAACAAAGATTCTACAGGGTACCGGGACTAAATTTAACGTTTAAATTGACCTTGACCTTGACCTATGACCTTGACCTCGGATTTTTTCGAATGTGCTACTGCTTCTCGATGAGACGAACACAGTGGTGGCCGAAATTTTTTAATCGGACCATAAACAAAGATTCTACAGGTTACGGGGACTAAAATTAACGTTTAAAGTGACCTTGACCTTGACCTATGAACTTGACCTCGGATTTTTTCGAATGTGCTACTGCTTCTCGATGAGACGAACACAGTGGTGGCCAAAATTTCCAAATCGGAAAATAAAGATTCTACAGCAGGGTACGCGGGACTAAAATTAACGTTTAAAGTGACCTTGACCTTGACCTATGACCTTGACATCGGGTTTTTTCGAATGTGCTACTGCTTCTCGATGAGACGAACACAGTGGTGGCCGAAATTTTCAAATCGGACCATAAACAAAGATTCTACAGGGTACGGGGACTAAAATTAAGGTTTAAAGTGACCTTGACCTTGACCTATGACCTTGACCTCGGATTTTTTCGAATGTGCTACTGCTTCTCGATGAGACGAACACAGTGGTGGCCGAAATTTTCAGATCGGACCATAAACAAAGATTCTACAGGGTACGGGGACTAAATTTAACGTTTAAATTGACCTTGACCTTGACCTATGACCTTGACCTCGGATTTTTTTCAAATGTGCTACTGCTTCTCGATGAGACGAACACAGTGGTGGCCGAAATTTTCAAATCGGGCCATAAACAAAGATTCTACAGGGTACGGGGACTAAAATTAGCGTTTAAAGTGACCTTGACCTTGACCTATGACCTTGACCTCGGATTTTTTCAAATGTGCTACTGTTTCTCGATGAGACGAACACAGTGGTGGCCGAAATTTTCAGATCGGACCATAAACAAAGATTCTACAGGGTACGTGGACTAAAATTAACGTTTAAAGTGACCTTGACCTTGACCTATGACCTTGACCTCGGGTTTTTTCGAATGTGCTACTGCTTCTCGATGAGACGAACACAGTGGTGGCCGAAATTTTTAAATCGGACCATAAACAAAGATTCTACAGGGTACGGGGACTAAAGTTAACGTTTAAAGTGACCTTGACCGTGACCTATGACCTTGACCTCGGATTTTTTCGAATGTGCTACTGCTTCTCGATGAGACGAACACAGTGGTGGCCGAAATTTTCAGATCGGACGATAAACAAAGATTCTACAGGGTACGGGGACTAAAGTTAACGTTTAAAGTGACCTTGACCTTGACCTATGACCTTGACCTCGGGTTTTTTCGAATGTGCTACTGCTTCTCGAGGAGACGAACACAGTGGTGGCCGAAATTTTCAAATCGGACCATAAACAAAGATTCTACAGGGTACGGGGAGTAAATTTAACGTTTAAATTGACCTTGACCTTGACCTATGACCTTGACCTCGGATTTTTTTCGAATGTGCTACTGCTTCTCGATGAGACGAACACAGTGGTGGCCGAAATTTTCAGATCGGACCATAAACAAAGATTCTACAGGGTACGGGGACTAAAATTAACGTTTAAAGTGACCTTGACCTTGACCTATGACCTTAACCTCGGATTTTTTCGAATGTGCTACTGCTTCTCGATGAAACGAACACAGTGGTGGCCGAAATTTTCAGATCGGACCATAAACAAAGATTCTACAGGATACGGGGACTAAAATTAACGTTTAAAGTGACCTTGACCTTGACCTATGACCTTGACCTCGGGTTTTTTCGAATGTGCTACTGCTTCTCGATGAGAGGAACACAGTGGTGGCCGAAATTTTCAAATCGGACCATAAACAAAGATTCTACAGGGTACGGGGACTAAATTAACGTTTAAAGTGACCTTGACCTTGACCTATGACTTTGACCTCGGATTTTTTCGAATGTGCTACTGCTTCTCGATGAGACGAACACAGTGGTGGCCGAAATTTTCCGATAGCTCCAAAAATGAAGATTTTATAGGGTACGGCGATTTTTAAGGTGACCTTGACCTTGACCTATGACCTTGACCTCGGATTTTTTTGAATGTGCTACTGCTTCTCGATGAGACGAACACACTGGTGGTCGAATTTTTCAAATCGGACCATAAACAAAGATTCTACAGGGTACGCAGTATTTTGACCTCTCAAGGTCAAACGGTTTGACCTAGGAAAAAAAGGTCACCATTTTCGAACTCAGCGTGCCATTTGCTATCTGTATGCCAATTTTGAGCGAAATCATTACTCGAATTTGAATCCGAATACGAATACGACGCTAACTTTATGGACATCGCAACCCCCGCAGCTTTATGGTGTTCAAGAAATTTCTTCCCTTTACTTGCAGGGTGGGACCAGCGTGGTCCCTATCTCTTAACCATTACGGGAATCTGATGACGTCATCAGGCTTTCGAACGTCCGTTAAATGTTTGACTAAAACGTTTTGTAGCACGCGGTGGTATATGCGCGTATTTACAAATTGCAACCGAGCTCCGCCGTGGGGTAAGGCGGGCAGGGGTTTTCGCACTACGGCTGCGGTTGAACTACCGTCTGTGGTAGAAACTTCAGGACGATGGCGCGTTTCATACGAAATCTGGCGCAATGTTTGTTTGCTTCTGAATCTGAACTTGTACAGTTATTGCTGTGAATTCTTGAAGTGGGAGTGTTTCAATAACAATTTGTGGATTATTTGAGTTTCTTTATACAAACATAGAATAGTATTATGAAACATTGTGTGGAAACTGCAAATACTGATATGATTAATTAGGTACTTAGTTTGGGAATTGATGCACATTTTGTAGAGATTTGTCTGGCAAGTGGTGTAACAAATCTCAAGCCTATCATGATCTGAAGCTGTTGTAACAAATTGAAATCAAAATTGCTTTGATGTTACATATTACCTTGTTGGAAAGACTGGAGCATGGTTCAAGATGATGTGTAAAAATTCAAGATTTGTGCAAAAGCTTGTGACTGAAGAACGAAAACAGTTCTATATGATGGCTCAATCAAACATGGAAAATGACAACAAAAGTAGAGTTCCAACATTCCAGCATGTGAGAATAACTTAAGAAATTCATAGTTCTTGTAGTATTGCATTCTTCTTATGTACAGTTATAGGTTTTGTTAGGGTATTTGAAATTCATTGTGTCAGTTGAGATATAGATGGATTGCGGACAAATTGTAGAATCATTGCATGGCAGCTAGGTACTTGTTTGGTAAAAAGGTATTTGATGAATGCCATGAGAAGGTTTTTTATGATTTAATATATGGTCGTTGTTGTACCTACAAAAATGCAAGCTTACTAGCAACTAGTTTCTGAATCAAATCGAAAGTATTTGCCATGAATGTAAATATGTACCTGCAAAGTATGCCAATAAATTTGTGTGATGTTGACCAGAGAGCTTTATCATCTAGGCATTTATGTCGCTTCTTACATTAGGTGTTAAGCATAGTAATTACGGATGAACTTTGTGCCAATATCTTCAATGCACAATGTATGTAGCATGTCTACAACCCTCACTTATCCTGCTATAGCTATAGGCATTTGGCACCAGCAAGACCAAGGGCATGAAGTTCACAGTTGCTCAATTCCTTTTGTCATGTACCACCTGTCCACCAGTCACTTTTTTTACTTAAGGTGCACATAGCAGTGCACACAACAATGTGCAGAGGGCCTACACCAAAACAACATGATTAGTGTGCACTATGCACAGCATTGTACCCTGATTATTTGAATATTTTGATCACTCAACAGTCAACAGTCAGGAGATAATTATTGAATATCACATTTCTTATACATCACTTGTCAAACAAGAGCATGATGACACACATTTTGACAAGCAATCATGGTAGTATTCCAATAAGTTGGACAGTCATCTCCCCGGGCGTCATTTTTCCAGGAAGGTACCTCTGCAGGTGTTGTGGCAGGCTAGGTTGAATTTTCCGTTCCGTTCCGTTTATTGATTATAATTTGGGATCACACATTGAACAATTCATAATTTATGGCACTGTCAAAGGGGATTGGTCGGAAAGGATTCACGTGTTAGTTTTGTTAGAATACGGACAGTTAGTGTTAAAGGTTATATTGGGGAGTTTGACAGTGCCTAACCAGACGGTAACACAAAGACGAGATAAAAAAAGACGAGTCAGTGGTCGTTCCAGAGAGCGGCGACCCAGCACCGCCGCCGAGCGCAGCGGCCATCCGGCACCCGGCGCCAAGCACCAGCCGGGCCTAGGTCGATGGGGATGGTGCCCGGAGAGCGGCGACTCAGTATCGCCGTCCAGCACACAGTCATCGGGCTTTCGACGCCGTCATCCCGCCGGTCCGAGGTCGGCAGTACCGCCACAGAGGTGGCGCCTGCTCCACCAGTGGCGCTCGTCCCACCAGTGGCGCCACCCCATGGCAGCACGAAGATGTAGCCCGTTGTCAAGTCAGGAGAGGGGGCACCGCTGCCGGTCTGGGTTAAGCTAGGCGAAGTAAGGTGGTTAGGACCCGGTCAGACCGTAGGGCCTGGTCAGGTTGATTTTAATCTTTCATCCTTTCATCCTTCTTTCATCCTGACTTCTTTCATCTTTCATCCTAATTTGACATATACATATACCTATTACCTATGTATGTTTTTGCTCCAGCCTGAATTTCATTAGGTAATGAGTTAATTTTGCTTTGTTTTTATCTGTCTTGTTTTGTGTTTTTGTCCCTTATATTTTGCCCCATAGGCAAGGGTGGAGCTTTTCCAGGGAAGGTACGGTGGAGCATGATTGGAGGCGCTCAACCAGACGGCATAGGAGGGCATGGTTTCTGAACGCACACTGATGCCTGATTCAAGCCACGCTGTCTTCATGCGGGGCGGCGCGCTACTTAAAGTCTCTAAAAGAACGGGAAGTGATGCCGATAGAACCTTCAATCATTCTGGGGTAACGCTTATGACTTGGAAAAAGTCGCGATCCCAATTCAATCGAAAACCTGTGGGCTCTTGTTCAGCAGGAGGTGTATGAAGAGCCACCCGCCATAAGCACTGCTCAACCGCAGGCACAGGTTTAGACGGCGTTGGTCCGCATCAAAGCCAGTGTGCTGGATAATCCAGTGGCTGAAATGCTCCAGAATATTCGCCACTGTGTTTTTATGAAAGGTGGCTACAAGCTCAGTTAAAAAAGTACCAGATTGTTTTGCTTTTACAGCGGGAAGAAAGGTGTCCGGATAATTTCGTTACACCCCCTGTAATGTTCAAATGGTTGCTAAATTCGAAATCAGCTCCAAAAACTAGCCTTGAAACATGTAAAACTCGAAAAAGTGAACCGAGGTCATCAGAGGTCATTGAGCTGACCTGACCTTCAGGTGACCTTGACACCCACCCTTAAATGCATGGGACCAGCATCATATCACATGTTTCAACGCTTAAAACCACATGAAGACTGCAACCGCGCGGCTAATGCGAGCCGACACGCCGAATCGCGATTCGGGCCAAACATGGTCTCGAGAAATAGGTCACAGGTCAAAGGTCATTTGGGTCAGAGTCATGAAATTTTCAGGGTAGGTGTAAAATTGATAAAATCGGGGGTATTGAAAGTTTCGTCGCGATCGGACGGTTTTTACGCGAGTTACTCACGAAATACCGATAAAGCGCACCCAAAAAGGCAGAAATATGCACATGCGATATCCTATACTGCGAAAAAAGGTGCATCATTTTTGAACGTAGCCGACGAATTGTAATTACCCTAAGCTCAGGCAGATGTATGGTAGAAAATCCCCCAAGTGAAATACCCTACGGCGGAAATAAAATACCCTACGGCGGAGCTCGGTTGCAATTTGTAAATACGCGGTATATGCTGCTTGCGCGCAACAAATGCCGCACTTTCAAATAAAGTCGCTAGGAACAGCGGAGATCCCGAAAAGTAAACAAAAGTAAAAGTCTAATATCTTGAAAACCGGTGAATATTTTTCGATGAAATTTGGTAGATATTCGTTTTTGCTCTTTCTGAACCGAGCGACATCACTTTCATGCCAATTCATTAACCCGCGCGGGGCTGGGGTCTCCAGCCGAACGCGCGGGGCTGGGGGGGGGGGTAAATTTTACCCCCCCTGTTATCTCCCGAACTAACGGTCCGATTTGGAAAATTCAAACGCCAATCGAAAGCTCTCATCACGAACTACTAAAAACATGTACTTATTTTTAAGTTTGAGGTCAAGGTCAAGGTCAGGTCAAGGGTACAAATTGCAAGTTTCTACAGTATCGGCCTTGCACCGTAGTTGCCGAAGAATGGAGTCATGGACTGAGACTGATCGCCCAAAACGTGTTCTTAGGCTACCAAGACAATATTCGTTGCATACAATATCATTCAGAGGTCAAGGTCAAGGTCAGATCAGGTCAGGTCAGGTCACCAAAAAACAAAATATAGAAAAGGGCATGTGCGACACATGTTTTATGGGTCATTTTACTCATAGAATTCAATAGGCACACTCAATAAGTGATATGGACCACCTCTGGATGAATTTCAGGTCGAGGTCAGGTCAAGGTCAGGTCAAGTGAGGTCAAATTTTGAAGTTGGTTGTTAAGGCCTAAAAAGGTGTCTATCTGATGCAGTTTTTCACGGCGAATCGAATGGTGCTATTTTTGTTTCCGTGCGAGGTCTAGAACTTCCAAAAAAGTCATTTTTCAAAAATTTTGTGTGTCGTGACGTCATAAAACTTTGAATAAATCCCACATTTTTGAACCAATTCTTCTAAAATTTGGTATGTAGGTGCACATAGACCACTTCTCTGACATATATTCCGGTTTTTTCGATAGACTCAAAATTTTGGATTTTATAATGATTTTCCCAAAAAAGTCAGTTTTTTTAAAAAAATTAGGCCAAAATCCAAAATTTTCAAAAAACGGAGATAGCCATTTGATAGACAAAGTAAAATTACGTATAACCTTTTTTGTTACGTCTTGATTCCTTTGAAATTGAAGATGTTAGCGGCGTTTGAACTTCTGCCGTTTTTGAGGCGAAAATGACGAACATGACGTCACTAAAACGTCAATTTCTCAAAAATTTTCCGACGGATTTCGCTCAAAATTTCAGGGAACGTGTCAAATTGATGTAAGAAAAGGTACTGAAAGTTTGGCGGCGCTGCGCGCCGCCGTTTTTGAGATATCGCAAAAATTCGCGAGGGGGGGTAAAATTTACCCCCCCAGCCCCGCGCGGGTTAACTTTTTTGAAGGTGGGAGGGTCCCTTTAACTCTCGTTGACGATATTCTGGCAATGTGTGTTTCAGAACCTGCCGAAACTTTTATTACAAAGTTATTTTGACGCCAAACGATTATGAAAGGTACTTCTCATTTACTCGTAATGTTAAATTTCACGGAACGAATCTGCGGTTTGGGTAGAGGCTACGCGCTCATGGGGCGGAGCCACGTAATGACGTCAGCGCTAAGCTCCGCCCTACCCTCCGGCGCTCCTTGCCTGGCGTCCGGTGGTCACTCGCGTCTCGCGCTCCATCCAGGCTTGCTGGTGGGCGGTAGCTGGTAGCGGTAGCGGGCGCTGGTAGATGACATTAAGAGCAGATGGCGCTGGTGGCGGGGCTCGAGTATGGCCGAACGGACAAGCCTCTGCTCGGGCCTGAATTGACCTTAGCATTATGAGTGAATGAGAAGTACCTTTCATAATCGTTTGGCGTCAAGATACCTTTGTAATAAAAGTTTCGGCAGGTTCTGAAACACACATTGCCAGAAAATCGTTAACTAGAGTTCACGCATTTAAAAATTATCGCAAAAAAAGTGGGGTCTCAACTCTCAAGGGGTTTGACGTCCATAGCAGGACCTGCACCATTTTGAATTAGTTCCGAAATCTTCAACGTACCTATTTTTGCATGTAGATGTATTAATAATAGTGAAAAATTGCATTCAACAATTAATTAGAAATAGATGAATGGAATATGTATGAACATAGACCTCGTAAGTCGTATGCACTATGCATAAGGACGTGGAAAAACAGCTCGAAGAGTTTTCCCTCTAAATATGGAAGCAATGATTGAAATTTGATATTCTACAGATTGCGAGTTTCACAGCTCATTTCTGGCAACCTTGAATGTGCCGACCGCGCTCATTATTCAGAAAAAAAAATATTGATAGTAGCTCTCTTATACGGCATTGGATAGTAGTTGTCTTTCGTTTTTGTTATTCTTTTCTGGTTTTTGCTGTATTGAAGCTGCGAAGCTGCTTGGAAATCGCCTCCTTCACTTTGATATAGAAATCCAGCATCAGAGTGGTGTGAGTTTGATAGTTGCTTTGTTGAAGGCTACGGTCTGCCATGTTTTCGGTTTTGCATGAATAGGTATTGCTTTTTTGTGTGTTTTTTTGTTCATTGGATGGATTTTGTTACATTTAAGCTGTGTATTTTGTCATTGCTCAGCTATGAATACATATTTTGCACAGTACATACAGTGCTTTATTGCATTTATTGTCACATGCTCCCAGTTTGAATTCATTTTAATGCCTATTCAGTATTCAATTCAAATTGAGACAGGCCACTACCTTGTTTTTGTTTTTAGCAGTTAATTGAAGGTGCACCTTATTGCCCTTCTTCGAACCTGAAGAACCACCGTCACTGTAAACAAATATTGAAACTGTAAGCCATGACAATAAGGGTAATAAGAACCCTTTTAAATCACTAGTCAGATATTTCAGCCTGTCTGATCTCTTAAAGTGCACTGATAGAAACATCACAAGCCGAGCTATAGGAATGAACAGAAAGTCAAAAAGAAAAATCAACAGCAAGGTGATATTTTCATCTGGCTAGTGCTAAAAGTATCTAGGTATCACGTGAGCTTTTCATTGAAGCTCTTAAAATGATAACACATGCTAAAATATCTGACTATATATTTCAAGTTTTATCAATCCGTAAAATTATCATGAAGACTGTAGATTGTAGAAGGTTGAATATATTGCTGACTATATCATTATAAAGTAAGATTACTTTTTGGGTGTAGCCCATTATCAAGCTTGACATTTAGACTTTTGAAGCTTCAAAATGACTAGGAACTATTAAACCACATGTTCCTTCTTCCTGAGCTATTGAAACACATGAAATGATATATCTCACTATCACAAGTAACCTGCATTGATCCATCAGTCAAAGGAACAGAACACACATTGATGATTGATGCAAAAAGTAAAACATGCAACATTAGATCAAGAGTATTCACTAATTCCTGCATTATTTTATTCTCTCCAGTGAAGTGGCCCACTCTAAGTTGACTGTGCCCGTTTCCAGCGCACTGCTGAACTGCTGATATGGAGGCTGGCAGTGGAACCAGGCCTGCTGGCGTGTCGTCCCCGCCGCGCTGGACCGGTCTCCACGCCGAGTACTCGCCTCCGAGGACGGCCTCGGAGCCCGGCCAGCGCTCCGAGACGCGCCGCCCGCACCTGGTCAACTACGGCGCCTCGCGGCTCAGCACGCCCGTCAGCTTCATCCCGCTGCCCGAACATGGTACGAACCCGACAGAGTGACCGATCACAGAGATACGACATATGAGAACCTGCATTTGACGATGCGATGAATGTTTGTGTTATTTTCTATTGTCATCGCATGCATCTCAGCTATTTGTATCATTTTCTGTTGTCATCGCATGCAGTGTGCACTGTTTGGATCAGTTCACTTGGGAGCATACATATGGTGAGTATTCAGCACCCAGTAACGCTGTATTTGCAGCTCAAAATGGAACTTTTGTCGCGTTCGTCGGGGGCGATTGTTCCGGCATTCATCCCTTTCCAGGGTTTTCGGTCGCTCGCTTCTTACCCCGGTAGGTGGCGCCCTCTGTATCACCTCCTATGGGCGCTCCCGTGGGACAGAGAGCGTCATGTTGATGTCGCGCCGTCCCTCACGTGACCCCATCTAGTCCAGCAAGCTCACCTGGATATGCACTAGCATGCTGTGTATGTGAATTTTGCGTACTTTCGCCGTCCTGGGACTGGCCACTGACTCCGGCTCCCGCCGCTAGGTCGGCTGGTGATCGGTGTGCCCGACCGCACCCAGCCGCCCGACATCAGCATCCAGGGCTCGGGCGTGGAGCGCTCGCACGCCGTGCTGGAGACCGGGGGCCCCGGCGGCGGCGTGCTGCTGCGACCTCAGTCCGGTGTCACCACGGTGGACGGTATCCGGTGCGCGGCGCCCGTCCAACTCACCAGCGGTGAGTACCAAAGCGACTCAGGCCGCTTTGATACGTCAGAGGAGGGCTCACGATGCCGTGGTGTAGGCGTATTAGCGACGCTGATACTTTGATATGAATGAGAGAGGGATGACGACGCAGTGATACAGACGGGAGAGGGCTGACGACAGCGTAATATTACAGGCTGGAGAGCGCTAACGTTACATGATACAGGCGGGAGAGCACTAACGTTACATGATACAGGTGGGAGAGCTTTAACAGCACTTGGGAGGTAGGTGGTCGATCGTTCGAGTGAAGTGGAGGAATATTAAAAGGTTGGGATGTCGATCCCCGGTGGTTGAGTACGTGGACCTGCCGACCGAGCACCGGGGGCGGGGTAGGCTCTCTGTGACCCCGAGCCGACGAGATGGGGTTATACTTACACTGGGGGGGAGGGGGAGGGGGGGAGGAGAGAGAGAGGTTGGAGGGTTCAGGTAGGTAGAGTGCTGAGACGGCTCAATTTATGATCTCTGGAACATTCACCGGATATGGTGCATTAATTTCTGGCAAGCGTGCCACTGCTAATGTAATGAGGTAAATGATGAGGGATGAAACGCTGAGTTTGTTGGACTCGAGGTAGGAACTCTGGTTACAATAACGCCGTTGAACTTATGTTATCATTGCTGTGGAATGGTATGAAGGAAGGATGTCCATTTCACTGTGTTGTTTGGGATATCCTCAGTTAGATAATGGATTGCACTCCGATGGCTGCCGTGCAACAATGCAGCGACAGACGATACAAGCGACAATTTCCCTGCCTTCTTACGTCTACTGCATTAACGAATGTATTTTTTTTTCGACCAGTATCATCCTTTTTCTGCCAGACGTTACGGGAAGCCTTCCGGGAAGGTCGCAACTTGCAATGTTATGCTCGCTAATGTCGATACATTCCGCCTTCGGCCTGCCAGTTAGATATGTGAGTTCTATGTAGCTTCGTCTAATGCGTCGCTCTGCCGCTCTGGAACAAATTGGATCTGCGAACGAATGGCGGAGAATGTTTTCCCAGATTTTTGCCCGATCAAGCACCGTCACATTGACGTTATATGAGCGACTACGCGTCCGTTGCAAAGCTCTTAAGCTTAGTCGCGATAATGAATTATCGCTAAGCATTCACAAAGTTTTTAGCTGGATTGTAAACAAATCGTTGCTCCTACCTGTGCTTACTGAACTAATCGACTAGCCAACACAGTCGACTCGCAGTGTTTGCCTTGAAACAATGACTCAGCTCTCTGATCGATCAGTACGAGTCAATGAATATTTACCGACCTCCCGGCGTCCACCGGAACGGATGTGGACAGCCCTCGGTGGTATCAAACACTGGATCAGGGTCGGCGCCGGCGGGCGCTTTATAGGGGTTATGCGGTTCGAGTGCCCTGAGACTGGAGACGTATTGGTCCCCACTCCTCAGTCCGAGTAGGGATTCTGTTAACCCCGCTTTAGAAAGTAGGTCAACGGGCGCCCCTGTCAATCCTGTAATCTAAGGTACCCTATTTTTGTCATAATTGAGTAATGGCTCGCCTATCAATCTCCTACATATTGGCTAGGGGATTTATATTTGTGCTATTTCAGGTATTGCCGATAATGAAATCGCTCTCGGTCTCCGTCGTCAGTTTATCAACCACGTTCGTTTCACCTGTTGCCATATTTAATTGAGAATTGTTAATTAACTTTTCAATATCCGCTGCGAATAGAAGCGCGTCTATCTGCCACGAAGTATGTCACCGCCTCATTCATGAAATTAAAAATGGTGGATTTATTTTTAGTAAAATTTTGTGCTTCAAAAGATTGTCAAGAAACCTTTAACATAGGGTTTGAGTTGAGATAGCCAAGTTTGCGGCGAGGTTCAGAAACCACTATCTATCTAGGTTGCAACCCCCGCGGCCTCTTGGTGTTGAAGAAATTCGCTCCCTTCATTTGAAAATGGGCCTTGCGCAAGGCCCTATCTTCAACATGGAGTGACCGTTAGTGTGACGTCACCTCGTTTAGTCATTCTGATTTAAATGGGTTTGTTCGTTGAAAAATCGCTTAAAACTTGGTCTGAACTTTGTTGTGGTGCCTACAGAGTAAAAAGAATCAGCTTTATGACAGTAATGTGGCCTGGGGAAGGAGGTAATTTTGGGCTGTGACGTCACATATTTGAAAGTTTGTGTTTGGAATATGGGAAGCCTAAGATGTTTAATGAAAAATAAATGCCAGAACCGTGTTCCTGGTCATCCAATCTATAAAGTCGGGCACAATTTAACTGGTTTTAACAACATTTTAGAAGGTGGGATAGTCCACATTACTGTCATATTACAGTCATAAAGCTGATTCTTTTTACTCTGTAGGCATCACAACAAAGTTCAGACCAAGTTTTAAGCGATTTTTCAACGAACGAACCCGTTTAAATCAGAATGACTAAACGAGGTGATGTCACACTAACGGTCGCTCCATGTTGAAGATAGAGCCTTGCGCAAGGCCCATTTTCAAATGAAGGGAACGAATTTCTTCAACACCAAGAGGCCGCGGGGGTTGCAACCTAGATAGATAGCGGTTTCTGAACCTCGCCGCAAACTTGGCTATCTTAACCCGCGCCCCACTGGGGGGGGGGGCTATTTATAGCCCCCCCTCCCGTTTTTCTGCAATAACTTCCAAACCGCTTGACGTATCGACGCCAAACTTTCAGTACCTTCGGCTGCATCAATTTGACACCTTGTGTCAAAATTTGAACTTCGTAGCTACCATAGGTCGGCCGGAAATGACGTCAGAGTGACGTCATGTTCGTCCGATTTCGACGCAAAACATTGAACCACGGCAATCGCTCCCAAGAGCTCAGTTTTTAAGCTAGATCCAATTTCTTTGCATGAAAGGATTCAGAATTGACCGCGCTATCAAACTGCTGTCTCGGATTTTCAAAATTTTGAAAATTTCGAAAATTTTATATAATAATATTCAAAATTTATATTTTTATATTTTTTTCAAAAAGTTTTTGACTTTTCGAAAAAACCGGAAGATATGTGACAGAACGCATGATTATGACTAACTCTAGCAAGTTTTAGCTAAATATCTTCAAAAATGGCCAAGTTATACGCATTATTGCAAAAAATTCACAATTATTTATTTTTCAAATCACTTTTTCAGTACGTATTTGACATTGTACACCAATATAAATGGCACCATCGTGTTCCTGAGCTCAAACTGCATCCAATAGACACCTTTTTTGTTGAAAAATTTTAACTTCAAAATTTGACCTTTTTTGACCTGAAAGTGACCTGACCTAAGCTAAATTCGACTCAAAATGACCTCCAATGACACAGACGACATCAAATTCGAAATCTATGGCCTAAATGGACCATAGAACATGTGTCACGTGACCGACGCATGATATAATATTTTCGTGACCTGTGATGACCTGACCCTGACCTGAAAATCAAAGTACAAGTTTGGTACCCTCAAGGTATCTAGAGCATCTGTTCACGAGTGTGGAAACCAAAAATGAGCCTGATCTGACTTGTAAGACGGCGGCCAGAGCCCAAAATGTGAACAAGCCAAAGTGCTAATAATTTTTACTTTGACCTGACCTGTGACGTCATCGGTGACCTCGAGGTCAATGAAATTAGGTTTCGCTCGACAGTTTTTCCGGGGCTATCAGACACCGTTTGAATTTTGACGATCGGCCCAGTAGTTTCGGAGTTAGGAGGGGGGGCTATGAATAGCCCCCCCCCCCCCCAGTAGGGCGTGTTATACACAGACCCCAGTGGGGCGCGGGTTAACTCAAACCCCATGTTAAAGGTGGGATAGTCCCTTTAAGTTATTTAAAATAAAATTGTATCGAAGTGCGAGTCGACAGGCATCCCGGCTACTGCCTGCGACGTGAGCCGTAATGCCTGTCAACAATGCCCTTACACCTAACAATGTGAATGTATCAGTGACATCGCAGGACGTCGGCGCTGGTTCTTTCCGTCGGAAACGGCGCGGCCCAGCTCCGGACATTCCTAGTGACTGGCTCGAATGTTGACGCCACGGGTGGTGTGGGTGTGTGGCCGGTGGGAATGGGAGATTCGTACCTGGGTGTGTGGGCGTAGAGGGACTGAGATTCACCCGTACCCGGGTGTGTGGGCGTGGTGGGACTGGGATCCAGTCGTACCTGGGTGTAAAGGCGAGGTGGAACTGGGATCCAGTGGCAGTTGCACGGTGTGGAGAATTTCGCATTTTCAAAGCGGGGGTAACTCCGGCGGTGCTAAAGTTATCAGTTATGCTTGTCTGAGCTGGCCTCTTAATGCTATTCGTTCTTATGCCGCTGCAGCGTGCAATGCTGCGATGAATTCGAATTTGGACCAGGCTAGGTAAACCGAGAGTTGCAAATGTGTATGTGCTGCACCCCGAACACTCACACTGATTTCCCCAGCCCTTTCCCACCACTGGGAAATTTCCAGTAGTGCGGTTACATTTCGATAAGTGTGTTCTGCCTGGTGGTAGGTGGTCACACGCCTTGAAGTATCCCGCGTGGGCCGAGCCGAGTCGCGTCGAACAGGCGCCCGGAGCCAGTGTTCGGAGGAGCTCCCGTGACAGAGGTAGCTATTCTGTGTCCGGTCACTCCACCAGCCTGCCGGGAGCGGTCGCACGGTCGGGGGTCGAGGCCACCAATTGTTGGATACGCTGCACTGCACGTGCTCCGCGCTTGGATGGTTACTGGTTAGGTGCAGCATTGGTGCATTTCCCTCGCGCCGGCCTTGTATAAACGGTCTCGGTGATTCGGTGTATGTTGCAAATAATTGGTCGCCTGTGTTTTGGGGCATGCCTGTAAGTTCGGCTACGATGCAATGAATGTTCGATGTTCGATGCAACATTTGTGTTGCGCAGCTGAATCATGGTTATGGAAATGCAAAGCCCTATCGGTTACTATGCAATTTTTACATATTTGAATTTTGATCGCTTTGGGCTGGTCGGGTATTTTGTAATTTGTTTTCAATGCTGTTAAATTGTTTGTTGTGAATCATTTTAACGGCACTTCTTACAACGAAGTCGCTATTTTTGATACCTGTGCTCTGCGTGACGACCCAACTTGCGCTGAAAAAGAAAGGATTAGAAGCTGTAAATGGTAGAATATGTATGGCATTTCGTGTGTTGACTCAAGTGTGCACTGGACACGGAATTACAAACATGTAGAAAAGTTGGATTTGGAAATGCACAGCGGAATGCATAAGTCGATTTTATGACACGTAGTCGTCGATTGGCGCTGTCATTTTGAATAGTCCGGCACCGGCTACAGTTTAGATCTCCAAACACTTAGCTTGCCAGTCTTGCGCCACGCTTCCATGCAATATCTCATGAATATTAAGTCGCGCTTTGAAAATGGTAAGTAGAGCTCGTTCCTATTCGTTATTAACATGCACCGCTTCATGGAGGCTTTCGGGACTGTGAGCCGGCTCGAGACTGGTTTGTGAGCAATGGAACCCGTCGGCCTCAGCTCGATGTGCGGCGCCTTTGATATGTGCTGTACGAGTATGTCGCCTGCTTTCGTGCGCTCATGTGTATCTGTCTTTTTCACAGCGAAGCTGCGCCTCATGCTGCTTTTCCTAATCCTGCTTCTTGCCTCACCCACCTACCACCTGGTCTATGAAACACCAAGTCAGTTTTTAACAGCTTTCATTTCATACGGCTCATTCCAGCGTTTATTAAATTTCACACGGACTCACAACATGTGGGTGGTATATTGACTACCTTGTAGTCCTTGCTCTCCCCATTTTTACTCAGAAATCATCCCGATACCTAACTGCCTCTTTCCTGCTCGCCGCTTTACTGACGTATATCCGTCGCGCGCCGCTGTGTCTCGTGAACTCTGTGTCTCGGCCGCTCACTCCTCCCGCTCTGCCCCGCCGCTAACCGCTGTCGATCTGTGTTGGCTGCCCTGACAGGTTGTATGCTGTGCTTTGGTCGCTCTCACTACTTCAAGTACATGTGTCCTGCCGACTACCGGCCCCCGGAGTCGGTCGACGCAGAAATGACCGGCGACTATCTGGCCATGGGCGGCTCGCCAGGTGAGTCGATCGGCTGGAGGCTGGTCTCGAGGGGTCACGGGGTCACGACAGAATGACAGTGACATTAGAGGGGACCGGGTGCATGCCATGGTGACAGGGTCAAGGAGGACGCCAGATGGGGAGCTGGGTGGGGTGTGTTGGTTCGTTTTTTTTTTTTAGTCCGAACCTTTTGATTGGAAGGATTCACAAGAACAGAGCCCCCGTTAAGCGAAGCTTGTTGCGTTGACCCTTTTCTCTACCCTCCGATCGCGCAATTCCGGTTCTATGGCAAAATTTAGAGTCCAAAGTTTAACGTGCGCACGGCCGTCCCCTCACTAACTTCGCCTGGCCACGGCTTGCCATCAACCGCAACCATACCTGCCAGGAGGCCCATAAACGTCAAGCGCCCGTCGCGCTTCGAACCCGGACTGTTTAACCGGGAGCGCGTGCTCTCACCACGCGGAGTCCAATGCTCTACCGACTGAGCTACGGGACCGGGAATGGTTCTGACAGGTAGCATGCCTGGGATGGAGAGATGGGGAGGGTGTAGAGTCGGACCTGCCGGTCATGTTAGCAATGGCTCTACCGCTCTGTTGGTTCTGGGATGTGTAGGAGGTTCTTCCCGACACCTGAGAAAGGTGGTCCGACCCCGGCTGCCTTGGGTATGTGCTGACACGGCCGGCTGGGGTCGGGCTCTGCTCCGCCGGTGCCGGTGTCGACTGTGGACGTCTATCCACCGTCCCACACGACCGAGCGGCCGAACTCCCTGAACTGAACTCCCTGGATCAGTTTTAGCTCGGCTTATTTGATCGGAAAATTGGTGCAGAAACGAAAAACACTGCTGATGTGTTACAATAGCCAGAACAATGAGGGGTATCTGCCAGCAAAAATAAAACAGCATTACTTATCCAACAAAAACAAAGTAGGTCAGACAGCAGGAGCAAAACAGCCGGGGTTTTGTGAGCACCAACCGCTGAGGCGTGCTGGAACGTCCATTTGCCCTTCATCCGGTGATGGGATTACCCATCAAAACACTGCAGCATTGTATTTCAGACCATATGAAATGTGTCTAGTCTTCCCTCTTTCCGGATATTTGTTATCGTAAAGCATCACGGATGTCGGCTTGCGTCAGCTTGCTGTCAGTCCGGCTAAGACGGGTGCCGTATACAGAGTGCACTCTCCGGCTTCTGTTAGCTGTGACTCCTACGTGCGAGATATCCAGAGCCTCTGCACTGTGCTCACACTCGTCCGAGCTATCAGTGCTTCTCGCGGTGTTTACACGCAGCTTCACGACGCGCTACTGTCGTGTTGAAATCGCTCGTCACCAGAGTCGGTTGTAAGATATTGCCAAGTGCCGGCGATAATATAAACGGAGCGTGTAAACCTGATGGTTAGCGACCCGCTAAATTTACTCTCAGCTCGTAATGTAGATCCAACTGACGCGGCCGGTCTTTGGTTGAGAGCGATATGGTCGGGACTCGGGAGGGATTTACGAGGGTGATGGCCCCGCTGAGACGTCTGTCCAATTGCCCAGCCGCAGCCCTGCCAAGATTCAACGGCCGACAGTCCATTAGCGCAAAAAGGCAGCCGAGAGGCGTGGGGGACATTTGTTTCTGCCGCACGCAGGCCCGCTGGGTTCGTTACTGTTGTGTTCTTGTCATGGCGTCTGTCGGTATGTGTCGGCAGTGAAAATGGTGGCAGTGAACCGATGTCAGTGGACAGGTGTCAGTGGACGAGTGTTCGTGAAGCGGTATCAGTGAACGAGTGTGGGCATGTGGCAGTGGACGAGTGTTGGTGGACAAGTGTCAGTGGACGAGTGTTGGTAGACCAGCGTTAGTCGACGAGTGTTGTGGACAGATGTTAGTGGGCGAGTGTTTGTGGACCAATCTCAGTCGATGCCAGTGGACAGAAGTCACTGTCTACAGACTGGTGACTACTGTTAAAGGGAGATAATGACCTTTTTCCACAAAATCTGAGTTAGGACCATTTTCTGACAAAACACAACAAGTTATAATGTAAATTAAAACCATTTTGCTTAATTCGGTACCTTGCCGCAAATATCTCAACTTGAAGTCACGTTAGCGGGGAGCGCTGAAAATGACCGTTGAATAAGTACTTACATCACTTTTTGGTACTTGCATGTAATTTTGTAAAATGAGCGTATTCCTTACATTTGATCTTCATCACATCTAGTTAGTTAATGGTCGTCTATAGTGCCTTCAAAAGATATTCATGGTTTGGGGGTGGTTTATGTCTAAATTTACGCAACTATTTTTCCTGTTCATCATCTGACGCCATATGCTGCTATTTTAGTAGTAACGACTCAATTTTGAATCGGTCCCGCCGACTGCACAAAATAAAAGAAGATAGATACAACACTTTTGCGGCATCACTGAAAAACTTATGCAGTACTGTTATCAAAATTCTCATAACACCGTTCGACAAACCTGAAGTCTTTTTGAAATAAATATGCTTGTATTTTTCGCTTCAGGCTCTGACGCCAAAATAATGAATTTCGTAGTCGCAATCGCAAGATTTGGCTGCGTTTCTGGCGCATGCCGTTCATTTGTGGCGCAAAATAATGTTGGAAACAAAGAAGAGTAGGCACTATGTACCCCCGAATTAGAATCTAATTAATTCTAAACCGAATTAACTCTAATTCAAATTAGAATCCTTACAACCAAGCAACGACAAGGCGATAACATAAACAAAAACCCAAGCGTCGCTGTTTGAAACAAAAGCGTCATATACTGCGACTTTTTTATAGAGAAGGACAACGCATTTCGGTGGGTGTTACAAGTACTGCAAGTACTGCTTCTTTTTTGCAAAAATAAAACCTTTTTCACATACGAAAATGTGCTAGGAAATTTTCATATTTTATAGAAACTACAGTAGAAATAGTATAGATGTCGAGTAATTTTTATTTAAGAAAAAAGAAAGCTCATTATCTCCCTTTAACGCCAGACCCCTTGAGACCCTAATTTTTCGCGATTATTTTTAAATGCGTGGAAGAATTTCAACCAAGCTCAGGACATGGCCGTTTCAAGACCTGCCGAAACTTTTACAATTTAGATATTTTATCGCCATTTCAATATTTCAGGCACTTCTCATTGACTCGTAATGTTAAATTTCGAGCAAGATTTTCACACGGTGTGTAGAGGCTATCACCAGTCAGTCTGTGATACGTTATGACGTCACAGCTAAGTCCCGCCTCTGTGGTCTTGGCCTGCGGCGGTTTCGGGCCGGCACGCGGTCACTCTCGCTGTGGCGGGGAGCGGGGACGGTCGAGCGGTGCCGAAAGCCGGCGGAGTTGTGCGTAACGTCTTGGCTGACAGTGCCCAAAGAGCGACATGATGACTGAGGAATCATAAATGCTAAATGCGCATCGCTTGTACAATGCTGATATGTTCGCTGATATTTGTTTTATTTTTACAAGCTGCAATTGACGGGCAGATGGCATATAACTGACATAAGGTTAGGAAATATTCACCTGTATTTAAAGCCTATGGCGTTGCAGATAATGCGATACTGGGATGTCGGATGTCACCAAGTAGCTGCCGATTTGTACATCGCTATGCAACCATCGAACAACGCAATAATAAGTTAATTGCCTTCACTTCACATCATAGGGGAAGTTGGGGGAACGCCGAAGACTTTTTCTGACGCCCGTAGCACGCAAGGTAGACAACATAAGCTATTCTTGTTGGCGTCATTCGAGAGGCCAGTCTTTTGCCTTTCAAACATACCAGGCGCATTTGATGAATTCGCATACCGTTAAGCGCACAAACTAAAAATATCAAAGAAGTGACTTTTTCGGCGTTGCCCCGGACTGCGGGGAAAGCCGAAAATGGGAGAAATGATCTACTGGGAATGCCGACATTGATGTTTTGCCATTTTATCTCAAACTTTATCCAGAATTGATCAAAGCTGACACGCGTTTTAAGAGCTTGAGGACGCGGTGCACACTGGAAGTTATAATTGTGTGATATAATAAGAACATGCCAGGTAAATCATTCCTTATAGGTAACAGGCCGTTGTGTCGGTTGAAAGTGTAATTTGTGTGACTTAAAATACGCGTTGCTATTCTACAGCAGTAAAGTCCACGTAGCGTGCTTTTAACACGTGCGTAATCGCACGTTTTCGGCATTACCCCAGCCTGCCATACTTTCATTTGCAGGCCCATAACTTTTCAACGTGCTGTATAAATTTCAAATAGGCAGCACACTTATGCAAAGACATGCTAAAGATTACTTGACCGAATTGGCCAGACAAACGGTAGCATAATGAGTAAGAAATGCAGCTTCAAAGGCGCATGTAGTGCAAGGGAAACGTACCTTGAAAACGCTCTTGGCGCCCTCACAGTCGAAGTATTCCGAATGACGACTCGTAACAAACATGCGATAATTGTAGTCACTTAAGCTTAAGAGCATCACTGACAGGTGGCATCCATGTCTTACGGTTTTCGAAATATCTCGAATTTCGGCTTTGCCCCAACTCCGGCATTGCCCCAACTTCCCCTAAGGCTCGCTCGTATTTCAAACAGATATCCTACATCGAAAATCGTATTTGTTAGGAATCGTTAACGTTTGTTCGAAGCACGTGTGAGTAGTAGGTTGAGGAGTGATGGTCCTCTTGGTCCTATAGGTATACAAGAGTCAACAAGAGCCTGACATTTGCTTGACCGTCTGCTGCAATTGATTCATAGCACGTGAAGCGTCAGCGAAATTCATAGTCCTTTACAGATGGCAGGGGTGTCGTTTGTACAGAGGTCGCTGATGGGCACGGGTCAATGCCGCAGTCGTGGGCGGAGCCTAATGTCATATGACGTATGAAAGCCTCTATCCAGGATGGAAAAACAGTTAACATTACGAGTCAATGACAAGTGCCACAAATATTTAAGTGACAACAAAATGTATTTGAAGAAAAAGTTTCGGCAGGTCTTGAAACAGCCCCTTCCTAAATATGGTTGAAATTATTCCACGCATTTAGAAATAATCGCGAAAAATTAGGGTCTCAAGGGGTCTGGCTTTAACAGTAGTGGGGACAGAATTATGACAGGCCGCCGGTCGGCAGCCCCACCATTGGACGCTCCTCTGAATCAGCCATCTGTCAGTTACCTGTCAGTTGAAGTCAGCTAGTCAGACTACTTGTCAGCCCGCCGTCACCAGCCGCCGTGTAGGCCGACCAACCGGCAATGCAGTCGCATTATCCGAGACCCGGCACTTGAGTGACTTGTGAACCGGCAAATACCAAAACTTTCCATACTGAGCTGTGCCATCAGCTTCAGACGATAGTCAGTGACTACAGTCGCCCAGTGTCTACGTACGCCACTCTTCGCTGTCCTTCGGGCGTTGGCTCGTAAAGCTCCGGTCAGCCGGGGCTGGAGTTACGCAACGGGCGGCCCGCGGTGCCGATCTTACCGCCCCGTCGGGGCTGCTCTGTGGACGTGAGTAGACGACCGATCGGGCAGGTAAACCATCGCAAACCATCACACACGGGGGCGTGAGTGGCCGCTGGGAGTCTGGTGAGCGTGCCTGGTCGCTCGGTCGGTCGATTTGGATGCATGGGTTCTCAGGAGCCAGCGTTGAGCCGCTTGGTGTGTTGAAACATCGGGAAGCCTGGGACCATAAGCTCGTTGACAGTTGTTTGACGCAACAAAGTGAAGGGTCTGTCGGTATTGTATTATCATGTTGCAGATCAGTTCCCCAATTGATGAGAATCTGTTTCTGGAAGGAATCGCCGCACTACCGTTCACCTTGACCCGTGCTCGTTGTCGCCACCAGTGTCCACTGCTACCGGTTTTGAGGTCTGTGGGTCACCCGTGTCGTAATTAGCGGGCGTTTTCACCCCGTCAGACGGCTACTCAAGGCCGCGCACACCTCGCGCCGTGGGATGGCCGCCTCAAGGCCGCCGCGGCGGCGTCATCGTTAGGAAACTGACCGACGGCACGGCGTCAGTTGTGCGTGTCCTGTGCTGAGTCGTTACACGGCAGTTCTCCGCCCGACTGGGTCCATTCAGTGTTACAACAGACGCGCTATTACTCCCCGTAGCACTACCGTATGGTGGAATATAGGTGCACCGTGCGTCGGTCAGACAAGGCCATATTCACCCTCTGTTTCACAAGGTTTTATTTCAAGGATCCTGCATGATATGGTCTCGTCAAGCAATAGCAAAGGCTCGGGGAAGAACTCACTGAGCAGATGGACATCTCTTACCGATTTCAATGGTTCTGCTGTGTGCGTTGGAGATCCCTGCAAGCCAGTGTATGTGCGAGAGCGTCATCCCAGCTCATCCACCCCCTCTCCCTGTAATACCCCCTGATGTCAGTGGAGCAGCTGATTGAGCTCGTTTGGACTGAGAAGCTCGGCTTGACGGGCGGTCCGCGCGGCGCGATGAGAGCCAATTCGGCGGCCTCCAACACGCATGGTCGAGCCTCACGCGCTGGAGCTGAACGGAAGCCCTGCGCACTATAGGTTGCTGTTCAGGGAGAGAGGTCAAAGTTCTGGAGGAGCCCAAGGGAGAAGTGGACGGCACTGGCCCGAGGACGTGGAGTCTTTGAGGAATTCAGAGCTGGATGGTCTGTTGTTAACTGAAGTGACCATTTTCCTGGCGTGCCACCGTTTCATGCGGTGCGGTATACACGAAGGTCGATGAATAGCCCCGTGGTCTTGTGACCTTGGATGTAAGGACGGCGACTAGCGGAGTTCATCGTTTGGAATTCGTGCGTGTTGAAAGCATACCCATACTGCTGATTCCCATGTTCGTGATGTGTCATGGCATTGAAGAGTCTGGTATGTTGGTGTTCTTTACCGCTGTTTCAGTTAATGTTTTGCCTTGTCGAAAATCCTGACCCGAAGTTTTCCCTATATTCCCCCTGATCAGAAGCTGGGATTTCCTTTTTTATGTTGGAACAATGGGTCTAGCTGCTCCTTCAGCGGATTGTGTGCACGAGCACGCGCTACTGGTATGGTCGCGCTTTAGTTTGCTGATCGGCTCCTGGTATCAGTGAAGGGGTGCTTTGTAACTGAATAATATTCTCAATACGAAGCATTGTGGATGGCTATTGTTCGTGGGTACTACATTCGTCATGTCCTACCATAACTTTCTTGGATACGCATTGTTTGAAAACACTACAATGGTGCGTGATTGTATTACGTATTCCGCATTCCGCTTCAATCTCGTAGTGATGATCGTCATAAATGATGTTTCACGTCTATGCCGATCAGTAGTCGGCCAGAAAAAGTCCCGAATGTGAGATCACTGGTGCAGCGCTGCTCACATTGCTCAGCTGTAGTGTCCGCTCCCGCAGATGCACCACGTCCCAGGTCCCACCCTCCGCTGTCCGGGGTCACTCCATGTGTCCGCCCACTCCCCAGGGAACGCTCCTCCACTGCACGGCTGCAGCGGCAGGGGCCCGGCGCTGCAGGCCACTCACCGTGCTGACTGCTGACCGTGCTGAGATCAGCGGCACGTGCCGGCCGTCAGCGCCGCCCGGCCGCGCGCTGATGGACGCTGACGGGGCGCGGTAGGACGCCGGACAGAGCCCTGCTGATCGGGCGTCGCCGGACGGGTCCGTCGGCCCGGCGCCGCCCCGGTCCGGCCGATCGCCGCCCTGATTCAGCGGCGGTGCGGCCAGCCGGCAGCTGACGGGGCGCTCCTGGACGGCGGGGCGGCGCCGAGCCCCGTCCGTCCGCCCGGCTGGCCCGTCCGCCCGCTCCCCAACCAGCCAGTCGGCCGGCGGCGCGCGCAGTGTGGGGCCGCCGCTCAGTGAAGGTGGTGCATCGCGCGGGCGACGGGCGCTGTGGAATCAGTGTTTTTTGTCTGTGAGACGGGCAGAGACAGTCAGTGGACTTTCCGGCGCGTTGGACGACAGGTTCGCGCAAGAGGCTGTGCGACAGTAAACTGGATATTCCCAGAAAAGACAGACGAGCGATTAAGCAGTAGTTAGTGCCGTGCTACGTGCATCGACATTGTGTCTGTAACTTCTCACGGAGGAGCAGCATTCAACGCAACCGGTTGGCGGACCGCCGAGCTACCTATTCCGCTCGGCCGCCTGCGACTGCGCTCCGGACATAGCTCGGTCGGGCGGACCTCCACCGCTGCAGACGCCGGCGGTGTTGGGTTTACACGGGCGTGCGACGTGTAAACGGACCGACCCGCACACCGGGAGCAGAGGGCAGGATGGCCTGTGTCAGCCAGCGCGCCGGTGAGAGGGTCCGCGGAGCCGCCGCGGCGACTGGGGTACTGGGAAAGTGGAGGGTGTAGACTGTAGAGGAACGATGTGGACAGATGTGACTGTAGCGTAGGACTTAAGTGTTATTCGTATCGCTCGATAGCACAGTAAACCATGGTCGCCAACGCAGGTTTTTAAATGTCCACGTTACGCAGTAGGTCGCTCTGCTTCGCTCTCCCTAAGCACCCAAACAGCTAACCAAATCAGTCCATTTTTAGGGAAAGTCACGAGGACTGGGTTATTACTGGCGAGCAGTGACCCCTCCCCTCACTTCCGCCCCCTCCTGGGCCTGTCTCGGCGCTGTCTCTGTGTTGATATTTGCCGGCCAGCCGCGGCGCCCCTCCCCCGGAGCCTCTCTGCTGGGTACCGCTGAGTGGAGCGTGGGCGGAGTGGCCTGTTCGCGGATCTCGTGTCGTCCGCTGACGGATGACGCTGCCTGGCCGGCCCGGTACGGCCCACCGGCACGTGACCGTACTGCCAAACATGTGACTGTGGTTGGCAGGCTGGCCATGGAGTTCAGCACGTGAGCCGGTTACGTCAGGCCGGATGGGTTGAGGAGGCGCGCCCGTTCGGTGTCGCAGCGGCTGCCGCACTGTGCTCGATACATGTCCGCCGGCTCATCGGACCGACGGAGGTTGTCCCGACCCGTGCTCGACCAGCTGTGCCGCGGCATTGTCTGACGTGGCACGTGGCACCCGTGCCAAGACGCACGTGGCCCGTGCTGGTCGCGGCCGGTCGCTTCCGGCAGGTGTTTCTTTTTTGGAGCGCTCGGCGCTTTACGGCGCCCTTTCAATCGAGCGGCGGCCTAAATAGGCCGAGATGGGGTGCTGGCAGCTGCCGCGGCGCCGGCACTGATTGAATCCGTCCCTAGGGAAGAGGAGGAATTCCACCGCGCTGCCGAGCGGCCGCCTGTTATCCGACGGTTCCGCTCATTTATCCGGCGCCCGCAGCTGCGGACGGCCGCGTGGCTGCCAAATTCTCCCCGCTCGGGTAAGGCTGGTCCCGGAAGCGCGCTCCATTCGCCCTCGGTTCGCTCCGGTATGCGATTTTCTCTGTTGGCGTGTCGAGTTTTACAGCCCGGTCAGGTTATGGCGCTCGTGGAGACGGGGTGCGGAGCGATGAATTGATTTAGTGTCGGTTTTACTGCCAGCTGCGCCCCGGTCAGACTGGGTGGGATACCGATCACCGCCCGTCTCCCGTCCAAACAGTGCGCTTTTTGGGCGGACCGGTCTTGCTTAATCACAAACTGCATGTGTGCGGCGGTGGGGCTTTGAGCTAGTGAAAGCAGGTGATGGTCTCCATACGTGCCTACACATCACATGTCCCGCCGCTGACATCTTTAGAACGTGCCGATAAGTGCTGCGCCATATTTCTGAAAGCACACAAATTCCACAGCCGTCACATGGTCACTAGTCAGGCGGTATCGTCTTTTGAGTGGCCCTAACAGGCATGGGGCCACGTTTTACGACACACACACATCCGACTGACAGAACCGCGCACCTGTTGAGTGCTTGGATCATCACTCTGCCAACCACCGAGCTTCGAGTCTGGATGACACTCACATGCACAAAGACCTCACAGACACAGGGGACCATCTCCATAATGCAAATATCGAGCGGCGCCGCATTCCCAGCGCGTATTCTCCTGTGTGGGTCCCGAGCGAGTGTCGCAACTGCGTCTGTGTGTGCGTTGTCGGCTCTGCTCCGGGGCTCTGGTCATGTCCCGCCGTCATCCCGCTGTCCTGTCCCGCCGTCAGCCCGCTGTCCTGTCCGGCCGTCAGCCCGCTGTCCTGTCCCGCCGTCAGCCCGCTGTCCTGTCCCGCCGTCAGCCCGCTGTCCTGTCCCGCCGTCAGCCCGCTGTCCTGTCCCGCCGTCAGCCCGCTGTCCTGTCCGGCCGTCAGTCCGCTGTCCTGTCCCGCCGTCAGCCCGCTGTCCTGTCCGGCCGTCAGCCCGCTGTCCTGTCCGGCCGTCAGCCTGCTGTCCTGTCCGGCCGTCAGCCCGCTGTCCTGTCCCGCCGCCAGCCCGCTGTCCTGTCCCGCCGTCAGCCTGCTGTCCTGTCCGGCACTGTCCGTGGAGACGTGCAGGTGCGCTCTGACATTCAGCCGGTACACACGTCCTTCGATGGTGGACGCGCCTGTTGTGAGCGGTCCGGCCGGCGACCAGACGTGATTTATTGACCGATTGTGAGTGCTGACTCACCGGTCTGCATGGTGCAGTCTGTCCGTCAGCGGCCGCTGACGCGCCCCTGTTAAGCCGGTACCGACACCCGCTCTGTCGGTACACCATACAAGGGGATCAATGTTCAATCATTTTCATTTCACCATGCCACTGGACATAGTATTTTGCTTTGTGGGTGGTTGCCTGTGTAATGTGTGTTAGCGCTTGTCACTTCACTATTGGCCCTGATGCGTTAGTGCGCGGTTGTTGGCCGTCAGCAGCCTTGTTATTCCCCTTGTCACGGACATTCCTCTGTGTGTTCTTTGTCTGTCTCTCGTTCTCAGTGTTTTGGTGTTTGTCTTTCAGCTCCACCCCGGTAACCCGGCCCGTCGGACTGACGCGTCCCTTCTGCTCCTCCGACAGCGCTGGACAACCCCGAGTACTACCACATGGGCGAGTCCGGCGGCGGCAGCGGCCCCCCGGTGTCTCCTCGCCTTCAGCTGCCGCCGCCCAAGCCGCCGCGCCAGCCAGCCTCCGAGGGTCCCTTCACCGGCGAGTACCTCTACACTCGGCTGGAGCGTCCTGCGGGGCCGGCGCCGGCCGCACGCACCCTGCCGCCGCCACGCGCCGCGCCGCCCCCGTCACCTTACGACAACGTGCCGCCGACGTCCGCGGCGGCCCGGGCGGCGGCGGCAGCGGCGGCCCAGGGCGGTGACCGGGAGCAGCCGTCCGTCTGCAGCACGGTACGTGCGACACGACCTGCAGGCGCCGTTCCGTTGTCCCGGGACAGTGTTGTTACCCGTCGCTTGCAGCCGCTCTGTGTTCTATCCCTGCTCTGTGTTCTATCCCCGCCCTGTCCTGACTTCTGAGTGCGCTGGACCGACCACTCTGCGTATTGGTCTCCGTGTTGCATGTCCTGTGTGTCTGTCGGCTCCTCCGTCCGTCACTTGCCACACCGTTCGTTTGTCACACGTCAATGTGTCTTTCCATCTGTCGATTCGTCCGTCGAGCGGGTTACAAATCTGACGAGCGTATGTTTAGCTATCGGCATGTGGTCTTCTTTATTGGTTGCCGATCTTTCCGCTCGTTATTTTTCTTTCGCCTGTCACCACTACCATTTGCAATCTTTCATATATTCTGTCATCTTCGATCGGGACTGGTTCTCAGTCTCCGGGGTACTCAAAGCGTATCTCTCCCGCTGCGCCTCGCTGTTCTGCTCCGAATTTCTTCAATTCTTGTTGGCCCGCGATTTAGCCCACAGAGTGCGGCTATTTCCGTCGCGCTGTGTACCACTCGTTGATAGCGCGCACTTGAGAGGTCATTCATCCGTCACAAGGAGCATTTGTAGTGAATGAACGACGCAGATTGTGTTGAGCTCCTTGGAACTGGGCGAAGTCAACAATTACTCGGAACCGACACAAGAGATAGTTCTTGGAGTGCTGTCTGTCGTGAATACGGCCCATCTCGAGCTAATCTCAACTAATTTCCGATGGCTTCTCACTGAAGTGGGTCGGCCTCGATGGAACAGTCGTTGGCGTTCGCTTCCTCACCGGTCGCCGCGCCCAACCTCTATGTTACCACCGACTATCTGCCTGATTGCACGACAAACTATGCCGGAATTGTGGGCGCGCCGCCGGCGGCGGCCGACAGTTGGCGGTGTTGACGGTGCTATCGCTATCGCCACGGACAAATTAGGACTGGAGGGTGGTGTAGATATCACCACATGTACCGACGGTACGGTGGTGGCTAGTGTGCCACTGCGTAAGGTGTGCCGCGGGGGGAGGGGAGGGTGCTCGCGTTGAGAGTAGGTTTGGGCGGATCGGGGAGTGCTGCTTAGAGGATCGGCTGAAGTTATTGGGCTATTTACATATGAGATGTGAATAGCGTGCTTCGGCGCCGGCGCCTGCACCGCCTCTTTAGTGTCTTGGGCCAGAGTTTGTCTCAATTCAGGATCGGAGATGTTGGAATTTACACTGACACCGTCGGTTCGAAACCTTCTGTGACATTACCTCGTGACTATCGCAACTCAATCGAGAATGCTAGAAGAGGTCATCACGGAAACGCAAGGTGTGATCACTGTTTCGGGTTCTTTTGTATAAGCGATGAGCGGAATTCGGTTTCTCAACACTGCCGCATGTTCCGGCTGCTCGGCGCATCTGCTGCTGTTGATTTCAGTGACCGCTGGCGGTGGTCATCGCAATTTTTCATTGGAAACTGGCCTGTGCTGCTGCTGATTTGTCCGTTTAAGATTTTTCGCCAGGGGACTGGCAAATGTGGATAAACTCCCTTTGGATGAGTCTCGATTCACATTTTCCTCATCTGCTCTACCGCTCTGCCAGCGATCCCTGCTGAACCCACCGACCTCTGTGGACTCCTGTCACACCACTGCCACATCCAGTGTCACATTACTGTCACACCCTCTGCCCAAAACCATTTCTCACCTCCGTCTCTACCAGCTGTTCGCCCACCTTCCCCCCACCCCCACCCATCTTCCCCTCCACCCCCGCCCCGCCCCCAGAAGGCAGACCGTTGGCGCCTCGGCACCACTATAGCCGTATGACCGATAGTCTCGGCCAAAGGTCGTCCCGGTACGTCAACACCTGCCGCCAGCGGCGCTATCTGGTCCGAGCGGCCGAACACGGTGTGAGACGACGCTCGGCGGTCTCGGGGCCACGACGGTGACCAGAGCAGCTCCCACGTGCGTGCTGTGAAGGTGTGAGATCGTGCACCTACGGTGACGTGTAGGACGGTGCTAAACGGTGACAGCCTGGGAAGTGGTGTTGCGATTCCGTGCAGAGCGATCAGTGCAGCGGAGCGCCGTCACTCGCATTACAGTGCTAAACCAGGTGCAGTGCCGCGCAGTTTGGTGTAGGGTGTCGTGCTTTACTGTGTCGCGTCGTGCCGGGCCGTACGCTGCAGTACAGTGTGTCGGGCCGTCCATCTCAGGTAGTGGCGTGTCGCTCCTAGTCACCGTACACCGGACGACGTCGCTCCGTCTGTCCGTCTCTGTCTATGTGTGGGCGCATGTTAGTCGTCTAGCCATCTCGACTCGGCGGCGTCAGGCGGGCTCCTCAGTGGGTGAGTTGTGAGTCTGTCTGCGGACGAAGGCCGTCCCTCCTCCCGAGCTGACTGACTGCACCCCTGGGACCGTGATGCGTTTCGCTGCAGACCCGGACCCCCGCGGTCTTGACAAGGATGGACATTAGGCAGAGGCATCGTTCCATAATGTAACGACGCGCTGCGTTGAATTGCCATCCAGGGGCCTAAGATTGATTCAGAGCGGTTCAGCAGCGACGCTGTCAGGTCGACTAGCTGGAATGCCGACTGCAACAGAAGGTGGGAGGCTCCGTGGTGGGCTGTGCCGCTGTTTCGCTGAGCGAGCGCCGTTTGCGGTGGTGCGTTACGCTCGGAAAGATGTGCCGACACGCCGGTGGAACAGTGACGGAATGTGTTTACTGACGTGCCGCCGACCTGACCGCCGCCGTGGTTATTTTCATAGCGGGCGGCGGAGGCGTCCCATGATGCGCTCAGCACATGTGACGCGGAGACTGCAGTCGCCCTGGGAAGGCCCTGTGCTCTGACCCAGACACCCGATCAGCGGGGTGGGCGCGCCAGTCAGGGCGGCGGCGACTGACGCAATGCTGGCAGAAACAGTCTGCTGCGAGACATCTCCCTTCGATCTTCACTTCTCACTGTCTTGGGCAGCTGTTTATCGCAATGGAAATATGTCAGCGTGCTGCCAATAAGCTCTCCACTCCAGTGTTATCTCCGGTTTGACGTCACAGATCGTCCACGACTGTCTCGGCTGGCCTGTTCGCATCCACGCGCCAGCACTGTGACCAGATGGCCGCTCGTTAACATTCCCGGCTATCGCGGAAGCCTGCTCCATGTAATGCATCGGTCGTGCACGCTGCAGGAACGACTGACTCCGCCTGTGCGTGAGCATGCACCCGGCCAGTGACCTCTCTCTCCCCTCCTCCACCTGCCCCCTGCTCTGCTTCGCCCCGCTCCGGGCCGATCACTGAATCCGATATGCCTGGATTGCGCCCGCCCGCACCCCGGCAGAGCTGCAGTCGAGGCCACTGACGCCGTCCAGCCCGACCCGCCCTGCGCGGCTGGGCTCCCCGGACCGGTGGCTTACAGTCTGTCGATGGTGATATCTCGGGTGGACCGTGCGCACGGCCTGCACAGTGACCGTGCAAATAATCTAACGGCGATGATTTGTGGCTGCAATTACGTCCTCGCTGGCGCTCTAGCGCTGACGACCGAGCGATAGATTTGGATGGCCGTCCGATGATGGTAGGCAGGCGTCCCGCCTGCCACTGCGTTGATCTACATCTCTTGGCTCAGGCAGTGAGGCCTTGGTACCGCGCCGCCGTCTCGGTATGGGTATTGGATGCAGATTATCTGCTGATGAAGTGGATATTGTATAGAGCTGCTGCGTCTCGCTCTCTCGGTTGGTTAACCGGTGGTATGATCTCGCGATATGCTGCTACTGCACGGTTATGCGGTACTGATCATCACACGATTACTGTGATGGTACTCATATGTCATAAGTTTATCGACCACTGGTTTAGACATCTACTGGTGATTTCTCAGTTACGGTGTTCATCTGGCGCAAAATGAGCCGACTAGAGTTTATCAGCTGACTTGAATTTATCGGCTGACTGTTTATGTTAAACTTGTTACGTAACGACAAGAATCAGTGGTCATGGTACTTGTAAAAGAACGTGATTTTGCGCATTTTCGCAAGTTGTGTCTACCTCAAACACTTCACTGAATCCCAAAGTGACCGTCACGAATTGAACGTTGGTGCTCTCTAGGTCAGCACTAGCACCAGTGCATAGTGTGCGTATGTTGACCTAAGTGTATATAGAAAAACTGCTGACCCGCCCGCTGTCCCCCCCCCCCCTCTCCCTAACCTCCGTCTCCGTCTTCTGCCACCATCAGGTACCTCAGGACCACCCGGACTCAGCCGACGCCCTGCAGCAGCTGGAACAGTCGCGTCTGGACGAGATCCTACACATGTGTGCCGAGTATGACAGTCAGATGGCCGGCGGACCGCTCTCCGGCCCTGCCGCCCGGCCGCCCGACTCGCCGGCAGTAGCGCACAGGAGGTATGATGAGGGACAAGCGTGGGGTCTGGGGGTAGGGGAACTGGGAAGGGGTCAGGGGCGTAACTTTGTATACTTTTGGGGAGGCAGGTGCCCCCCCAACTTGAAATTCTGCCACCCCAACATTCCGTTTGCCCCCCCCCCCCAACCTTGGTGGGCGCCCCTTGGCCTGAAAGGCGCCCTCACGGGCCAGCGGCGTCATAGGAGCGCGGGCGCCATCTTTCAAGGGGGCGCCATCGCCTATGAAAATGGGATGCGTGAGAGGGGAACCTCTGAGACCGTGGGGCGCCTGCATGCGAAAGAGGGGCGCCCATGAAGTCCTCAGGGGCGCCTCAATGCAAAACACGGGCGCCTGAGATGGCCACAGCGGCGCCTGCATGCGAAAGAGGGGCACTTTATTGGCCTCTGAGGCCCTTCGGGGTGCCTCTGAGGTCTATAGTTTAGGGGCGCCCATGTAGCAGGCTACATCTTTAACATTTAACGTAGAATCTTTTCGGCACGGCTTGGTCCGGCAGTCTCTCCCCCCCCCCCCCGCAGTCCGGTCACAGGCCTAGCCCTCCATTCACTCACCCATCGCTGCTACCGGGTGACGCACAGCTGAGCGGAGCGCTGCTGCTGCGCTCCCCTCCCCTCTCATTATTCACCCCCCCCCCCCCCCCCAGTCACCAGGCCCACCATCCCCACACATCACTTTTCTTCATCTCCCGCAACGAGCACTGTCCGTGGGAATAGCCGCAGTAGACACATCTGCGAGAAGACGATGCCGCCTACATCAGTACGAACCGTCGAGGCACAGCTGAGTCAACAAGCTACGTCAGGACCGCGGCCGGCGGCGGCGGCGAGCGAGCACGTTAAGGTACTCTGTCACTTGTCACGTACTCTGTCAGGTACCACAACAGCTGCGCCGCGCTGAGTCACATGGTGGGAATGGCACAACCAGGAAGATCCTATGGCAAGCAAAAACGCAGTAGTTCCAGAGGTCTTCGCAATGGGCAACCGTTAAACTCTCATTACGACGCCCGCCTATGGAGACAGCTACCGCAAGATGAGCGATTCGAACCTCCTCAAATAACGCTGCATCAGCAAAAGATGTCAACAGATCATGGAGCAGTGTCAAGGATGGAGGCCGGCTGGAGCACATAGCCCCCTTTGTCGGTGTACAGCAACCCAGGGTGAGCGACCCGGCAGAACGACTTCAAGGTGACCTCCACAACAAGCCGCAAGCAATGACCTGTAGTTCCAGAGATCTCCGCAGAGGAAGAAGGCGCTGCGTTACGGCCACGCCCCGGTACGGTGGGCGGAGCAAGAGTGACGTCACAGGGGCGTTGGCGGCAGACGAAACGGGAGGAAACAAAAGTTTGAATAAAATGAAATTGAAGAATCAAAATTAAAACTCGAAAATCACAAACCTTTCGGGGATTGTTTTATGCCAGCGATTACTAAAATGATAAAGCACTCAACACGAAGACGATTCGACGGCCAAAAAATTGCAGACACAGAGGAGCAAGGTGACTAAACAGGACAGAGGGCGCCATCTTACGGCCCACCCACCAGAAGAAGGCAGAGGAAGATGACGTCGCAAGGGCGTGGCAGTCACCCCCCCCCCCCCCCCAACTATAAAAGGGTGCGCCACCCAACCAGAGGGAGAATCACAGTCGAGCAGCCGAGAGTCACAGTCCACAGCTGGAGCCGGAGACGCCATCTGGGAGCCGCCGTCAGTCCGGGGTCACCCGCGAGAAGCCTCTTCAGTTCGAGCGACCAGAACCGAGGACAGCAGCCGACGCTTGTGACCACACTGAGAAGCGGAAGCGCAGAGAAACTCCAGAATGTGAGTGTTGCTGAAAAGTCTGCTCAATCCCTGATCCTTGCCCCCCCCCCCCTCTGCCCGGTTGCCGTGCCAGTGACGACTGCCAAACAATTTCTGTTGCCATACAATGCACTCTCAATTGGAATTGGAAAACTTAAATTACTTTGAACTTATTGGTCCAGACACCCTAGTAGCATCTTAGGATCTGAATTGTGAGGTCATGTCAGAGTCGCCAGCAAACCGTTATTGTCAGTTGGAGTTCACGATTAGGCCGAGAGCGAGATTCGAAAATTTACATAAGCAGCTCAGTGTCACGAACGCTGAAATTGATGACAGGATGCGTGACAGCGTTGAAATGTCTTTGTTTTCGGTCAAGCTGGTTCGTTCGATTTATTATGGGCGATGGCCAGGTGCGTTTTGAGGTTGGAACGTTTGTGAAATTAAGGGTTTAGATTCGTGCTGTATTCACACAAAGTTGCATTGTGAAATCATTGGTAATATTGCTGTAGGAATTAATTGCGAAGTCGAAATCAATTATGGAACAGGTAAATACGGCTGAAAAGGAATGTAATGTTTTAAGGTGGCGACTGATTCATGCGATCGATCTATGAATATGGCTATGAGTTATGATTTTCGACAGATACGAATGCTTGAGCTTACGGCGGAATTTCTTCTGTTACTTAGGGGCAGAGTTGTGAGCAGTGGTTTGAGGTTGACGGTTTGACACTTTGCGACTTAAGATGGTCACTTTGCGTCATTAAAATTGTGAAATGTCGAGTAACAGGTAGATGTAGAATTGTTTGTGGTTAGAACTCATATGCGACTAATATAGGTACCGATCGTTGTGCTTTTGTAGAATAAATACTAGAAAGGACCATCTTTGTTGGGAAACGATTAAATGGGACAGGAATTGAATTTAAAAAAAAAACTTACGTGGAATGGAGCTGATGAGATGTCGACCAGAGAGATATTGCAGCGATATTTTACCAGATTCACACTCACTGACACATCCGGTGAATCTGCCCGGCCAGAAGAGACACCACGCACGAGCACTGTACCACGAGTGTTGACGCGCCCATAGCGGTGTGACTGACTGACGGTGTCGACGCGGCGCCGGCCGGCGGTCGTGGTAATCGTCGTTCCCGACGCGGGCGTTGAGCCGCCAGAGGGCGCGAGGAGCAACCACAACAGGGGCAGTGGGTTAGCCGTAATTGGGGCGCGGGCGGTAGGTGAAGGTCATTGCATAGGAGCATGGTTAGTTGTGGAAAGTTGCAACAGGATAAGAACGTAAACAGTTAATGCATAATTTTAAATATGACATGCTATATGATATCTAGGACTGCAGTTCGTTTGATGTGCATTGGTTACTGCTAATAGGATGATTTAAATTAGATTTTCTATGAAAGGCTAGGGACCCCTATGGCAATGTTCTGGCACTTTATAAAGATAATTTGTATAGGTAACTAGTAGCCCGTCAGAAGCTATCGAACGAGTTTCAAGGAGTCATTTCCGTTTGAGCATTCAGTAATTCACTATGATACGGTGGATCACAACCAGACGGCAGATCGGTGCGTACTAATTGGTTCTAGATCATCTGATTAAATCAAGAGCGGTTCAAGGTCTACTAGGATTGTATACGAGAACTGATGGTTGGATTCACGAGTGCAGCAGAAGTTATGACTTCAGATTACGATTTGGTTTGGATAAATAATGCGTTTCTGTTATTCGTGTTCTTGTGAGTTAGCGCCAATAATTATTCCACCAATATTGGCACAGGGCATTGTGAGGCACAGACGGCTTGTTTGCCCGTCTCCTATGGCGTAACGTTTACCAGCATGACTGTATGAGACACAGATGCACTTCTCTAAACCCACGTCCAGACCGGAATGTTAAGAGGGACACACCGTCACGTACGCAGGGCATATGCACGTTTTCCGCCAGTGGTACCGGCCACTGTTAATTTTCCCGCTTAGGTAACACTGGGTGAGAAGGCAGTGAGAGGTTTCTACGGCAGGGGGAAGGGGAAGATTGGCACAGTGCAGTGGAGAGTAAGTTATGCCAAAGGCAAGAAGCCGAGGGTCAGGGGTGAGTCACCCAAAGGGCGGATAAGTCGAGCCGTAGTGTCCCGGATAAGTCCTCATACTTATTTCGTAAAGGTACTTTGATCGGTACTGGACAGCCTCAGGGGAGGGAAGAATGTACTCCAGGACACGTAAGGCCTTGAAGAGTAAATCCCATGGTTTAAAGATAGTTCCAGGATATGAACTGTGGTCCCTGGGTCGTGAACGGGAATGTTACACGCGGACCGGAAGAGGGCATAGGTAATCTCTCCCGGTAGAGAGATAAGTCGGATATAAATCGTGTATGTGTGTACCATAAGTCTATCGGACGTGTAGTGAATCCCATAAATTAGTAGGGTGGATATTTGTGTATTTATTCTGGACGGCCCTGCGATAAGTATCTTTGTCGCCGGTTAGCGGAGCATGCAAATGGATTTCGGAAAGAGACATTTATCTCGCCGGGGAGATCGTCGTCAGCCAGACACCTAACACTATCGGAGGGAATTTCGGGGGCTGCTAAATCGATTGGGGTGAGTGAATGGAGGGCAAATGCGTTGTGTGGATGAGCGGAAGAATGATGAAGGATAAATCTTAGGATAAGGCCGATAGGAGTTAAGCAGAACTCAGGTTGGGCAGTCAAGCTAATGATTCTCGAGGGCAACTAAACTAGCAACGCTAATACGAATTAAGTGGGCAATTTTTCTTAATGGGGAGGCCAGTGATATAGGAATGGGTGACTGGACGAATGATCACATTCCATTAATCAATGTAATTACCACCCATAAGTTTGGCAGTGGTCATCGGGACTTCGAATGCCCTGTCCTTCACCTGCCCAACTGTGCCGCAAACCCAGCTGATCGGATCCCTCTATCCCTAATCCGAGCAGTGAAGAAGCATCTCGTGCATCATGGTCTATACAATGAACAGAATCATCAAGCCTCTAAATTAAAAAGCATCTTCCATCAGATGTATTTGTATGCAAGGTGGATCTGTATCTACATCTCTCCCAGGTGGACGTCATCTCAAGATCTCTATCTGGATACCTACATCTCCCTCAGGTGGATCTCAACACCATCTCAGGATCTACATCTCTCTCTCTCAGGTGGATCTTCATCACTATCAAGATCCCTCTCTACATCTCTATCTCGGGATCTCTTCAACGACTCTCAGGTTCCCCTGTTTCACCAGCTCTACTATCGAGTTCCTTCCAGCAGCGAATCTCTCTTCTGCTACACCGCCGAACAGCAGTGGACCGCGCTGTTAGAGGGACCGAAAAGATGCAGCTTTTTATCCCTTCTTTCCTCTTTTCTCTTATTTCCCTCGCTACAAATGGCGCCCAAAACGTGGGGATTTGATAATTCTCAAATTGTGAAGCTGGTAGACTGGCACATGCCGCCGAACCCGAAGTTGATGAATTGAAAGTCAACCGTATGGAGAAGAGGAAGAAGTTGAAGAATAGAGCAGGTGTTCGAAATACTGGCAGCGGTGGAAATGAGCGTGCTGCAGGGGTCGATATGAAGAAAGAGGATGAGCTAAAGAAAGTTGTGTGAAGATGATGAAGCTTATGATGGTGGCTGATGACAGGAAAGTTGAAGAATTGAGCAGGTGTTCGAAATACTGACAGCAGTGGAAATGAACGTGCTGCAGGGGTCGACGTGAAGGAACTGATGAGAGGAAGCGGTCTTACGAATACTGAAAAGGACATAGAAGAAGTTGTTGAAGATAAGATAAGGAAATGAAGCTGTCTCATGAACAAAGGATCAGACTAATACAGAAGACAGGCCGAAAATGAAACTTGACAATTGTTTGCATCAGCATATCAATTCTTCTACGTTCTGCTGTACAACAAGTCCAAGTCACGGTCAGCTGCTGTATTGCAAAGGAGAGCTCGAACTTTCTAGAGTATTGAGGATAAAAGGACAGCAATATCAAAAGCAGAAGAGGAAGAAGAACAGGCGGAATGCTCGTGTTGTACTGAATCAAAATCAAACACGGTCGTCTTCACAAACACAGCCAAGGCGATTATCATGTTGGTGAACGAGGAGAGGGTGCCAGGATGCTGCAAGACCAACTGCCAAACGATCCATTCAGATAGGCTGCTGCAGAGATCACCCACATGGGCTGCTGCGACGGCTGTCACCTGGTCCGCCGAAAGGTCGCTACCTGAGCTGCCACGGAGGTCACCTGTGCTGCCACGGAGGATGCATTGCCCTCGCGTGCTGCCTCGGAGGTCAATCACCTGAGCGGCCGCGGAAGTCGCCTACCTGAGCTGCCACGGAGGTTGTCACCGGGTCTGCCACGAAGGTCACCTACCCGGGCTGCCATGGAGGTCACCCACTTGAGCTGCCGCGGAAGTCGCATACCTGAGCTGCCACGGATGTCACCTGTGCTGCCACGGAGGATGCATTGCCCTCGCGTGCTGCCCCGTGGGTCACTCAACTGAGCTGCCGCGGAAGTCGCCTACCTGAGCTGCCACGGGGGATGCATTGCCATCGCGTGCTGCCTAGGGGGTCACTCACCTGAGCTGCCGCGGAAGTCGCCTACCTGAGCTACCACAGAGGCTGTCACCGGGTCTGCCACGAGGGTCACCTACCTGGGCTGCCACGGAAGTCGCCTACCTGAGCTACAACGGAGGCTGTCACGGGTCTGCCACGATGGTCACCCAACCGGGCTGCCACGGGGATGCATTGCCCTCGCGTGCTGCCGCGGGGGACACCCACCTGAGCTGCCATGGAGGTCGCTCACCTGAGCTGCCACGGAGCCTGCCACCCGGGCGGCCACGGAGGTCGCGGCAGGGCCGGCCATGGAGGTCGCCTACCCGGACTGCCACGGAGGTGTCATCCACCTGGGCTGCCACGTAGGCTGCCCACACGGGCCGCCGTGCAAGCTGCCCACCCGGGCTGCCATGGAGCCCGCCGTCCGGGCTGCTGTGGAATCTTCCCACCCTGGCTGCCGTGGAGGCAGCCCCACCCAGGCTGCCATGGCAGGCTGCCACCCGGGCTGCCGTGAAGGCTGCCACCCGAACTGCTGTGGAGGCCGCCCACCTGGGCTGCTATAGAGGTCTTCACCCTCCTGAGAAGCCACTTGCCGGACGGCCACCGACGACATCGGACTAACCAAAGTGGTTGGTGCACGTGACCCGGATCTGGTGAACGACAAACTGAGGTGGGGACGAGGAACAGCAGGTGCGTGTGTGTACTGTACTAGGTATACGATGTCATTTTGTAGGCGTTGCGGAACTTAACATGATTGTGTAAATTTAGATGAGTAAGGGGTGTGACTTTTTTTTTGTATGAGTTGCGAGGACGCAACTAGGGTTGTTTGGACTGAAGATGTAGCAGGCTACATCTTTAACATTTAACGTAGAATCTTTTCGGCACGGCTTGGTCCGGCAGTCTCTCCCCCCCCCCCCGCAGTCCGGTCACAGGCCTAGCCCTCCATTCACTCACCCATCGCTGCTACCGGGTGACGCACAGCTGAGCGGAGCGCTGCTGCTGCGCTCCCCTCCCCTCTCATTATTCACCCCCCCCCCCCCCCCCCCCCCCCAGTCACCAGGCCCACCATCCCCACACATCACTTTTCTTCATCTCCCGCAACGAGCACTGTCCGTGGGAATAGCCGCAGTAGACACATCTGCGAGAAGACGATGCCGCCTACATCAGTACGAACCGTCGAGGCACAGCTGAGTCAACAAGCTACGTCAGGACCGCGGCCGGCGGCGGCGGCGAGCGAGCACGTTAAGGTACTCTGTCACTTGTCACGTACTCTGTCAGGTACCACAACAGCTGCGCCGCGCTGAGTCACATGGTGGGAATGGCACAACCAGGAAGATCCTATGGCAAGCAAAAACGCAGTAGTTCCAGAGGTCTTCGCAATGGGCAACCGTTAAACTCTCATTACGACGCCCGCCTATGGAGACAGCTACCGCAAGATGAGCGATTCGAACCTCCTCAAATAACGCTGCATCAGCAAAAGATGTCAACAGATCATGGAGCAGTGTCAAGGATGGAGGCCGGCTGGAGCACATAGCCCCCTTTGTCGGTGTACAGCAACCCAGGGTGAGCGACCCGGCAGAACGACTTCAAGGTGACCTCCACAACAAGCCGCAAGCAATGACCTGTAGTTCCAGAGATCTCCGCAGAGGAAGAAGGCGCTGCGTTACGGCCACGCCCCGGTACGGTGGGCGGAGCAAGAGTGACGTCACAGGGGCGTTGGCGGCAGACGAAACGGGAGGAAACAAAAGTTTGAATAAAATGAAATTGAAGAATCAAAATTAAAACTCGAAAATCACAAACCTTTCGGGGATTGTTTTATGCCAGCGATTACTAAAATGATAAAGCACTCAACACGAAGACGATTCGACGGCCAAAAAATTGCAGACACAGAGGAGCAAGGTGACTAAACAGGACAGAGGGCGCCATCTTACGGCCCACCCACCAGAAGAAGGCAGAGGAAGATGACGTCGCAAGGGCGTGGCAGTCACCCCCCCCCCCCCCAACTATAAAAGGGTGCGCCACCCAACCAGAGGGAGAATCACAGTCGAGCAGCCGAGAGTCACAGTCCACAGCTGGAGCCGGAGACGCCATCTGGGAGCCGCCGTCAGTCCGGGGTCACCCGCGAGAAGCCTCTTCAGTTCGAGCGACCAGAACCGAGGACAGCAGCCGACGCTTGTGACCACACTGAGAAGCGGAAGCGCAGAGAAACTCCAGAATGTGAGTGTTGCTGAAAAGTCTGCTCAATCCCTGATCCTTGCCCCCCCCCCCCCTCTGCCCGGTTGCCGTGCCAGTGACGACTGCCAAACAATTTCTGTTGCCATACAATGCACTCTCAATTGGAATTGGAAAACTTAAATTACTTTGAACTTATTGGTCCAGACACCCTAGTAGCATCTTAGGATCTGAATTGTGAGGTCATGTCAGAGTCGCCAGCAAACCGTTATTGTCAGTTGGAGTTCACGATTAGGCCGAGAGCGAGATTCGAAAATTTACATAAGCAGCTCAGTGTCACGAACGCTGAAATTGATGACAGGATGCGTGACAGCGTTGAAATGTCTTTGTTTTCGGTCAAGCTGGTTCGTTCGATTTATTATGGGCGATGGCCAGGTGCGTTTTGAGGTTGGAACGTTTGTGAAATTAAGGGTTTAGATTCGTGCTGTATTCACACAAAGTTGCATTGTGAAATCATTGGTAATATTGCTGTAGGAATTAATTGCGAAGTCGAAATCAATTATGGAACAGGTAAATACGGCTGAAAAGGAATGTAATGTTTTAAGGTGGCGACTGATTCATGCGATCGATCTATGAATATGGCTATGAGTTATGATTTTCGACAGATACGAATGCTTGAGCTTACGGCGGAATTTCTTCTGTTACTTAGGGGCAGAGTTGTGAGCAGTGGTTTGAGGTTGACGGTTTGACACTTTGCGACTTAAGATGGTCACTTTGCGTCATTAAAATTGTGAAATGTCGAGTAACAGGTAGATGTAGAATTGTTTGTGGTTAGAACTCATATGCGACTAATATAGGTACCGATCGTTGTGCTTTTGTAGAATAAATACTAGAAAGGACCATCTTTGTTGGGAAACGATTAAATGGGACAGGAATTGAATTTAAAAAAAAAACTTACGTGGAATGGAGCTGATGAGATGTCGACCAGAGAGATATTGCAGCGATATTTTACCAGATTCACACTCACTGACACATCCGGTGAATCTGCCCGGCCAGAAGAGACACCACGCACGAGCACTGTACCACGAGTGTTGACGCGCCCATAGCGGTGTGACTGACTGACGGTGTCGACGCGGCGCCGGCCGGCGGTCGTGGTAATCGTCGTTCCCGACGCGGGCGTTGAGCCGCCAGAGGGCGCGAGGAGCAACCACAACAGGGGCAGTGGGTTAGCCGTAATTGGGGCGCGGGCGGTAGGTGAAGGTCATTGCATAGGAGCATGGTTAGTTGTGGAAAGTTGCAACAGGATAAGAACGTAAACAGTTAATGCATAATTTTAAATATGACATGCTATATGATATCTAGGACTGCAGTTCGTTTGATGTGCATTGGTTACTGCTAATAGGATGATTTAAATTAGATTTTCTATGAAAGGCTAGGGACCCCTATGGCAATGTTCTGGCACTTTATAAAGATAATTTGTATAGGTAACTAGTAGCCCGTCAGAAGCTATCGAACGAGTTTCAAGGAGTCATTTCCGTTTGAGCATTCAGTAATTCACTATGATACGGTGGATCACAACCAGACGGCAGATCGGTGCGTACTAATTGGTTCTAGATCATCTGATTAAATCAAGAGCGGTTCAAGGTCTACTAGGATTGTATACGAGAACTGATGGTTGGATTCACGAGTGCAGCAGAAGTTATGACTTCAGATTACGATTTGGTTTGGATAAATAATGCGTTTCTGTTATTCGTGTTCTTGTGAGTTAGCGCCAATAATTATTCCACCAATATTGGCACAGGGCATTGTGAGGCACAGACGGCTTGTTTGCCCGTCTCCTATGGCGTAACGTTTACCAGCATGACTGTATGAGACACAGATGCACTTCTCTAAACCCACGTCCAGACCGGAATGTTAAGAGGGACACACCGTCACGTACGCAGGGCATATGCACGTTTTCCGCCAGTGGTACCGGCCACTGTTAATTTTCCCGCTTAGGTAACACTGGGTGAGAAGGCAGTGAGAGGTTTCTACGGCAGGGGGAAGGGGAAGATTGGCACAGTGCAGTGGAGAGTAAGTTATGCCAAAGGCAAGAAGCCGAGGGTCAGGGGTGAGTCACCCAAAGGGCGGATAAGTCGAGCCGTAGTGTCCCGGATAAGTCCTCATACTTATTTCGTAAAGGTACTTTGATCGGTACTGGACAGCCTCAGGGGAGGGAAGAATGTACTCCAGGACACGTAAGGCCTTGAAGAGTAAATCCCATGGTTTAAAGATAGTTCCAGGATATGAACTGTGGTCCCTGGGTCGTGAACGGGAATGTTACACGCGGACCGGAAGAGGGCATAGGTAATCTCTCCCGGTAGAGAGATAAGTCGGATATAAATCGTGTATGTGTGTACCATAAGTCTATCGGACGTGTAGTGAATCCCATAAATTAGTAGGGTGGATATTTGTGTATTTATTCTGGACGGCCCTGCGATAAGTATCTTTGTCGCCGGTTAGCGGAGCATGCAAATGGATTTCGGAAAGAGACATTTATCTCGCCGGGGAGATCGTCGTCAGCCAGACACCTAACACTATCGGAGGGAATTTCGGGGGCTGCTAAATCGATTGGGGTGAGTGAATGGAGGGCAAATGCGTTGTGTGGATGAGCGGAAGAATGATGAAGGATAAATCTTAGGATAAGGCCGATAGGAGTTAAGCAGAACTCAGGTTGGGCAGTCAAGCTAATGATTCTCGAGGGCAACTAAACTAGCAACGCTAATACGAATTAAGTGGGCAATTTTTCTTAATGGGGAGGCCAGTGATATAGGAATGGGTGACTGGACGAATGATCACATTCCATTAATCAATGTAATTACCACCCATAAGTTTGGCAGTGGTCATCGGGACTTCGAATGCCCTGTCCTTCACCTGCCCAACTGTGCCGCAAACCCAGCTGATCGGATCCCTCTATCCCTAATCCGAGCAGTGAAGAAGCATCTCGTGCATCATGGTCTATACAATGAACAGAATCATCAAGCCTCTAAATTAAAAAGCATCTTCCATCAGATGTATTTGTATGCAAGGTGGATCTGTATCTACATCTCTCCCAGGTGGACGTCATCTCAAGATCTCTATCTGGATACCTACATCTCCCTCAGGTGGATCTCAACACCATCTCAGGATCTACATCTCTCTCTCTCAGGTGGATCTTCATCACTATCAAGATCCCTCTCTACATCTCTATCTCGGGATCTCTTCAACGACTCTCAGGTTCCCCTGTTTCACCAGCTCTACTATCGAGTTCCTTCCAGCAGCGAATCTCTCTTCTGCTACACCGCCGAACAGCAGTGGACCGCGCTGTTAGAGGGACCGAAAAGATGCAGCTTTTTATCCCTTCTTTCCTCTTTTCTCTTATTTCCCTCGCTACACCCACATGCAAAAGGGGCGCCCATTGAGGCCATAATGGCGCCCCAATATGAAAGAGGGGAGACTGCATGCCAAATTGGGGCGCCTCCGAGGCCCATAGAAAGAGGAGCTCCTTTGAAGCCCAAAGGGGCTCCTCAATGGGAATAAGGGACGCCTGTGAGGTCTATAGGGGCGCCTCTGATGCCCATATCGAGAGAGTCGTTTGTGTAACGTTCCTCAGGGCTGGTGCGCCGCTTGCGGGAAGTAAATACTTAGCTAAATAGCGTGCCACATTGGTCAAAAAGCGCCCCTCGAGCCAAAGTGGTGCCCCTCTGACAACACGCACGTCTTACGTCATCTGTTTTGCTAATAACTAATGCCCCCGCACGCAGAGCGGCGCCCCATCCGTTTATGAAGCGCCCCTCTGGCCAATACCTTATCATTGTTGCTAGAACAGCGCCCCTAGTCCGTAGACTGCCCCATTGCAATTGGCTCCTGAAGGTGCCAGTTTTGGCGCCCCTCTGCACTGAGTAATGAAATGTATGTGGCCTAGCAACTCTTAACCCTCGCCGGCACAGCGGGGGGTTGATGCAACCCCCCCCCCCTAAGGTTTTTCGCGAATAACTCGCGTAAAAAGCGGCCGATCGCGACGAAACTTTCAGTACCCTCGCATTGATCAATTTTACACCTACCCTGAAAATTTCATGACCCTGACCCCAATGACCTTTGACCTGTGACCTCTTTTCTGTGACCATGTTTGGCCGAAATCGCGGTTCGGCGCATGTCGGCTCGCATTAGCCGCGCGTTTGCAAGCTTTTCGTGGTTTCAAACGTTCAAATATGTGATTTGATGTTGCTCCCATGCATTAGGGTGGGTGTCAAGGTCACCTGAAGGTCAGGTCAGGTCATTGACCTTTGGTGACCTCGGGTGACCTCGGTTCACTTTTTCGAGTTTTAAATGTTTCTAGGCTAGTTTTTTTAGCTGAATTCGAATTTAGCAACCATTTGAACATTTACGAAGTGGATTTGGTGCCTTCGTAACATGTTACGAAGCTGTCCGAGGCGGTTGACACGTATTACGAATACCCGTCACAGCCCCTACCGGTTGACCTGACCTGACCTGACCCGGCCTGGTCTAAATGTTTAAAGACATCATCTCTGATCAAAACTAACACGATATTCGTGATCAGCACCCCGGAAAACCACATAGCAGCCACACTTTACGACTTTCTAACAGGTCCCGATTTTCCCGGTTTTCGGGTCATTGACCTGACCTGGAAGGTCACCCGATGACCTAGGACCTTAAAATTGGGTATCATCGGCTTCCTCTCGTGACGGGCAACACGCTCGTTTTTTTCCGCGAAGCTCTAGCTCGATCAGGGGCCAAACGCGAGGGGGGGTCGTACCAACCCCCCCCCTTGTGCCGTCGAAGGACTCAAAATGGCCTGTGCCGGCGAGGGTTAAGGGCGCTCCTTGAGTCATCACGCTCCTCGGGGAGGGGGGGGGAGGCTAGAGGGCCTAGATGCCATAGCACGCTAGTAGTGTTATGGCATCCCTGCTGCTAAAACGGCACACTTCGCTAGGTTAGCGCCTCAACGGTTCATACAAGCGCCCCTCAAGCCGAAATTAGCGCTCCTCTGACTTACATAATTTCCTTGCTAAGTACGACGCCCCTCGCTGAGCTGGCGCCCCACCATTTTATCAACGCGCCCCTTTAGCCACATGAAGCGCTCCTTTGGTCAATGCGGTCAATACCTTATGTCATCACTGCAGCTAGAGCGGCGCCCCTATTTCGGTGGCTGTTCCATCGGTTCCCGAAGGCACCCCTCGAGACAGTTTGGAGGCCCATCTGCAGTGAGTATTAACCCGCGACCTGGTGGGGGGGGGGCTATTTTTTGCCCCCCTCCAGACTTTTCGATATATCTCCAGAACCGCTGCGCCGATCGTCACCAAACTTTCATTACCCTCCAGGACATCAATTTTACACATTGTGACCAAAAATTTGTCCAAAGGCTATGATAGGTTGGCCGGAAATGACGTCAGAGTGACGTCATGTTCTGCCGTTTTCGACCCAAAAAAGGGTTTCGCGGGAAGAGCTGTCAGGCCTATAGCTTTGCAAATACAGAAAAATGATAAAGACATAAAAGCTGTAGAATCAACAGGGTTACAAAACTGCTATCTCGGATTTTTGAAATTTTTGGATTTTGACCCCCAAAAATAAAAAAATAATTTTTTTGGATATAATAATCGAAATTCCAAAAAGTTTTTTGAATTTCGCAAAAACCGGAATATATGTGATAGTCCTTACCGCCTTCCATCCACATACCAAATTTGAGATTGATACCTCTTTTTTGGCGAAGTTATAGCGAAAAAAACTGTTCAAAATTGATGACGTCAAATTTTCAAACTCAATTTTTAGCAATTCTAGACCCCGTAGCGCAAAAAAAAGACCACCATTAGACTCCCCGTGACGAGCTGCATCGAATCAATACCCATTTTATGCAAAACTATCAACTTAAAAATTTGACCTTTTTTGGCCTGACCTTGACCTGACCTTGACCTGAACTTCACCAGAAAGTGACCTAAGCCGTACCTGATAGTCTTATAACCAACACCATTGAGTTGAAAATGAAAAATTGGCCATAAAACATGCATCACACAACCCTAGTAAAGTTGGGCTCATGTGACCTGACCTGTGACCCTTGGTGACCTGACCTGTAACCTGACCTGGTATTGTCAGTGACCTCTAATAGCAACATATCCACTAGGCAACTGACGCCCTATCGCTGATTCTCGACAAAATGCGTTTTCCTCGGTGTTATAGCGCATTCCCTAGAAGACCCGTGAACGGTGAAACATTCCATCTTTGACCTGACCTGTGACGTCATCGGTGACCCCGAGGTCAATGAAATTTGGTTTCCCTCGACAAATTTGACAGGCCTTTCGAACGCCGTTTCAATTTTGTGGATCCGTCCAGTAGTTTCGGAGATATGAGGGGGGGGGCAAAAAATAGCCCCCCCCACCAGGTCGCGTTATAAACAGACCCCACCAGGGCGCGGGTTAAAATTGATGTGGTTAAGAATGGCGCCCTCTGCACGGTGTCGCACCGATTCTAAAGGGCGCCCCTTGAGTCCATGTAATCGTCCCACAGGGCCTTGTGTGTTATGGTATCCCTGCTGTTAACCCGCGCCCCACTGGGGGGGGGGGCTATTTATAGCCCCCCCTCCCGTTTTTCTGCAATCACTTCCAAACCGCTTGACGTATCGACGCCAAACGTTCATTACCTTCGACTGCATCAATTTGACACCTTGTGTCAAAATTTGACCTTCGTACCTACCATAGGTCGGCCGGAAATGACGTCAGAGTGACGTCATGTTCGGCCGATTTCGACGCAAAACATTGAACCACGGCAATCGCTCCCAAGAGCTCAGTTTTTAAGCTAGATCCAATTTCTTTGCATGAGAGGACTCAGAATAAACTGCGCTATCAAATTGCTATCTCGGATTTTCGAAATTTTGAAAATTTCGAAAATTTTATATAATAAAATTCAAAATTTACATTTTTACATTTTTTTTTTTAAGTTTTTGACTTTCCGAAAAAACGGAATATATGTGATAGAACGCATTATTATGACTAACTCTAGCAACTTTTAGCTAAATATCTTCAAAAAGGGCCAAGTTATACGCATTATTGCAAAAAATTAACAGTTATTAATTTTTCAAATCAATTTTTTTTAGCACGAATTTGACATCGTACGCCAATATAATTAGCACCATCGTGTTCCTGAGCTCAAACTGCATCCAATAGACACCTTTTTTGTTGAAAAATTTTAACTTCAAAATTTGACCTTTTTTGACCTGAAAGTGACCTGACCTAAGCTAAATTTGACTCAAAATGACCTCGAATGACACAGACGACATCAAATTCGAAATGTTTGGCCTAAATGGACCATAAAACATGTGTCACCTGACCGACGCATGATATAATATTTTCGTGACCTGTGATGACCTGATCTTGACCTGAAAATCAAAGTACACGTTTTGTACCCTCAGAGTATCTAGAGCATCTGTTCACGAGTGTGTGAACCAAAAATGAGCCTGATCTGACTTGTAAGACGGCGGCCAGAGCCCAAAACGTGAAGAAGCCAAAACGCTAATAATTTTTACTTTGACCTGACCTGTGACGTCATCGGTGACCTCGAGGTCAATGAAATTAGGTTTCGCTCGACAGTTTTTCCGGGGCTATCAGACGCCGTTTGAATTTTGACGATCGGCCCAGTAGTTTCGGAGTTAGGAGGGGGGCTATGAATAGCCACCCCCCCCCCCCCCCAGTAGGGCGTGTTATACGCAGACCCCAGTGGGGCGCGGGTTAAAGCGCCACTCTTGCTTGGCATAGCGTCCCAACGGTTCAAAAAAGCACCAATCGAGCCAATGTTAGCGCTCCTCTGACTATACTGGTATCCTACGTCATCTCTTTTGCTAATTACGGCTCCCTTCGACCGAAAGGGCAGTGTATCAAGTCTCAACAAATCGATGTAGGACTCTAGTTTTTATGAACAAAATAGTGCATTTTAGTGCTATTTTGAAAATGTATCGGTTTTGTGACCTTGTGACATGACCTTAGGTCACTGGAAGCTAAAAGTTCCAGGTCAAGTGACAAATAGATCCTCCAAGTTGTATCTGAAATTTGGTAGCGATACGTGCCATAGCTAATTACGGCCATAGCTAATTACGTGCCATAGCTAATATTTTGCTAATTACGGGGCTTCGACCGAAAGGGCAGTGCCTCAAGCCTCAACAGTTAATCAACTTGCCCCTGGTGCCAGTTGAGGCGTCCCGTGGTTCACACCTCATGTCATTGTTGACTTGTTGCTAGAACAGAGACCCTTATTCAAGAAGGAGAGCTGTCCCATTGGTTCTTGAAGACGCCCCTTCAGACTCTTTTGACGCCCATCTTTAGAACGTAATGACATTTATGTGACATTACTCTTGGCAGCATCGTGTTCCTCTCGTCGAGACGCGTCGAATGAACTATTTGTTGACTTTGAAAGGTCATTTTGAAAATTTGACCTCAGGTCAAGGTCATAACCTGACCGAAAAGGGTCATGTTGCATATCAGTCGATCCGTATCGTCGAGCTGAATACATCTGACATGTTTTCATCGCTCTAGCACGTCTTTATCAAAAGTTATAGCCAAAAAACTGGTGGTGACCGTTCATGACCTGAGATGACCTCAGGGGCATACAGAGGGGTCACAGATGCATTTTCCGATTCAGTGTGTCATGTTTACCTATGTACCGATGTTTGAGAGGGTTCTGAATACTATTCGTCCAAAAAAGGCGCATTTCAATTTTCTCCCATTGACTTATAATGGAGTGGTCGCAAAATTGACCTGACCTTAGGTCACCGATATCAAAATTCCGAGATATACGTTTTGTACATACTGCTACTCTTATCAATCACTGAAAGTTTCAAGGCGATCGTTTAGTCGGTGTAGCTATGACGAGGATTGCAACTTTTTTCTGAGGTGAGGTCTTTTGACGTGACCTTGTGACCTGACCTTGAGAGCCCTGGGTCTAAAATTTGCACAACATGTGTAAAAAGGATGCATGAACAGGTGTGCCAAAAACAGCGGCGCTCCACGCCGCCGTTTTTGAGATATCTGCGAAAAACCGTATGAGAGGTGTTCAAACACCCCCGGGCCCGGCGTGGGCCCCGGGGGGGGGGGGGGGAATTTTTATTTTGTCGATGAGGGCAAATTTTTGCCACTGGCTTGCTTCCAGAACACGTGCGGAAAAGATGCAGTATGAAGTGTGTTCTTAACTTAACCCTCGCCCGCACATGCCATTTTCCCATCCTAGAACGCACATGGGGGGGGGGGGGGTTGCCACCCCCCCCCCCCGCGCCATTTCGTTCCTGTTGGAGATAGAGCTTAGCGGTAAAGACCAAAAAGATTCTTTGGGAAGAGACGAATCCAATGATACCCAGTTTTACCTTCTCAGGTCAGTCGTTGACCTTCCAGGTCAGGTCAAACTAAAAAATGTTGCTGTTTTGGGTCACCGTTGGATATCAAGTGCGCTGCTTAGCATATTCCGATGACGATGCCGTTTTCTGGTGCCAAGCCAGCTAGAACCTCTTTGTCACACTACCCGACCAGATTTTTGTTGCTGAGGTCATTTCAGGTCAAGCTAGGTCAAGGTCATTTATATGTGTTTGTATGTCTGTGTGTGGCTGTGTGTATACTGATGTGTACACCGATTGTTTATGTGTCCATATTACATGAAATCATGATCTGATAAGCTTTTACCAGAAATGCAGTCAAAAAACTTCACAAAAAGTAAATTTAGCTTGCCTAAAACGTAATTATCTTAGATGACCTAGGTTGACCTTGACCCTGACCTTGACACCTGTACATCGTCGATCAACATGTTCCATGATAGGTGGGAGGTAAGACTGGCAAAAAAGGCCGAAATCAAGGTGTCAAAAGCTCACAAGGCCCATAGCAAACGCAAGATGTTCAGAATTGGCCATTTGGGTCATGACATGACCTGAAAAACAAGGTCATATCTCCGAAACCAAAAGTCACAGAAACTTGAAATTTTCAGTGAACATCAAGAAAGGATAGAGGAGCAGCTATACGAAAAATCAGCCTTCTAGCTCTAAAAATGTCGAGTGCAGAGCAGAAAGACTATCTGGGGGGGGTGGCAACCACCCCCCCCCCCATGTGCGGGCGAGGGTTAAAAGGGGAGGCGTAAAAACGTCCCTTGCTTCTGCGTGGGGTAAAGTTCTACAGATTTGCATCTTTCATCTCGCTTTTTCATTAGTTTTTTTTGTCATTTCATCAGTTCGTCTCATTTCTTTAGAAGAACTACCATATGCGGTGTGTAATAAGGCGTCACTACCCTGGTCCCCAATTCCACAACCTGCCCCCGCGGTCTCTAGTCCCCAAATTGCTTTCAAAATGTACTTGGTTTCAAAATGAATAATTCCGCGCTTTTGGCGCGCTATTTCAGAAAAAAGCTGCAACACAACGTGCCAAAACACGACGGCACAAAAACAACGTGCTATGGTAAAAATGTGGCCGTAAACTGAAATAAGACTTATTTCTAGACAGTCACGGGGAGGCGCCCCCCTTAAAAAGGCGCCCCTGACAGCGTTGCCCCCCCCCCCCAACGAAAACCAAAAAGTTACGCCCCTGGAAGGGGTCCCCTGGTATGATGATATGGGGCCTCCGTGGCTTGGCATTGGGATCGGCGCGGGACCCCTCTGTCTGCCTCTGTCTGCATTCGTGCTCCTGCGGGCTGGGGCCAGTGATGTTCGTTCGTTGTTTGTTTGCTCAATTCCATGCTGCTGGGAGGAGGCCACTTTTCGTTGCACGTGGTATCACCCCATGGGGAATAATGCAGGGTGCAGCATGCATTCTGCACAGCGCGATGCAAGCGAAATGGTGTCACTGGCTTGTAAAAACTGTCATATGCTGATTCGAACATGTGAATATGCTGCTGACTCACCCCTTCCATGAAAGCCTGCGTTCCATATTGCATGGACCGAATGGCCAGTCACTCCCTCAAAACTAAATCCTACATTTGCATGTCATGCATTTGATAATTCGCTTGTGATCCTGTCTGGTACAGTTTATGCCCATGCCCAACTGGCAATAGTCACAGGGTAGGTAGAGGTCAGGGGTCATCCCATGTGACGTGGCTCACGTCCGGTCACGTCACGGTCACGGACGTGCGGCGGCACGGCTATCGTGACGTCACGTCCGCGGTCGGGGTGGGACGCGACTGCACACTCCTGGCGCTCCCAGTCCAGTACAGTGAACGGGTTAGGTGTAACGCTGTGTATGTGGGGGCCAGTGAGGTGTTGTGCGGTGTTGGTGTGTTGCAGGTTATAGGATAATGTGAAATGTGACGGATTGTGGTGTTGATTTCAGTTGGGTGAGTTCACTTTGCTGAGCACTGGTGTTGTACATATGCATGTGTGACATAAGCAGCGGGGAGTTCAGTATCCCGGATGGACGTGATACTGCCGCTCATTGCCGCAGTGTGTTTCCGTCGTCTCCTCCACTGGCCTGGCGTCGGCTGGACGTGCCCAGGCGTTTTCAGTAGCGCAGTACAGCAGTGTGTTCCGTCCCCTCCACTGACTCCACTGCTGTGCTGGCCGGCAGGATCAAGACGAACGGCTCTCTGCCGCGGGACCGCCGTCTGGGCTCCCCGGGCGCTGACACTCCGCCGGAGCCGCGGCGCCGCTCCGCCTCCGAGGACGAGCTGAGCCCGGCGGCGGCCGCAGCAGCCGACGTCCGCAGTCCCTACGAGAACGTCAGCTTCGTCCACTACCCGCAGAGCCCGCGCACCCGGATCCGCACCACCGTACAGCGCGAGCGTCTGGACGGCGCCGGCCGCGAGGCGAGCCCGCCGGTGTCGGCGGCCGGCGCGGTGTACATGGTTCCGCCGCCGCCGGTGCCGCTGCCGACCCCGCCGCCGCGCGCGCCGCTCCACCCCGGAGGGATGGTGAACGGTTCGGACGGCCGCGGCCTGCAGTTTGTCAACGAGGAGTACATGCGCGGTCTGCCCCTGGACCCCAGCTTCCAGAACGATGATCTTGTCTTTCTACCGGTGAGTGAAAGAGGGCGTGGTAAGCTTTGGAATACAGCCAGCGTGGGAGAGAGCTTGAACGGAGTGATTGCCTTCCCGTTTGGAGGCATTGAGCGTATTCATCAGTTTGGTAAATTGATAGTGGGTTCAGTCAGAGATGAGAGGGACCATTGGATGGGCATCTCTCGTTTGGATGAATAAGAATGCCGACTCCCGTTCAGATCAGTGCGAATCTTCGTTTTGTTTGCGCAATAAATTCACTAGTCCGAACATTGCTCTTAACATTGCTCAAGCACTTGTTGAAACTGGAGTCATTACCAGCGAACTTAGTTTGAAACCAAACAGCAGCTTATTTGGAAAAGAACTCTTTGATTACTGCAACTGTTCACTTTTATCGTGGCAGCTGTTCTTGTACGGCTGCCGATCCAATGAAATACCAGTTAATGCTGATACCCATCGTTTCGCTCGCCTTGCACTCTTCATTACCGTCAACCCTCCTCGCTACTGGAAGCGTGAGGAGGCTTGACGGGCCTGTGAACCCTCCGCCTGCGTCACTGATGATTCCCTTATCTCCCCTCCAGCTGTTACCAATGCCTCTAATCACCATATCGAATAATTATCACTCCCATCTCATCGCCAATTATTTTCATTATCCTCCCCACATTCCAGTTGCATTATACTTCAGTAGGTAATAAATTCCGAAATCCCCCCAAACTAAACCAGCGACCTGCTATCCTATGGACTTCTGTATTTAAAAGTCTTCCCGGAAAATAACCACCAACCCCTCATTTTTACTATCCACATTAATGTGAAGGTGCTATTGCGAGCAACTTGTCACACCACTGACCAGCGATCCCCCATCTCCGTCCAGGCGGTGGGCGGCGGGTACGTGAACACGGGTATGGACGAGGAGACGCGTCGCGCTGCCGCCGAACTGCAGCGTCGGCAGCGACTCGGCAACGTCTACCAGCAGTTGCCGTCGCGGCCGCCCGTCGAGTCGCCCCTCCCCGGCCTGGAGACCGACGGCCGGGCACCCTCAGAGTCGGAGCTGCCCGGGTCGCTGTCAACTCCGGTAGAGGAGGAGGCCGGCTCTGCGCGCGTCAGCTGGAGGGATGACGTGGAGTCGAACTCTGGAGATGAGATGGTCCGTCACAGTCGGTCGTTCAGTGATACGACTGATGATGACCGCGAGGTGAGACCCGAGGGAGTGAGGTGCCGGTGAGCGATGCGGAGTGGGCGACATTGAAACTTAGAATCATCACAGGTCCGCAGGATTTCTGGAGGAGCGAGGGTAGGATTTCTATGAGTGTGAGGGTCGGGTCATGGGTTCTACCCAGGGTTTGAGATAGATGAGACCCAGGAGCGAGCTTTTAGATCAGCAAAAAAAAAAACTTGGGGAGACGACAGTGACCCCTGGGAATACGGCTGGGATCTGGAAAACCAACGCCTGTTGGTGAAGTGGCGGCGGCTTATAAGAGTCACGTGGGGAGTACCGTGGCGTTGTTTTTAACGTACCATGGCGTGCACCGGTACCGTGCGGCTGCCATCTACCATCCACTGGGAGGCTGCCTCGAATGGTTTACGATTTGAAGGGCGATCAGAACTGTGGCTGAGTTGAGAGGCGCATCTGATTAATGGTCGGGGATGACCTTTAGGCTGAAATGATGCCTCTCGGTACATTGTGTGACGGATATGAGCCGCGCTCGACTGCAGCTAAGCTACCAGCCTTGTGTCTTGGTATCGATAGCTTCAGTTGGGCAATTGTGTCGCGCCTGTCAACATTAGCTGAGTTTATGATAGGAGTCGTAATTGTCACCTGACCTAACAATGACGTTATGGGAGATAGGATTTAAGGAGTTCCATTTATTGTTGACAATGTACTCAGAACTGATGCCGGCAGACGCCCAATTCAATGACGATTGTATCATTGAGACGCAGAAATGGTGTGCGATTGCACGGCTCTTTGATATTATCGGCAATGGCATTTCGATCGAGGTCTGTCTGTTTGCCAAGGTCAGATATTGCTGTTGATTTGGTGTAACTGATACGTATGTCTCCTCGATACTCGAGTGTATTGTGGGTGAGGTATGTTGTCAGGAAGTGTTCTAGCAACAGCTTGGCCTATTGGAGCTTTGCGCTATTACAATGATCATATTTTCCCGGAAATAGCATCGGACTTGGCTGGACATATGAATGTAAGATATCACACCCAACCTTTATCGAGCATGCATGAGTACGAGGAACCATGAACGATATATCATCAATGCAATGATCATTTTGTTTCGTGTTACATAAGTCGTTAATCGCTTTCGCCTATGCTCAAAGCGATTCAATTCATGTATAACTGCGTGCTGCTCGCTGTCGGGCATCCTTTACCCGAACCCTGCTGGTGAGCTGTACGTGTTTGACCCCTCCTTCCCTCTGCCGTCTCAGATGTGCCGCCGTCTGAAGGACCAGAGGCGTATGACGTACCGGCAGCTGTCAGAACTGCGGCAACAGAAGCTCGATCTCGAGCACCAGGAGTCGGAGGCCATCCGACAGGTCAGTCCTGTCCTGTCCTTCTGTGAGGAGTGTGACTTGCTAGATCATTCCCGTCTCGGTCCGTTGATCTCACCGTGAAGGGTAGCTTCGGCCTAAGGTCACCTATGTCTTGTGCCTCTGAAGCAGGACGCTTTATGTCTGTTGGGAATATTTGCTGCTTCTTTTTCCACTTCATCGTACATCGTACTACATTTATGCTCTATATTTATGCCTTATTAGAGGACATTTGCGAAAAGTTACGCTAAGAATACTTTGAAAAAATCGCCTTTATCTCGTTTAACTTTGATTTGCTGATGCGAAAAATGGCTTCCTTAGCTTTTCCAGTGTATATTCTGTCTGTTGGTCTATTGCTAGCGGATGTTCCTATTGATTTTATTCGGTGCGCTACAAGGCGCGCAATGTCATGAACATTTGCATGAGGGTGAATATCGATATCCAAAATATGGTTGTCGGCATTTCACTTGTTTCTGGCTCGCATTCATGAGCAAGTTCCTCGTAGGAGCTCGCATTTTTGATGGCCCAAAATGTACATAGCCTTTTCAAAATGCATCCACTCAGTTGAAGCTACTGTTGAAAAATCACCCGGTGTTATATCACTTGTTTTTAACGTCGAGGTTCGTCCCGAGTTACCCCGTGCCAACGCTTTCATATGGAATCATGTTGGCATGCGAACTATGGAAAGCTGCATTTGCATGTTTTCTGAAATCATCAAACCGGCTCCACACACGCTTTGTAAAGGTCAAACTATCACTCTGTACGTGTGAGACCGCGCTGAATCACCTCCTGAATGCCAGGACCAGATTTATCAAATAGCATCAGTTGTTGCCAGACAGCCGTATATATCTGCCTTTTCTCCACAGCATGATAAAACGATTTTTGCAACGTTTTGTTGGTATGTAGGCTAAGTTGTTTTGCAATGTAGCATCTGAAGATGACAATATGCGGGCGGGTGAATTCAAGTGCAGAGTGCAGTTGCTGATTGTGGCTTTTAGCGACCGTTTCTGCGTTACATTTCGAACTGTGATTTGCATCACTCGCACCATCATTGTGCTTGGTTATAAAGAATCAAAGTCATGTGCTGTGGACATATTGTGGAAGGTTTGGACGTAACCCTGCCCGTATATCGACACCCTTTTTTTAAACCCCACATTTATTCTCCGGTGAATTTCAGACAAGTTGGTTAGAGACCTTCAAAAAAGGTACAATCACTCGATTTTTCTCAAGTTTTTCTTTCTTAGCAGATAAAGCAATACCAGAACAGGCCTACGAACACACATATTTGATCAGGATCGGACGATTGGACACTTTTAAAAGGAGATCTTTTGTGCCTCCCGGAAATTCACGGGAGAGCAGATGTGGGGTTTAAAAAAAAGGTGTCGATATATGTATTTAGCCGGCACAGAAATAGGCTGAGACAGCACAAAATGCTATTACATATAAACAGTATAATATATCGTTGCTTTGTCTCCATGCCTGCCTTTGTCATCTGCTATTGCAACACGTCACACAGACTATTGGATACCGCTTTTTGCCGAAATGTGACCAGCAACCAGTTTTTGCTGTCGTAGCAACTCATGTCATGTATGCAAGGCAACAGTAGGTCGCCAACCAAGGGCGCATTGCTGAGTTATTGTGACTTGAACCGTTCAGCTGATCAGGTATGGGCCATGGGGTTAGCATGAGGTCAGAGCCCAGAGGTCAGCATCCGAACAATGAGGTGACTGTCATAGTGTTAGTTTCTTGCTGGATATTTAAAACGACACCCATATCCCGTGTATCATGGCACACCATTCATTAAAATAAACTTTTCCGTGGCCTTACGTGCAGTATTCCTACACAAGTAATTGTGCGTTTTACGCGGCACGATAGGTTTTACTACGAATAACGTCAAGGTTAGGCGTACATCGCTGAATTATGTATGCTGCATTATGACTACAGTATAGTGCATATTAATCACTGAAGTTCGGTATACTTTTCCATATTCATTCGCATATTTTTAACCGTCAGTTTAATCTTTCCTCCCGATGAACCGAGGCCAGTGTCCACTTTGACTCGGTGCGACCCTAATAACCTCTGACTTGGTTTGACCCCGCTAACCCCGGTAGCTGAAGAGGAGCACGCTCTGTTGACCTCTGACCCGTGACGACCCCGCTGACCTCTGACCTGTGACATGACCCCGCAGCTGGAGATGGAGCACGCCCTGCTGGAGGGGGAGGTGGAGACCCACCAGGAGACGGTGGCTCGCCTGGAGCAGGAGGTGACCGATCTCAGAGAGACGCTGGCCAGCCGGACCGAGGGCCGCGAGCAGACACGACGCCGGCAGACTCAGGAGGCCGACCAGGTGGGTACAGCGAGGGACCTGGGACAGGAGGGGAGTGGGAGGAGGCTCATTGAGGGCCGCGAGCAGACACGGCGCCGGCAGACTCAGGAGGCCGACCAGGTGGGTACAGCGAGGGGCCTGGGACAGGAGAGGAGCGGGAGGAGGCTCATTGAGGGCCGCGAGCAGACGCGGCGCCGGCAGACTCAGGAGGCCGATCAGGTGGGTACAGCGTGGGGTGGGTTTAGAGTGGTACTCAGACCCAGGAGGCTGATCAGGTGGGTACAGCGTGAGGCGGGTGAGACTTGAGAGGGTACCACGACCCTGGTTGAGTTGAGTGACCTTATCTGACGTGATAGAATGGGTGTGGTATGCATTTGGGGTGGATGACATTGAGCAGATTATGATGTAGGCAGGCTAGTACTGTGTTGAGCTGGACGACCGTGAGTGGGTGCTGCTGTGGCGCTGGTGAAGCCGCTTTTAGGGGGTTTCATCCACTGTTCCCAGTAACTTATACATAGGTGGCGCCAAGGCGCGGTGTGTCTGTGCGGGAGGAAGCTGGCGACATCTGACGACAACGCTTGGAAACTTTTACCGAAATGCTGAACGAATAAGGCTGCTCAAGAGATAAATGAGCACTGGAAAAAAATGTTTGAAAATAATGGTACCAAACGAAAGGAGATAGCTCAATGTCACCGTAACACAGAGATCCTTGTGGTAAAATCTGACACTTGTAAGAGCAATCTGAGGTCGCAAATGCAGCAGAGGCGTCTCTGTTGTTTTAGTAAAGAGCTACATCTGCTCAAACTCATACTGAATCCCACTCTGAGTTGTTGTATGAGTCATAATCGAGCTTAGCGTATACATGCGTACCGCATACGTCAAGGAGCTAATCCACTCGTACGTCAGAGCTCAGGGCAGCCCATCAGCTGAGCTGGAGCAGGGCATCGCTGAGCGTCGGTGTGTTGGTATCGCGTCTGAGAGCAGTAGCAATCAGTCCCAATGACGGCCAATAACTGCTATCGCTCCGATGCCGCGTGCCCCTGTCGTTCTCCGCTCAAACTGCGGGCACACGGAATTGTGACGGCGCGGGGTCGGGTGACGCCGGCGGCTCTTTCGCTGTTGGCTCCCCTCCAAGCGCCAAGAGTGAGTAAACTCGTGCACTGAACCTGTCGGCTGGGACGGCCGTGAACGGTCCGCTAAAATGGGAACGGTAGCTGGTGCCACTGATCTGGGACGTCTGGGAAGAACAACGCGGAATTTAAAGGAAAAGCGAGACCGCGACATGCGTCGTTTCGTTTAGCAATGAATTGTCCCGTTTGAGTTAATTTCGTTTAATAATTATGGTTATTTCGGCTTGTTGTTCCTCCTCATTTAACTTTTGGTGTTTCCAGTACCTACATTACGTTTCTTTTTATCCCAGCAACGCTCGTTGCGAAACATCTCTCACTTTTCTGCGAAATCTGGCGTTGGTGGTATTTCACGGCGGTGGACGGGGCTGCGGGTGGCGTTCAGGAAGTGGGAAGCGATAGGGATTCTCTGGGGCTACCGGCCGCCAGTCTCCCCCGGGAACTCGTGCAGTGAACCATTCGTTGGCCAGCTCAGTGCTGTGGACCGGGATGTATTTCACTGTCCTGCTGGTTACACCTTGTCTGCTTGCCCGTCCGCCGTGCTCGTGTTCCGGCTATTTGACAAGCGCTCGCGACAGTCCCCGGCTAGAGGCGGTCATGTCACGCATTAAGGTGAGCGTTGGAGTGGTGAGCGGAGGCGTGTTTCCGCCCCCCCCCCCCCCCGGGGTGGCACCCGCAGCTGGCGGTCTGCCCTGACCCCCTTACCTCCGCCCGTGGCCCTGCGGGCCCGCATCACAGACGATCGATCGGTGCCGGCCTCCGCGCCACCCGCGGGCCGACCGCCGACAGAGCTGGGGGCCCGGGCGTCAGCGGCGCCGCGGCTGAGTGACCTTGGTGTGCCGCCGGCTCTGACCGGTCACACGGGCCGCCGCCGCCGCCGCCGCCGCGGGCTGCCGCGCCGTCAGTTTCGGTCAGACCAGTGACGTTTCGAGGCGGTGCTGTGCGCGGTCCAACGGCAGAGTGCGGACGGGGATAGAGACAGAGCAGCCATGGTGGGGTCGCTCGCCAGCCAGGTGGAGCAGGTAACGGTGCTGTCGGTCAGCGTCGGGGATTGGTGATGAGGTAGAACCGGAGTGGTGGTAAATGACGGGAAGTTGTGGTTTTCCTGGACATGCAATTGCTGTTTGTTGTGTATTCCTGTAAATGAGTGATTGAATGTCGAGCACGTCTTCAGTGGTGGCTGGGTGACATGAGAAGGTTAGGTCTGAGTTTGATTTTTTGTGCTAATGAGCTTCTCCTGGCATTTTCCTCGGTATCATTTTTTAACTCATGATTAATGTGTACCGAGAAGCACTGACTAGGCATTCTGCAGGCATTTTTTGCTCGCGATTTCCTTCGGTCCGACTCCTCTTTTCCGCCCCTGACGGACCGGCCCATCTCAGCGACAGCCACCTGTGGCGTCCCACGCCGCCGCCCGTTGTTGTAGCTGTGCCGTCGGAGGCGCCGAGTCCCCGGCCATGTCCGTGTGGGCGGGTGGACAGTGTCCGGGCCGGGCAGTGGCGCAGTCCCCGAACTGCAGACCGTTTGTCATTGATTGGACAGGAGCTGTCCTCTGGACCGGCGCCAGGGTTGTAAATATGGCCGGCGATACCTCACTGAGACGCAGCCCAGGCCCGGCGGTGGGCTGGCGAATCCACGTCGTCTGTTCCGTCTGGTGTTGTTGCATGGCTCGGTGGGCGCGGCGCGGCGCCTGTCAGTCAGGCGCTCTGGTTGTTATGTTCACTCTGCGCCGGGTGTCTGTTAATTGGTGTGGTTCAGCAGCTGCGAAACATTGCACTCAGTCTCAGCTCATGGCTTAGGCACCGCACACATCTTCAATGCGGCGAATAATCCAATACCCCTGGGCCCTGCGTCTTTCAATATCAACCAACAAACTATTGCCGCCGGCTATTTTGGGTGTACGGAATGAGTGGGAGAGAATATTGAGAAATCCGCTGACACCTCAACACCGTTTTCAACATCCCGAACATGCGGTGCGGTAGATGTAAGCTGCTTTATCCTGTGTCGGGCTCCGCGAGGTTTTGAAAGCAAACAACTTAACTGTCTGTCGACGTGTCACCGTAGGGTCGGTGTTTGCATACCCGTATCAAGCCCTGGTAGGTGGCTCAGCAGGAAGTGGGAGTGGTGGGGAAATAACTACGCAACCGAGATCTGCTTTCCGGCTCTTGCATCATGACATCTCCAATACATATTTTTAGCCGGTGATGCTAAAGCGATAGTTTCTCTGGCAAAATCGGTTGTAAGGTACACAAATTATTTCCGTTTGCCAGCTGAAATATTAGTCGAAATATGACGTGGCCCGGTTTAGATGCAATCCGGCTGCTTACTGTGTCATTTGGTTGGTACAACATCCGTCCCTTGTCATCGAACGACTAGGTGTTTGTCTCGAGGGCGACTTTGACTTCTGTCTTACCTCTCTATTGACCGATTTACCTTTTCGATCTACGTGGACAAGTGACCCTTGTTTGACGCATGTGATGGTATTTTGACCTCTGTGACTTAGTTTATCTGTGACCCCGTTGCTCTAGGCAGCCGTTGACTCAAATTGACTCCATTGTGATCCTTTTCTGACATCCCTGTGACCTCTCGCTGACCCCGTGACCTCTCTACACAGCTGGCGGCGCGGATCGTGGCTGCCGAGGCGGAGCTGGAGCGGCTGGAGCTACTCAGTGAAAAGTTCCGCGGTACCACCGACGAGGAGACCGAGCTGCTCGAGAAACTCAAATACCAACATGAACTCGTCGAACAGGAGCGGAAGGTACGGACAACAACGCTTATTCGCCCGCACTTAGTCTGTTGGACAACGACGCTTACAGGCGCTTATTGGATAGGCCGTATGGTGATCAGACGCTCGTGTGTATATGAGTGGCGTTGAGATATGTTTCCCTGAAATATGCTGTGCCATGGCGGTGCCTCACCAGTCCCATAAATATTGTTGTTGCGGTCGTTGCTGTTTCACTATGTAAAATATGAGTGTTCTACCTGCCTAAAAAAAGGAAGAGAACAGAAGAGTTCGAAACCTTTCAGTTCAGTTTGTGATGTTTATCGGAGGTTTCATCGCCGGGAGGAATGCTTATTGAAACAGTCACTACGGAGTAGTTTGAGTCAGCTGTCTCGCTTTGATCCGCCGCGAGCAGATAGCAATGGCTGAAACGTCTGACGCACCCTCCAAAATATTTACACCCGGCCCGAGACGGACGATCGGACGGACAGTTACGAGGTGTCGCGCGACATACTTCGCTTCGTCTACATATGACAGCTGCGCACTTCGCCCATGTAATCTGTTAGGTATGTTTTGGATGGTCCCAATCCTCTGTTCTAACGCCGGCTGTTGACTTTCTGCAGGCGCACGAGGACCAGGAGTTCCACCACATGGAGGATCAGGTCGGCTGGGAGACGGAGAAGGAGGAATCACTGCGGGTCATCCACCAGCTGGAGCGGCGGATCGCCAACACACGGTACGGGTCGCATCGAGTTAGGGCCGGGGATTCGAATGGGAGACCTCAGTTCCACTAAATGAGATGGGTATAGCTGGGTTGATCAGGGATGTTCGCCATAATAGTGCTCACAGACGAACACTTAGTCGTTTCCTCGTCCAATTCAGGTCATCCCCGTAATAACTGGCCATCCTTGCCATCGCCTAACACCGGCCCAGCTCGGTCCGTCATTGGCCGTCTCCCAGCTGACGTCACGATGACGTCAGCAGTGGCCGTCTGAGCCGCGCCGGGGACGGTGTTTACCTCGCCCTATCTCAGCCGGCGGCACCTCGAGACGCCCCTAGCTGTCGGCAGTGTACCCCACACCACGGCCAACAACAGCAAACGGAACCTGGGGCCAGGGTCACGGCGGGGCTGTGGAGCCGAGGTGACTGCGATGGGGTCCATCGCTACCCAACGGACGGTGGACGCCGACACCAAGCGGAGAGGTTAATTAGGCGCGGCGACCGGCCGAGCGAGAGCGATGAACGATGTGGTGTCGGGCTGCCAACGGTGTGACACGCTGCCACACGATGTGACGTGACAGATGTGACGCGAGACTGACACATGTGACGCGAGTCGACGTGACGAGGTGGCTGTATGAATGACGGGCCGGTGATGAGCCGAGGTGGCGCGCAGCAGGGTGCGGTCGGCTGGGAGCCTGGATCACGGCCAGACGGGGTGACGGTGCTGCAGCTGGGCCCCGTCTGTCTCGGTGGCGCTCCCATTTGTTGTCTGTTCCGCCCCCGCCCCCTGAATAGACCCCGACGCTGCGACGCCCATGGCCAAGGCACTGTCACCGAGCTTAGCATGGGTGGATGTCCGCGTGTCATTTATTCCCTGTCAACCTGATATGTGCCTTGGCGGCTAAGTAATTTCTCTCAAAATGTGTTAGCTGGATCGCCTAGTGGCATTTCTTGCGCTTTATGAATTTTGCATGCCATAGTTCGGGATCATAGAGCTGATTGTTTTGGGAGCTGATAGGTGATTTTAATTTGTTTGCCGTCCACGCGGAGGCTTGAAAGCGAACCGATAGCATCGATTTAGTCGTGCCCAACCTTCCTCAAGTTACCCTCGATGCGCCCTGTGCAATTTGTCATTCCCGTTACTTCGTGTGCTCCTCATAGGGTCCGTTTAACTGACTCAGCTGCCTATGATTGTTCTGAGTCTAAGCTGAAATCAGTACATGAGTGTCCTGACGCTGTGTTTCGCTCCGTTGCAGTGCCGAGATGGAGTCTGTCCGGGAGCAGCAGCGCCGGCTGATCGAGTCTATCCGGTCCGACACAGAGGCCATGGAGCGACAGCGACGGGAGATCGTCAAACAAATGTGTCAGGTCAGTGGCGTGTTTTGCTAGAGGCAACTAGGGACAGTTTGGTCACCGGTGGGAAATCGCCAAACAAATGTGTCAGGTGGGTACCGTGCTCTGCTAGAAGCTAATGTTTTCTCAACTGGGGACCGTTTGGTCAGCGGCGGGAGATCGTCCAACAATTGTGCCAGATCACCACTGCGCACTGCTGGCAGAGATTAACCACTTGATCCCCCGACCGTTTGGTCACCTGCAATACCCGGCGTGTCTGACTCCGTTCCCTGACGGCGTGGTGTATCTCCAACAGGAGCGGGACCGGCTGCGGAAGACGCAGCGCCGCCTCAGCAGCCTGTCCCAGTCCGGTGTTGACGAGGCGGCCGACGACCCCGGGCTGGACGAGCCCGAACAGAACTCGGACCAGGAGGAGGTGAGAGGGGGTTGAGACGCTCGGAGCGGCGGAGCTGGGGGTGCTCGAGGTGACCCGAATCTGCAGCACGTAATGGGAGGGTGTTGTCAAAGAAGAGCGCTTAACGGGACTGGAGATTGGTTCCAATCATTGTGTTCTACTGAGGCATAACATTGTATGCCAATTATTTCTACATGGGGGCCGAAAAAAATATGCTTGTATGGTATGTACAGGAAGCGAACAACGAGCCTACAGGCTGCGAACAGCTGATGAAACCTTCCCATACAAGCTTTGCGCACTCATCTAATCCACCTTACGTTCGCAGTTCTCCAGTAACGAGTACATCGAGTCGCGGCTGGCGCAGCTGCACATGCTGGGGAAGTCGCGGGACGACCTGCAGCGGATACAGAACGTCACGGCCAGCTCACCCATGCAGGTGAGACGCGGGGGACGCGGACCGGTGGCGGTGGTTCTGGGAGAGGGAGAGTGGTGGTCACTGCGACATCTGGGTGGTGTGTGGTGAACTAGGGTTGAGGTGTCGTGTCGGTAGGGGATTCGGAGCTGACCAGTGTTACTGCCCTTGGCAGCACGTTGAGCAGATGGAAGCAGTTGAAATTATAAGAAAGAAGTGTCGTATTTAATACTTTTTAGAGCAATGTTTAAATAGTCATTTGCTTAAAGTATAGATGCGACTGCGTCCCACTTATTTTTTGTGGAGTCATAAAGACATTGAAGGTTAGGTCAGGCGCATGTCATGAGCGTTCTACCTATCATACGTCATATAGATGTGAGAGGATGCCTTCTGGAAGTTTAGGGTGATACATGCATTGTTCTTGGACTTAACATTACTAAAAACGAGAAACAAATGCATGTCATACTCATGTCTATAATAAAACTGGAATTTCCCGGACAACCCGGAGGACGCAAAGCGATAGTCAAATATTTGTTTTCTGCCCAGCCTCGGATGGTTTGCGGACCTGGTTAGCGGCTACGTAGCACAATGCCACATCCGTGTGGTCGGGACAAAACTTACCGCCAATGAACCAGCCTTGACTGGCAAAATCCCAACTCTAGAATCTCCGGATTAAGTCCACTAAACCTCAGCAGCTATTCTCCCCGACATCTTCTGCAAACAGGCTACAATCAACTGCGCAGGCGCGGCTACAGCCATTAATAACACGGACAAACAGTAGTGCTGACAGCGCGGTGCGCCGCCCTGCTCGGTGTGTGCTCGTGCCGCGACCGTGACGTGTGTTTTGTGGGTGGGACGCCCCCGGTAGGCTGTGTGGTCGCGTCGGGTGGCTACTGGCTGAGAGTCCCGGGCAGTGGGAGTCGGTGGTGGTTGCGGGACCGGGGACACTTTAGGGATGGTTTAGAAAGGTAGGACGAGTATAGTAGTACGAAGTCGCGTGCATATACGTCATTAGCCATCTTTAGGGGAGGGGTGGGTGCATTAGTGGCTTTTCTTATTTTCTTGGAGTTGCCCATACGGTTACAAAATCATTACTGGAGTGAGGCCCATTCGTCAGAACTTATGAACGATGAGACTGCTCGTTTATTTGCTAACCTGCTATCGATGCTTGCGAATTTGTTTGGCTCCGTAATTAGCTGCTAATTGTACTGTGGTCGGTGAAAGGGATATCGCTTGTTGCGTAGTGAACCCATTGAACAGGAACCTAAGGAAAGGTTAAAACAATTGTCTTTTGAACAAGTCAGCTTCGCGCCCTTATATAGAAATTGTGAAAGCATACAACGGGTTGTAAGTCAGTGATGTTATTTTTTACAAGTATTTGGCCTTGATGCCTCGTTTCTTGCCTATTATTTGTCACTTTCCCTGTCGAATGAGCCATGGCAATCATTGGATATCGGTCTTGTTGCCTTTTAGCGCATGTCTTTGGAACTCTTCGCTGAACTGATCCCTGAAACGCTGTATTCTTACACACTCATTTAAGCGTGCATTAGTAGCGCAGCGATCAGCGAAGTCAAACGATGGTCCTTCAGAACTCGCCTAATGTATCCGAATCTCCAAGCTGTTGCCGTCCAAGCACGTTGCCGTCCCCAGCCTGAAGTGTTTCTCTTCTTTTCTCCAGGTGGACAACCGTTCATCGACCACTCTGCGGGAGATCGAGCGGAACCGGCACGTGCTACTGGCCAAACAAGGTCAGTCCGCGGGCGAGCCCGCTGGGGGAGGGAGGGGGAGGACTCTCAATGTCCCTTGTCAGAGGTCCTTTTCTGTGTGCAGTGTGGAGTGGATGATGATGTCTGTTGAGTTGATCTTTGTCTACCTTGGAACGGCATTGCTGTGGCGTCATTGTCACACATCGCTTATTTCCAGACAGTAATTTTGCATAGATGGTTGGAATTAATGTGTTTCTCTAGTTGAACGGGTAGGGATGCCCGTTTCTTGTATCGTTAATCATGCTGAGGGGCTTACGTTGATTTCTTTGGCCCCTGGCTGCGAATGTTGGTTCACATTGGCGCTACTGCTGCTCGTAATCTGAGCTTCTCGCCTCCCTCCGTGCACCGAGAGCAGAGCACGACGTGAACACATATTTAGCGTTCAGCTAAGCAACGGGCGTGTTCTCCGCTCCTATGCACAAGCCTCTTCGTAATGTGAAAACGATTGTTCGCTGTGTGGGTTGTCCCATTTTGATTGCCATTATCGTGTTTCCCTGAGGCTTACCGGCACCATGTCGCCTTTTGGCGTCTGCCGGCTTTCGCCCATCCCGTTAGTTTGCACACATCCTCCTGTTTTGTTTGGCCGATTGTGGGATAGCCCCAGCTTATGCCAATATCTCAGCCTTACTGAACCACCGGTTTCCTTAAAAGTGATGCAAATATCACGGTCATCGTATGAATGGACCATAGACGATGTGTGTGGGCGTCTTTGGCACCTCATTAATCTCCATGTCTCATATATGCGTCATCTTTATGCTAATGATTTGTAAAACATCCAAAGAATGCCAATCCATGCGTCCTCGCCAGTGTCGGAAACAAACGGGCCTTTGCCGCTCCACCGTCACTGGAGCGCGTTTCTATGACCGGCGTCTGTCGACGGCTGAGAGAGGGCCGTTTATTCGGGAGCCCGCTGTTCTGACCGGCATCCAGGCGAGGCTAACAAGCTTCGCTGACGGACGGGGCCAGCCGCCGTGGATGACGGAGACGGGCAGAGACACAAGGGGTCGGACGTGGGGGAGGGTGGCAGGGTCAAGGTCAGGGGCACGGCGTGGCCGGCTGAGTGACATGGGACAGGTGATGAGGGACACGGGAGCGGGCGATGTATCAGGTAGCTGAAGAAAGAGGGAGAAAAGAGAGTGAGTGAGTGAGAGAGAGAGGGAGAGAGAGAGAGAGACGGATTATAGTGGTGACGTGTTACAGGTATGCGGTGTTTGAATCTGTCAGACAGCGGCGCGACAGTTGAGACCGATGGGTCCGGGGTGCTATATTTATAGCTGTTGGCATGACAGGGTCAGGGCTGAGACACCGAGCGGGTCATCCCGTCTGTGACGGAGCCCGCCTGTCTGCTCTGGCTCACAGTCGGTCAGAGGCGGAACTGAACGTTAGCGGTCACCGGCCACTATGTGCCACCCTCCTCAACCCCGGGAAGTGACCGCACAGATGGGCGCAAATTGGCCGAATCAACACTGCCGCGCCGACGGGACCTCGAGCAGACATGGCTGGTCAGCTGTTGCCAAGTGGGTGGTCGTCCGCGCGCTGAGCCTCCCGACCGGAACCTATCAGCTGCTCCTGGAAATTCTGCGAGATTGTGGCCAGCTTCACACCTCGAGTCGGGATCGGATTTAGCGTCTATTTGTTGTTACGGCTGGCGGCTGCCATGGCTGTGGCGGCGCCGGCGGCGGCGGCATCTCGTTGGCTGGCCCGACTCGCCTATCGGTTATCACCAAAAATAAACAGGGTTTGTGAAACCGCCGCGGGGCGCTGACCAGGTCGGCAGGGCGGTGCGATGGACGGGCGGTGAGCGGTGAACTTGGGCGGTGGGCGGTGGAGCGGTGAGGCGGCGGACTCGGTCGGTGCTTTACGACGGCCGGCGTGGCGGTGCCAGCTGGCTGATCCGACCCGACCCGCCTGCTGCCCGACCCGCAGTGTCACCGGGCCGGCCGGCAGGTCGGACGGCCGCTGCGGGACCGTGAAGCCTTCGCTGTGGTCGACAAGTGTTAGTGTCACCCTGTGGGAGCACATGTGTGGACAGTTGTGGTGGACCCGTGAACAGTTGAGGTGCCGTCTATAGCTGCATAGCCGTGAATGTTCTGGGAGTTGCATGTGTTCTGCAATCGCGAATACCGTGGAGCCGTGGAGGTTTGTCGACCTGCGGACGACGCGGAGCCGCGGGAAGTCTTGCTGTGTGAAGGTCACCGTCCGCACAGAGGCAGCTCTCAGTGAGTCCGGGCTGCACAGTGCACAGTGCACACACGCGGCCGCGCGGCCAGCCGACAGCGTGCTCGCCAGGTGGGCGGAGGTGCGCGCCGCCCCCGCCCCCGCCCCCGCCCGCCGCTGGGGCTGACTCGCCAGTACGGTGCAGCTCGGAGAGCGGTGGTTTGTGTGTGACCGACCCCCGACCGACCGTGGAGACCTGCGGCCACAGTCCCGTGGGACTGTCTCCACCAGCCGACCGCCGCGCCTACCCCCGGTCGTGACGAGTGGCTTAGAAAGCGGAGAGACGTCTGAGAAGAACGGTGTGACAGAGTCCGATTCCGTGACGAGAGGAAGTGGGCTTGTCTGTCTTCTCTCAGTCGCCGGTCGTACTTTCAGCCGGGCAGAGCCCGTCACTTTCTCGGATAACTGGCTAGTCGCTTGAGGCTATCATCTGTGTCGCTGTGCGCTGGTGTCCTCATTCACGCTTATGCGTACGCCTGATACGCGATCCATTCTGCTGCCGCGGTGCCTGTTGTGTCGGTCCGACGCGTGAGGTCCGGCGAACGGGGCGTGGCCGGCTGGCCGGTCTGGAGCGGTCGCTCGCCGCTCGTGCTCGCCGCTGTGGTCCGGCCGAGGAGCGAGCAGTGTTTGCTCGACGGGGCGGCGGCCGGCAGTCGGCCACGGAACGGTCCGGCGGCGGCGCGACGGGGAGGTGCTCAGGTGTTCGGAGCGTGACGTGAGCCGGGACCGTCGGACACGATTTCTGACTGACATCGCGGGTCCCCGCCGTCTCAGCCTCAGCCTGCAGGAACTACCTGTCTGACCGGTGCTCTTCTAAAGTGACGGGCTGAGTGGTGATAGCTGTGAAAACTCCAGTGGATCTCGAGGAGAGACTGTTGAGAGACCTCGTGACTGGTGTTGCACCGAGGGAGTTAGTACCCCGGGAGTCGCGATGTCTCCTTGTTGGAATGGACTGTGCGGCTGGGCGCGGTCGGCCCGCTGTAAGCCGGGCATGAAGACGTATACGGTGACAGCTCGCCAGCCCGACGCGGCACCAGGTGAGAAAGGTGAGATGACCGTATGAGGTGAGAGAGGCTAGGTGAGGTGAGTTGACCGGTGAGAGGTGAGATGACGTTCCCAGGTGAGATAGGTGAAGTGAGGCTAGTGTCACGGGTACGGGGTAGCCAGCTAGTACAGACGGCCGTTGTTGGGTGGACTTTGGACGGCCTCGCCCATGCGCTCAGGTAGCCCGGCCTTGGCTGGGGTGGCGAGCTCTTTCCTCCTGACAGAGCTGGGAGCTGTGCAAGAGCTAGCGAGCTGTCGGTCGAGCTGAGGGAGCTGCGGGTGCTGCCACCCCCGCAGCCGTGGCAGCTCTCTGGTCTAGCGTGTGCCGGAGACATGCCGCTGGGCGGAGGCCAAACGAGGATTGATTGCGATTGGCTGCGACACGGCATTCTTGTTTTGATTTATGCTGTTGTTACTGAAACACAGTTATGACACAGTTTTAAAAATGATTCGGTGGTGCACTTTATTACCTCGCAAATATGAACATTTTGCCCTTGCTGTAGCTATGTGACTTGGTGACAACATCTATGTCAAACATACATATATTTCACCTAACTTAATCAAACTGGCTAATGCTCTGTTCCATTAATTCACGTACCTTTTAATCCGTTCTCGGGATGAGTTAATCTCGCTGCATCTCACTGCATTTCGCCTCTCCATCTCATGTGCCGTATGTCCAGTCATGACCATTGTTCTCTGGCGTGTTCTGAGTCGTGCCTGACCGTGCTCAGTGCCGTGCCTGGCCGCACCCCTGCAACCCAGCAGTCCATTGTCACATTGTTCCCGTCCAGCCGGCCGGTGGACCTGTACCGCTATATCCTTCCTCGATCTGCGACCGCCACATGGAACAGGAAAGCCCGGCCGGGTGTGGTATGAGGTGTTGTAGGAGGAAATTCAGCAAAGTGCTGTTGTGTGAACGGTGGGGAAGGTAGGGCTGAAGGTGGTGGTGCGTGTGCTTGGCGCGAGTCAGCCTGCGTTGGGAATATTCTAGTCCCAGACTCTCTCCTATCAACTATCATTGACTAGATTTGTACGATGTCAAAGCCCACACGCCATGGTCCACCCAGTGCTGTGGTGGCATACCGGCGCCAGTGTTGTGCCCCCCCCCCCTCCCCGGGCTGGATGACGTCAGTCATTTCTCATTTTACTCCTGCTCGGCTAGTGCCGTTTAGAGCACTGTAACAGAAGAAATTCGAGCGACATTGTTCGGATCAGTGATGCTGCTGATAACAGCAGGCAGTGCTAGTCGGTATGTTTCGTTCGCGGCTGAGGCGGCAGACTGATGTATCCGAGCTGTGTACGAGGCTTAGCCGAGCGCCGCCTGGTTGGTGACAACGTGATTAACACTTAAAAAATGTCGAGGCGGCTGAATTTTTATCTGTCTGCAAGGCAATGTCGTAATCAGAACAAAGGAGTGTTTGTCATAAGATCGGAGCAGGGTATTGCCGAGATTCGAGGTCACGTCGGGGGTTGGAATCCTGCACGGACAAGTGGTTGATGTGGCCGACTGAGTATAGTCGGGGAGGGTGAGTTATAGCGGCCCTCGTAAGTCTCAATCGGCTGTCCTCGAATGAGCAGTCTTCTGCAGGCGTTTTCAGCCTCCAGCACTGACAGTTGGGTGATTCCAATGATTTACGGCACCTTACTTTGTGACGGGAGGTGAAAGAGTTGGAAGTCGACTGTGAACAACAACTTCGTCTCGCAAAAAGGCACATATTTCACCGCATTCGGTCACACGCTTAGGCCTTTTATCAAACCTTAGCACCTCAATAAATGGCTTAGATCCGTCTATGTTGCCGACTGACGTTATCAAAGCTGACTGGCTGGGTGTCGACACCAGGCTGCCACAGAACAGCGGTCTCCGTCGCCTGGCAGGTAGGTGGTTGTCCTCACTCCTGGCTCTCGACGTCAGTAGCCCAAACGGAGCTAAGCATTTCCTTGCATTGTCTCGTAGTCATATGTCCGCTACAATTGCTCATTGTGTGAGGAGCTGTGATGAATGCTGGTAGATTTATGCTGATGTTTGACTGCATTCAGTGCGTCTTGTCAGTGTCTACAGCCGCACCTGTCGCATATCTCGTTCTTTGTCGCCTCGTTCTTGACAGTGCCTCCGGACCGGTGGAAATTGGGTGTCGCCAGGTCTACCCTCTCCCAGGCTCGCTCCCGTGTAGCGTTCTCCAGTCATGTGCCGCCCACCTGCACCCTACTGCCGGCCGTGCGCGGGTCCACTGCGGGCGGGGGCGGCTCCGTGCCGCTGCGTTAATCCGCCGGCTGAGACGGCCGCCCCCGCCCCCGCCGAGAGAGCAGCGGGCGGCGGCCACGACTGCCGGTAAACACGCTGCCGCCCGGGTCGGACGGTACGTGAGGTGATTGAAGATGGGGTTGAGATCGGGTGGCACCGGCAGGGTAATCGGCCGGAGATGAACCGGGCCGTGCGCCGCGGCCGAGCCGCCCGCCGGCGTTGTGACTGGATGGTATGCGCTGGGAGCTGTTGGTTTCAGGCTCACCCGATCTTTGTGGTAGTATAACCGCTTCAGTTTGTTGTGTTTCGGTAGTTAGCTACGGAGTGTGACGACGCCGACGGCCAAATATCATTCACCACTCGCTAAATGTTTGAGCGACGTACAAATAGGCTAACGGTTTTAGAGTTTCTACGTTCAGCGTTGGATCTCATCATCTCACTCGGCTTTCTAAAGATAGGCATCTTCTTTGATATCAAAAGCTATCTCGCACCATGCTGGCTTTAATATTTTCTTTTTGCTTCATTTCTGAGGCGTGGCGATGCGGCTCTGCAGGGGTCAAAATGAGGTTTTCCTAATTAGGTCGAATATCTCGATTGGCTCGCTGAAAGTTGTAATGAAAAACAAGTTTTATGTTGGTTCGGTTTTCTTTCCTATTAGTCCCTTCAGACGACAACTTATATGGTATTTTAAAAAGTTTGGAATGCCTTCGCGCATGGCTTCTTGTGGCCATGAAACTTGGGCCTCCCTCCCAGGTATAGCTCATATCGCGGTCATTCAGCATGCGGGGCCTGTCACGAACCACTAATTTAATTACCACCCCGGCTCGACCTCCGTCCTCCGCCAATCACAGTCTGTTTTAGTTGTGACGTCAGATCCGTTCTGTTCCGCCGCGGTGCGTCGTGTCGTATTGGTCACCGTGCATGGTGGGCTCGTGACCAGTCGGTCGCACAGACTCCCCCAGACTGGCTGGGTGGAATCTATCGTGGTGCGGTGGGTCAAAGAAAGGCTGAGATCAGTGGTGAGAAGTGAGCTTATTCCGTGAAGCGGGTTTGGCTGACAATCTCGACAGCGCGTGCTTTGCAATAGTTGCTCATGTCGCCATCCCAAATTGAAGATTTTGATTCCTGATGTCTTCGTGTCGCCTGGTGTTGTTAACGTTTCCTCTGTTTTTGGTGCGAAACTGAAGGAGCGGCTATTTTGAAGCGTACAGATACAATCTTTTCGCTGATGCCTGCGGTAACTAGCGCAGTTCTGCTGTCTGCTAAGAAGAATGATGCTTTGAAGTCACCGCAGTGTTATAAATTATCACTTCAAAGGGAGTCTGGCCGCCTGCTCCGCAGCTTTTTACAGCTGTGTGTAACTTAGCGCATATTTGTGGCCAGATGTGGTTGGCGAACTACCGTTCTTGTTTGTTGAACGGTAGTAGCTGTGGTTTGTCGGTAGGATTTGCCCGAACCGCTTCGGCGAAGGACCCGTCAGGTCGGTCTGGGAAATTTATCCTTTCTTCTCTATTGCAATTTTTAATCGGTCTGCTATGCCCAGACCCAAACCCTTTCCAGCTGATCTTGGTTCGGGACGTCTGCAGATTGAATGTGCATCGAGTCACTGAGCTAACACGTCTCATATATCCAATGTTACGTCCCCTCCGCGCTGTCTGTCAGAACTAAGGCCGCCCCGCCCTGGCAGCGGTGTGACAGTCGACTTGACAGTCCTGTGACAGTCGCCCTGTCTGCCGTGTGACAGTCGCCCTGTCCGCTGACAGACGAGTGTCCCTGAGCGTGTGACACTGCCGTGTCGACCCCGTTGTGTCAGCTGACAGCTGGGTGACCGAGCACCACCACCTGTCACTACAGGGAGCGCGTGTCTCGGCTGCTCAGGGCGGCCAGCGGGACTGTGATCGCCGGGTAGATTGTGTGATGTGATTGCTAGATAGATAAACTTTGATTGCGTCCACTTGACGCACTCCTGTTCGACAATCAACTCGCTTCTTGTCCTTGATCAACTCGCTTGATTTGTGTATACTGTGTGGGTTGTTTTGTTGTTGGTCACTCGTTGCGGCACAGTCCGCACTGTGCTGACCGGCTGCGTGCTCCTCCTCTCCGGCAGGTACTCAGGTGATTGAGGACGAGCGGCGGCGTGTGGAGGAGCTGAAGCGGCGCGTTCAGGACGAGGTTACGGCCCAGTGGGAGGAACAGAGGCGCCAGCAGCACTCGGCCCAGTCACCGACCCCGGAGACGGCGGGGGAGCCGGCGCCGCCCACCGCGCCACGGTCAGTGTACTGGGGGAGCCGTGGTGTGGTTGTATGGGGTCTGCCATTGTCACTGTTAGGGGCGACACCTGTCGGTGGTCCGCAAGGGGGCGTGGTGGAGGACTTGTTTCGCCCACGACTGGTGTAGTTCAGAAGCTTGATACCTACTGAAGTATAGAACCTTTTATTGAAGTTTAGAATCTGTAGTCCACTGCGACAGCGAAGCTGCTCAGGTGGCATCGAATAGAACTAATGTGTGCATCATTGTCATTGGACATGGGAAAGCGCACTGGCTCAGCGTCAGGTAGATCTTTGTATGAGACAGGGATGCGGAGCCGTGGAAATTTCAGACGGCTCCGACTCCGGCTCCGGCTCCGGAGAAAAAAATCGGCTCCGGCTCCGGCTCCGGCTCCGGGTGAAATGTCATGGCGGCTCCGGCTCCGGCTCCGGCTCCGAGTAAAATGATCCGGCTCCGGCGGCTCCGGCTCCGGCGGCTCCGGCTCCGGCTTCTACTAAGTACACCCCCTATGCGATCAATTAAATACGGGTGGAAGAAAAAAGGCGATGGGATTGGTGCACGTTGCTACTGTATTTGTATAACAAGGCTATTTTGAATACCACATTGTTTTACGCCTTGTAGGTGGTGGCAGCATTGCTTTGAATGCGAGGCGAGGTGTAACCGTGTATGCGAACACTGAAGGTAGAGAACACTGACCAAGACCTCGACGGTCCCTACTGTCAAACCGAACTAGGTAAATAATTGTTTCCTCTAAAGAAAAGGAGCCGGAGTCGCCCCCTTTTTTGACGGCTCCGGCTCCGGCTCCGGCTCCGGGCTACATTGTTTCACGGCTCCGGCTCCGGCTCCGGCTCCGGGCAAAATATGCCGGCTCCGGCGGCTCCGGCTCCGGCTCCGGCTCCGGCTCCGCATCCCTGAATACGGTCTCTTAGAGGTCTGGAACAACGCATGAAGTAGCAATAGATGTTCGATAGGTTAGTGCTGCCGTATGCAGCTCGTTCGCTCATTTGCGCTTTTTCTATTTTCCAGCGTCACCAACGGTCACAGCTCTCACGAAGAGGCACCTCGGAGCCCCGCATCCGGCGACCGGTCACCGCCAATCAGCGACGGCGGCCGCGAGCTGCAGCCAATCAGCGAGGACGGCCAGCCGCCGCGACCAATGAGCGGCGAGAACGGCCGCCAGCAGCGGCCAATGAGCGGCGAGGACGGCCGCCAGCAGCCAATGAGCGACGAGGAGGACGAGCCGCGCTCTCCGCGGCCCGTCTCGGACGCCTCGTCCGTGTTTGACGGCGTAGAGGAGCCGCCGGTTCGGCGGCGCAGCAAAGTATCCGTGCCGGTAAGCGCGGGGAGAAGCGGGATGGAATGGGATAGCATGAAAAAAGATTTGGCGTGACCCACGATTGATGAAATGGAACGACGACAAATAGAACGAAATGTTATCGGTTGCGTTGAAAGAAAGAGTGTTTGAAGCTCCTAAACTCGTTGATTTACTTCATTAGAAATAATCATTGTTAAACATGCTCCCTTACATGTTGCAAATTTTCTTTTTGGCAAGCTAGACTTTTGATTCTGAGGTTTTCGTTAGTGTCACGCATTCTCGCATCGCTTGCTACTTCATTTCGCCGTTGTGCCACATGCTGCTTCACCGCGATGACTTGTCTAACTTTGCGTGATTCTGTATGTCCACAGCCCCAGCAGCGGCCACTGACGCGGTACCTGCCCATCACCAACCAGCAGTTTGATCTGCGGCAACACATCGAGTCGGCAGGTACGCGACCGGTGGGACCGAGTGGCTCTACTCACTACTGCCGGGCGCTCACTCGCTCGCCTGATCACCTACCGGAAATAAGAGGGATAGGTTTGACCATTACTGGCTCATGGACCATTACTGGCTCACTCTGCAGTATTTCTATGACAAAGGTCGGGTCGTCATCAATGCGTCCTCTGACCCATAATCCCTCCCTCACACCAGCTGGAGTTATCACCAAGTGGTGACTGATCTGACCTCTGACCTCCCCCCTCCCCAGGTCACCAACTGGAGATGTGTCACCAAGTGGTCATCAGCCGGCACGCCTGTCGCGGCTACCTGCACAAACTCAGCTCGCGAATCCGCTCCTGGCAAAAGCGCTGGTTCGTCTTCGACCGCAGCAAGAACAAGCGCACGTTCATGTACTACTCTGATAAGTCGGAGAGCAAGGCGCGCGGCGGCGTCTATTTCCAGGTACGGACGGCTCGGCTGCTTACGCCACTCTCACAGTGACAGTAGCGACACATTGTCACTGTCACAATTGCAGATGCAAAACTGCTATATTTGCGTTAGAATTAGGCAACTGGTTACATTTGGTAAGAATGTCATAACTGTCCAAGTTTTCAACTTGTCAAAGCAGATATAACGAACATAGGTACCTGCAAAATAAACGGATTATCCATGATAGTACAGGACACAGGTCCAAGCCTCATCGACGTCCTGCGGTGACACTTCCGTCCTCGTGTTTCAGGCGATCGAGGAGGTGTACGTGGATCACCTGAAGACGGGCCGCGGTAGCGCGCCCAACACCACCTTCTGCGTCAAGACCATGAGCCGCACCTTCTACCTGATGGCCCCCAGCCCGGAGGCCATGCGCATCTGGGTGGATGTGATTATGACGGGCGCCGAGGGGAACGCCGTCTTCGGGCACGGCTGACGGCGCCTGAGGGAGGGATCTGCTGCTGGAAGGTCGGCGCGGAGTGTCATCCCACCGTGCGGGGAAGAGGGATGGATCAGAGCGTGATCTGTACTAGGTATGAAGGGCTCTACATTCTACAGGAGATGAGGTTTGAGGGATGTGACAGCGTGGTGAGTTGCGTGAAGGAGATTCTGAACATTTGTCCACCGATGAAGTCAGTCATAAGTCCGCCGCGAGAGGCAGTGTGAGAGGGGACTGGAATCAACTGTTGCCCCCGCACTTATTATCACAGTCGCGAGCGCTTAGGCGGTGCGATTATCACAACGACAGCGTATTTTTGCAGCGAGTTCGGTGCTGTGTATAGTGTCGCCGCGGCGCGCACGCGGTGCAGTGTTGTATGTGACGCCGGTGTGCCGTAGTGTTTTGTATACCGTTTAGTGTCGTGTCGGACGGTGTCAGGCCGCTGTCGGCCGGCGCAGGTCGTGTGTCGTGTCTCCAGTGTTGTGTCGGCCGGCGCCCGCGGAGTGCCGGCTCTGGCCAGTGTCACGTGCCGCTCGAGTGCGGCGAACGCAGTCAGCCCGTCTGTGCCTTCCTTGGCGACTCTGTGTCCGCCCCGCGGCTGGGTCGGTTCGGTACCCCGCGAGGCCTGATCTGCCGCCAGTCAGTGCCTTGAGCCGGACTCTGCCAAGCTGTGCCGGTGTCCGGCCGCCCGCGGGATGTCGGGTCTACTCCCGGACTCCCAGCCGTCCGGGGACCGCCGCCCGGCCGGCCCGCGGGTCATTCTTGCCCTCGTGACTCAGGCGGCGCTGTCTGACGGCCTGGCGGTCCTGTGCTCCGCCGCCGCGTCGAGTCGGCCGCCTCTACTCACCACCTTATTTTTGTATCCAAAGACGTGTCAAATAAACTAATACGTAATGACGTCCGAACAAAAATCGAGTCTATAGATATTGTCCCGGGGTATTGAAGATGAGATTATATAATCTCTAGTTCCCTTCACCACTCCCTTATTTTGAATTATCGCTTTTTCGCATCCCCTGCAAGTCAAACCAATTGCCCATGTTTACGCTGCGGAGTGAGGGTAGCAAGTGTAGGGGCAGTAGGGGAGGGGCATTCAGAACTTGGGAAACGGCGCATTTCGACCAGGAAATCCTGTCTTCTTCAGATAAGGCCTGGTTTCGTTTTGTTGGGTTAGGCCTTTTCGGTCTGACAAGACCATTTCAGAGTCGGAAGGATGATAGGAATTGGGGGGGGGGGGGGGAGAGACATTGGTCTGGGCAGGCACCCTAGTGAGTCACCGAGGCTGAGCCTGTCCAGAGGACAGGCCACACTCACTGCACCCGGCTACGGGGTGCGCTCTCTCGGGAGCAGCGGAGCCGCTCCAAGGGAGCAGCCCGCATGAGATGAAGTTGCCTGTCCTGGTCCAGCCCGGACCGAGGGTTGCGGCGTGGTGGAGAAGGATTCGATTGTCCTGAGGATGGAAACGACGGACGGGTGCAGGTAAGGCCCCAGGCCGGCGGTTTTTGGTGGAAGGCAGGCGAAAATCAAACGACCTGAAGCCCAAAACGACCCCTATTGTATCTCTCACTCTCACAAGTATTCGAAACACCAATGCCGTTCGTTCCGTTTTTATTACACAATCTTTCCACGAAAAAAGGACAGATGGCTGCACATTAGAATAAGCGCTCACATTCGTGTAAACTAAGGTGTGTTTCAATAGAAGACGAAGCGATCAATGAAAAAGTTGACTTTCCCTTACAAAAACGAGTGCATACAGCCAGCTATTCAATGACATCCCATATGTACAAAGTAGCTTATACCACTAAACCAGCTAAGACCAAGTCATGTCAATACAAAGCAAGAGGAATCGTTCGTTAAAAAAGTAATGAAATATAAATGGACTGCATTCTGTGACATCACATATAAAACACATAAACATTACACAGACAGATGGCTGGTTCGGGTTTGCAGCAGCTATGTGTATACGATGAGCAGGACGTCGGTTTTAATCGCAAATTGCTTTCCTAGGAATGATCGGTCAAAACTGGGATCGCCCGTGTAAAGTTAAGGAGTTTCGGAGGGCGCTCGTGCACCCATATCGCTTAAATGAGCCAGTGCGACAGAAATCTTGCGACACCGAAGCAGCAGAGCTCAGCTCCTAGGGAGATTTATGTATGTACAAACATTACAATGCATTGCTGTCCTGTCCCACACATCCAGCCGCTTCTATAAACATTCACGTCCACAGCTTTACCGAATACCTACCCACCTACTCTCAGCATATCTTTATCAACCGGCCATATACCATGGTCCACCGACCTGGCTATGCAGGCCTGATTTAGCCCTACCGCTCCGCTAGCCACCGCAAAAGTCAGCGGCACTCGCAGCCGAACCTAACAGCTCGCAGGCCGGTTACTCGTCAGGCTAGTGTTGAACAAGCCGACAACTGACCTGCCTCAGTACAGAAACGGATGGCCGAGCTGCTTCAATTGACCTGCTAGCGGGCGAAGTGGCAAGGCTGCTTCCATATCTACTAGCGGGCGAAGTGGTCAGGCTACTTCAATTGTAGCGCTCCTCGCGGCTAAGCTTCTCCAGGAATATCTAGCCGTTTCGCTGGGCTGCAAACTTCAGTAGCAGCGGGCCTGATGGCTAAACTGTTTCAGCTGTAGTTGTCCCAAGTGGCTGGGCTGCTTCAGTTATAGTAGCGGGCCTGATGGCTGGGCGGTTGTCTCAAGTGGCTGGGCTGCTTCAGTTATAGTAGCGGGCCTGATGGCTGGGCGGAGCCGGCGCTTGGCGGCTCGACGGCGGCACCTGGTAAAAGACGGCAGACTACAGTTAGTGGCTGTTTACACCGACACGATGGCAGAAAACTCATGCCAGTGTAAAGCTAAGTGATTGACAAATCCGTAAACGGAAATAAATCTCACGTAGCACATCAGAAGCCACATAGCAGCCTGAGCCTTGAGATGCGACTTACGACGCCTCGAGATACCCAAACGGTCACAACGCAACAGATAGGTACCGCGCACACAATACAGAGCATACAGGATACAACGCTGGCGAGCTGCAGGAGCCGCCAGCCCCGTTCAATGACTGTTCAACTGCTCCAAGCCAAATGACCATCGTCTGCTAGGGTGGTCGGTGTGGCGTCTGCCAGTGCTACTCGCCCATTGACGGGGAGGATACTGTACCACAGTCCAAGACCAAGCCATAACCACACGTCCTACCGGACACGTCTCAAGTGTATCTTTTATCACCAATCCAATGAAAGCATGGATACCATCACGGCTTTCGTCTCGGTCCACAACCGCTCGCAGCATGGCCCAATGTTCCAACCCTTAATGCCGGATGAGGAGGTATTCTATGTAATGAGGAGCTTGAAGAATTACAGAACCCGTTGAGATACCCAGCCCTGATAACAGTACGTTCCAATTGACCTTACCGAGGAGGGCGTGGAGTGGGATGAGGCAGTGGAGTCCCTGGTGTGGGGGGGGGGGGAGATGGCGGGAGGTGGCGGCGGCTGCGAGGGACACTGCCGGGCACACCAGCGAGCGCACCCTACCAGCCCGGCCGAGCGGCGGCCTACTCACCGGCGGTGACGCGCCGCTGGCCGGCGGGTACGCCCCCGGGCCCACCGAGCGAACCGGGTAGCCGGACGTGATACCGCCCGACTTGCCGCCCTGAAACACAGCACAGGCCGCTCCAGCTCCGTGGCGGAGACAACTACCTCCTCCAGTGGACAGTCGGGGACGGGGAAGTGTGGGGTGGTGGGTTTGGCACGTGTCTGTTAGTCTGTCAGGTGGGAGCTGTCCGTCAGCTGCTGTGCCGTGAGCCGTCTGGACTCAATTTTGCATGGAGAACCCAATAAATCTGATGATGAAAAATGTCTGTCAATGCCTGCCTGTACGATGTGATGTGAGTTGTCTATCACGTCTGCCGGTGGCGTGAGCAGTCTGTCAATGATTGCCAGCCTACGTGTTTGTGCAATGCACCGTCAGAAACGTACCTCGTGTCAAATACCAATGTCATGGCCCTGTCATTCTGTCAGCATCCTTGTTAGCGCCCGGCATATCCCTCTGTATGTGCTTCCTGTCCCGTCACTTTTACTCTTACCCGTCAATATCCCTGTTTCTCTGTCAGACAGTGCTCCCCCGTCCCCTTTCGTTGTCACCCCTCGTCGTCACTGTCCCGCCATCAGCCCCCCCCCCCCCCTATCGACTAACCTGCGACTGTTGTACGGGCAGCTGCAGCGGCGAGGAGCGGATCCCCAGGTGGCTCGGCGGTCGGTGCGGCGACGAGCTGTAGTAGTCGCCCTTCTCCCGGGAGGTATCTATTACACTGTGAGACGCCATGCCATACCCTGAAACACGCGCCGACACCATAGTCAGCAGTTAGGCAGGTAGGTGTAAACCGCTAGTCGCCGACAGTAAACAATAAATGTTACCCACAATCACTGTGCCATCTGTCGATGAATAAAGAAGACAGACGGAATACGTACAGAAGGAGTTTCACAGAATATGTGACATTAATTATATGCTCAAGAGGCGACCACCGTTGAGTCCCAACAGCCAGTGTGTGGAAAACTATCAACACGTGAAATGAAAAACTCTGTCAACCACATTAGGCAGGAAGCCCCAGTGCGCCCCAATGTCCCAGCTCAGCGGCCGACCGTCGCTCTCCGGCCGGTGAGAGCGCCGACTGACCTCTGGAGGCCGGCATGTAGGCCGGGTGGTGAGCCTCCTCACGGATAGCAGCCGACGCCACCGAGACGTGCGGGTGGCCGGCAGACAGCGGGCCGCCGTAACTCACTGGGGGAACGGCCGACCGGTCAGGGGATACAACATATGTACATACACACAGGACAGTCAGGGAGCAGGAGATTATACAATAGGCACGGGGCAGTTATAGGGAAAGACAGTCTATACTCGGGGCAGACGGAAACAACACCCCACAAAAGGATAACCGAACAGCCAAGAAACAACAGCCTGCGGACATGCCAGTCAGAAAACACTCACATATGTAATTAGAACTGCGATATAAACTAGTCAATGGGCTCCCGGTAAAAACGGATCTCAATAACCTAACGATATGGATCCTGCCAGCCCAACCCAAACAACTATGCCTATAAAGAGCAGCGCAGCAGTGCGTTGTCGGTCCGACCGACTGACCCGAGTGCACCGAGATCGGCGTCTGGTACTCACTGGGCGGCTGCGGCTGTCCCTTGTACAAGTACTCGTGGCGGTAGGCCTGCGGCTGGTGCGGCGGCGGCGGCGACGGGCTCCTGGTCCGCTTCATCCCCTGTAAAACATCGCACAGACACCGTGCTAACACCGTGACTGTCACTGACCAAAAGTTACACCAATCAGAAACTGAACAAAGTCGGAGAGCGTATGGGAAAAGGGAGAAGATTGAGCATCGTAAATATTTCGGGACAGACAATGTCAACTGTCGACTGGACCTCACCAAGGAACCAAACACTTCTGCCATTGGTCATGATTGGGGGGGGGGGTCACCGGTCACCTCACCATGATATCGCCTCCCACCAATTTACTGGCGCGCGCCCTCACCATGGGCAGCAGTGACGGGTGGTGTCCGGGCAGCTTGTTGAGCGTGATCCGACCCGTGCCGTGCTGCGAGATGGGCGGCTGCAGCTGTAGCACCGGCTGCATGCTGGGCATCGGCCCGAGCGCCTGCTGCGCCGCCTGGGCCGCCTGGGCGTCCTTCATCAGCTGCTGGCGGCGCCGCGTCTCGTCCTCGTTCAACACCTTCTTCAGCTTCATGAACATCTCGTGCTTCTCCTTCTTCAGCTCCTGCAGACGCGTCTCCAGCTGGGGGAGGGGGACACCGCAGAAAGGGAGTGGTCATACACGGAGCAGCAATGGAGTATTATAACCGTACAGTTCACCGATGGTTCCTCCTGTGTGATACCCGGCCCGTCCCAACCTACCCTGTTCCCTTCTGGGCACTACCTATCATTTGCTAGCCTTTTTACCTGCGCTGTCTCTGCGATCGTGTCCTGCAGGGACGAGGTGTGCTGTTTCTTGAGTTGCTCCCGCTTTAGCCGCTGTCTGGCCTCCTCGGCGTCTGCCTCCATTTCTGTTGAGAGTTTGTGTCAGTCAGTGCTCATTGGAAGCATTTATGGCAGATCGTGATGACGCATTGTCTAATGAGTCGACAAAACTGTCACAGCATGGGAATGTGTCAATGGACTGCAACAGTAAAGGAACAACAAAAATATGCTCAATGCATACCCTAGGCTACATAACTGACGAAAACGCCTCCATAGTGCAGCTGCACATATCCATCAATAGAAATATAAATGTTTAATAGCACACCTTACCACTTATTAACAGGGCGCAGTGTATGTACAGGGTGCAGCGCAGTGTACATTGAAAGTCTCCATGCTTAGTTGATCAATGCAACCATATCTGGGCTCTAATACACTGTCAAGCCCATCTGTGAGACTATACCTCATTGAACAAACTTCAGTGTATGATAATGCAAACTCATGTGACCATTAGCATTTAACAATGCAAATGGACATTGGACTCGGTCACTCACCATCGCGTTTTCGTTTCCGATCGCGCATGATGTGCGCCTTGAGCGCCTCCCATGTCGCTCGACACATCTTCCCTCGCTCAACACGCATCTTGAGCTAGCCTGCGGGCACAACATACAATATCGTCAATCATGTATAGACATCGTCAGCTAGGACTTTATAACTCCATCAGACCATCCCACAGGCAACATAGTGAGCTAAGTTTAGAGGTCAGAAGGCCTCGGGTCACCGATGCCAAGTAATGCCAAGTGTTCTTCAGGCAAGGGGACTGATGAGCTGTTCAGCCCAAGGGGATCGATATAACATCTACAGAGTTACACTGTAATCAATGTCTGGATCGCAAAGCATGCCAATCTCGACGAGCTCGGTCGGTGTGGATGGAGGCACTCGGCCGGTACGCGGTACGTTGCCGATTTACTGCGGAGCAGTGCGGATTTCGGGTGGAGCTGTCAGGCCCAAGTGTGATACCTACCAGGCTTACGTGCTTTTGTGACACATGACTGACAGAGAAAATGATGTACGAGAGGTACCTATGGCAAGGCATCCGGGCAACTCCTCGTATGGCAATTCTTCGTCCGCAAAACCTCGTCCACGTATTTCTTCGTGTCGCATTTCATGGTAAGTTAGATAGATACGACTCTTTAGTGCCCTGGTTGATACCTGGTAGATACCTATATCTACCTAGACGCCAGACTGGAAAACATCCATACACTACGCCGGACTCACTCGATTTCAGCGATTTTGCGCTGAAATTTCTGCATGATTTGCGGCCAAAATGAGATGCCTATTTGTGCCGAAATTAAGCCACTTTTACATAATGCACATGTGCACATCTACGATCAAGGCTATATCAGCCAGACCCAGACAGAGCATTCCGGGGCCTTAGACGCTTTCCCATGTTTGAGCGTCCGAACAAGTTTTTTTATTTCCACGGAAACCCAATAGGTACCTCAAAACGCTTACGGACTGTAGCGTGAAACAAGGTCGGAGCCGGAAGTTCTGGGGCCACCAAAATCGGCCGAGCGGTGTCAGTGTGTCAGTGTGTTCGACGCTGGCGGAAGCCAGCGAGGGCCGGGCAGCGGAGCAGCACGTGCTCCGGCACATCAGTCTCTTCTCAGCACACGGCGCAGAGCGCCGCGGGGTACCGCTTGTCTGGGCACTGCTGGCAATCGCGGAGAGGAGACAGCCGATTCGGTGCACATACTGGAGCGAGCGGTGCCAGTGGCCCGCCCTCATCTGGTGTACCGAAACGGCATCCTCTCGGTCCTTCCTGGGGATAAGGAGCAGCATTATCTCACATCACAGCCTCGGCAGGTCCTACCGTGAGTGGCCGCCGGGCGTGACCAACGTGGAGTTTGAGAGTCTGCTCGAGGAGCTGATATCCGAGGGCGATGCGCTGCTGGCCACCGACGGATCAGTCACCCGGGAGCCCCTTCCCCGGAGCGGCTGGGGCTGCTTCATCCGCTCGGCTGAACTCACCCAAAGCGTATCGGAGCTACGCGGCTCGTGCTCTCGAGCATGCGGGCTGAGACGGAGGCCATCACTGTTGGACTGAACGCCCTGAATCAGCTCCTACCCGACTGTCAGCACATCGTCGTCGCCACTGACTCGCAGTCTCTCCTGCGGAAATTGGAGGGCGGCGTCTCGCCCCCTGAATGGTGGGCAGACAGGCGCATCACCTGGCTCATACTGCCCCGGCCACGCTGGCGTGGAAGTCAACGAGAAGGCAGACCGGCTGGCGGGCAATGGCGCGCCCGCTACCAGCAGGATCGTCCTCGTCCTCTCGGCTTCCGACTTCCAGCAACTACTCAAATTCAAGATGGAAACTGACGATGCCAGGAAGCCAAATCCAGGAGAAGCGGAATTCGGGAGGATGGCCCGTGTCGGTCTGAGGCCGGGGCCGGGCTGGATCGCGAGATCGGGCCTCTGCGGCCCCGTGGGAGGATGGCGTGCCAGCTCGCGAGCAGGACGGTGTCTCGTCGAACCCTGGCCGACGTCTGCATGTTGGGAGGAGCGGAGATGGCATGGAGGCGGAAATCGGCTCCTGTTCCATCGACGAAGCTGTCGCAGAGTGGTAAGTAAGTAAGGGTGCAGCAACGTGCTCTCAAGGAGTGGCTTGAATAGTGTTCGGACCATTTGTCACACCATTCATGCAAGGCCGCACAATGAACAACCCTGGTCAGCGAGCAGGCGTTTGAGGGCAGGGCGGCCACTTATTTCGCCAGGTCGTCCACGCTCTCATTCCCCTTGATACTGCAGTGGGCAAGAACCAGCCACAGTATTACTAAATATTACTTAACAACCTAACCTAACCCAATGCTCAGCGATGTTCAACTAGGTCTTCCATACCTATCTCCAAGCCAAGGGTTGAGGCCTCACCCGGGCAGCTGCTCCTCTGCCGAGTAGACTCAGGGTGACTGGCCAGTTCAGGGCTCAGGCACGTAATGACCTGGGCGGAATGTCTCGTCCCAAAACTTCTCCAGAGCTGCCCACAGGGCGAATCTGTTGCTAGATCGTACAGTGTGCCGACTTCATTCGGTGAGTCTTTCGCCAACAAAAAATATTATGCGGCCGCCCTGCGCCGAAGAATTCAGCCGCCACCATGCGCTGAATTCGGCGCACGCCGCACGCGAAGTTACGCTGGATGTGCGCTGAAATTTTTGGCGCAATCCCACTACTACAACGCGTATTTTTTTTTAAGTTTGTGGGGCCCAATATGTAAATGCACCATAGGCCTTACCAGCCACCATTTTTCGCCTTACCGTCCTATTTCTCAGATAGCTGCGTCGCTCTTCGTCGCAAATTCGTTACAATTTATTTTTACTCTTACTGGCTGACAAATAATTTTAATGACGTCATTGTATACAAAAATTTTGGATACCAATTTCGTGCCAATTTCTGAAATATTTGTTCATATGTTTCCCTCAATATATTTGAAGACCTGAAAAATGATATATTATACAATAATCAACATAGTTTGGCACATTTTTTTGTAAATCCATTCCTTTTTTGTCTTTTAAAATCATCTATCCTAATTACGTCATCAAACTTTCAACTATGCTTTACAAAATGTCCTTGTTTACAAATGTCTTTGTTGACTTTTCGTCTGACTTGGTCTGACTGTGGGGCAAGCTCAAGCTGTGTGGATAGTGTGTAAAGGAAAGGTCATAGGTATTTGCAAGGCTATATAAGGTATTTGTGAAAAATAGCGAATTTTTTTGCGATACTGCGATGCTTATTATACTTATTATGCGGTTTGTGTCTCACTCGGCTAGTTAGTTTTACCCCGCGTTTGATGTCTCTCGGACGACGAAGATTCTACGTCGTCCGGCCAATCCCGTTCAAGGTCAACGGGGGCTCGGCTGTGGTTGTGGAACGTGATTGGCCGGACGACGTAGAATCTTCGCCGTCCGAGAGTGAGAGACATCGAACGCGGGGCTAGTCACGTTTTCTCTAGGCTCTAGCCATTCAATAATCGATGGTGAATCAGAATTCTTGTTATAGTTTGTTGAAAAATGAAAAATGTTACCTTCCTTTTTGACTTCCTATTTTGAGTGGTAATTGCATTGTTTGTCTGTTTCAGTGACAGGTGGCTCAGTGGCTGACAGCAGGATGGAATCACAGTCAAGCACCACAGCTAGCAGCAGCTGTCACTGCCAGGAGACTGATACTGATGACACAAGCACCATGGCCGACACGCATATTTACGTCTGGACAACGAGTTGCGTTGGAGAGGCCGGAAATAGTGGCGATTTCAGGACCGCAAGAATGGACCGTTATTGGAATGATTCTTTTTTAAACCGTGCACTGTTTTCGGCCGGAATTTAATAGTTACTACAAAATATTTTGTAGTTACGTTTCCACCAAAAACCAATGCCATCAGGGCTAAATTTTTAATACTAATGAATTTTGTCAAGAAGCATATAGTGCTGCTATATTGCAGTTTTAGCGCGTTTGTTACAAAATATGAAGCGAATAAGCGTCAGTGTAATTCATCAACAGTGCCAGAAGTTAACTTGAGGGAAAGCTACGCTAATTGCTCTTGTGCATCCACTAAAATTTATTAAATATTTTTTTTTAAATATTTTGCTTTGTGTATTCCAAAAGGAGAGGGAACTATTTCATTTGTGCCTTCATCATACGCGGCGGAACGGGGAGGGCACCGGGGCACCGTGCCCCCCTTTGATTTTGGTATTTCAACATTGGCCCTATGGGCGTTGCATGGAAAGAATGGACTAGTGCACTTGGCAGTGCACCCCCCCCCCCCTTAATTGTAGGTGCTCCGCCGCTACTGGCCTTCATGTCAGAATTGAAGGTGGATCATTAAATTTTCAACGCTGTTTACAAACAAGCATTTGGTCTTTCTCGTTTATAAGCAGTGGCTAAGAAAAGGTTGATCAATCCTGAAGTTCAGTCATCATACCTCAACTTGGCAGCAAGATCCCCCAAGGACAGAGGATATATTGTATACGAGTACATGTCCTGTAAATCAAAACAAACAAGCATTTGGTCTTCTCGTATATAAGCAGTGGCTAAGAAAAGGTTGATCAATCCTGAAGTTCATTCATCATACCTCAACTTGGCAGCAAGATCCCCCAAGGACAGAGGATATGTTGTAAACCTGTCCTGTTAATCAAAACATTTTTGTGCCTGCAAAGGCTTAAGTTATCTGTGTTGTGTTCGGAGTTAGGCTATATGGCTGTTTTTGTTGTATGTTTATGTGGAGATTGAATATAACTGTGACCCTGTGCTTGTTTGTATACTTACGGTCAAACAGGGAACAGCACATTCACATAACATACTCACCTAGCACCTAACTCATAGCTGTACCCTGCAGGATCTGTACTTGTTCATGTCTCGAGCATTAACAAAGCACTAAAGTAGCTTAGTAATCATTTCCCACATTTTCTGAGCATCTAACATGACATACAGCAGTGCAGAGCAGCTTCAGAGAAGAAACACTTTAAATGCACAGACTCACACCAGCCACCCAATGAGCCAGTTCCTCAGTTGACTGTTTCCCTGGATGCAGCTTGGCAATGTGAGCAAACTTTTGGCAAGTTGAAGGTTAGCAGGTAAGATTGAGTTAGGGTGAGTACCTACCTATAACTGGGTGCTACTGCCATGCAGGTCTTGGGTAGGCTGCAAATATGTGTGATGATTGAGGTTAGGTCAGCTGTCAGGTTAGTCAGATTCAGGTATGCTCATTGCTCAGGTCACATTTTTATGGACATTTGGCAAATTAAAAAACTAACAATCTAATCTAAGCTAACACGACTAAACATACACAACTACTAACTATAGGAACTGAGCACCTACCTACTTGTGCCTACATCTCATACCATGTCAAAGTAGAGTTCCTTGGTGGAAGATTACCCTCAGTACTTTTTATCCCAGCCCTGTGAAGAAAACTAATACTTCTAAGCTCTGAGTCACTGCTGGCCATCCACAGGAAGAAACACTGAGACTGAGAGCTTTGCCATTGTATATTGGACCAATAATGACTATCACAATTCACAAATGACTATGAACACATAATATGATCACATTGTTGCATGGATTGTCACATTGACAATTTTACTACAATCCTTTTTTCAAGAAATACAGTGATGATGATTAACATCAAAATCAACATACAGTGGATTTAGTGATCCAAGCTTTCTCCTCCAGTAGCAATGGAATGATCGCATGTTTCATTTGCCAGACACTGAGTACCTGATGCACATTACAATCTGCATAGCATCTAAGCATAGTAAAACTGCCCAAGTCCATTCATTCTAGATTTTAACTTGATAGTTAGCACTAATTTATCTTGCTGTTGTAAGTTATCATTCAATATTCATACCAATACATCAATATGCGCTCATCAGTCAACATTTTCTGGCATGATCCTGCTCAGCGTGCTCTTCAGTATTGCTCCAAGGTCTGCAATATTATAGCTTGTTTTTGGACAATAAGCTCTTTTAATTTTACTTTTTCTTGCTGATATATGAGCCCGATCAACTTGCGTTTATCAACCAAAATTTCATAACTTGTTCAACTTGATATTGATATTGCTCAGGAGTCAGGACCTCTCGGGCTCTGTCAGCCTCCTGGATACTTCAGATTGTTTTCAGTCAACATGATTCTTAAATATGATATAAGTCAATCTTAAGGGATTCAAAACATCCAACAAAACGACGTACAAGAGCAAGAAAACCACCAGATAAACTAAAAAATGGCCTTGGAACAGAGCCAAGTGGTGCTCCATTGTTTGTTTACAATGATTGTAGTGCTGATGTATTTTTAGGACTCTGAACGTCGGCTTATAAAAACATGAAACGTTTTTACAAAAGTTGTAAGGCAAGTAATATTTATCTGAAAGAACTAAAATATTCAAAAGCCAAACACTACGAAATACATGAATCTGAACGAAAAAGTAACCCAAAAATCCAGCCTAATCACCGACTCCTAAAACTGCAACACAATCAGCACTTTTCCCCGCAACTCGTTGTCCAGACGTAAATATGCGGCCGACACATGGAGTGTGGTGTCTGAGTCGTCCTTGGCTGTGACATCACCTATTGGGTCGTCATCGGTGCAGCGTTACGTGCTGAGGGCCTTCACCTACCTGCATGTGCAGGACCAGGACACAGGTGTCACTCGACTGGTGACTGGCCAGTGTAGCTTCAGCACAAAGCCAAGTGAAAGGTTAGTTAGAGTGCCTGTGATATTGGGAAATAATCTAGGATGGATGGCATTATTAAAGGTAGTGTGCCAGCTTTCTTGGACCGTATGGAGTTAATGGCCCAGATAAGGAGAACCGGATTTTTAGAACTTATCCATACCTTCAAAACTCATGGAAACGTCTTAAATTCTTCAAATTTTGAGTACCCCAGTGCGAAATTCGCCCCGACGGGTTGTCGGTCGTACCCCAACCACATTTCACACCACTATGAACAATGAATGCACACACTGAAATCGCTATTACCGATATGCTCATCCAATCAAGTTTCGATAAACCCGTTCATCATCATCTCCTGCGGTTTCGAACACGCCTGTTAGGTGGCTTCTGATGCTCGTCGAGGTCGGAATTTCCAAATACGCGTGGTGCGTCGGGCCGCGCGCTCTGACTTCGGCCAAGTAAAATGCGTCAGCTGATCATTGTCATTTCTGCCACTTGCGTGTGGTGAAATGGGGTCATAACTTATAAGACGGCTTTTTCATATCAATTATTTTACATAAAATCATATTTCAAACCATAAATAATGTTCGACAGCCAAATAAAAGAAACAATACCAATACGGGCTTACAGTTTAAGGCTCGACATTGTGTTGTCTACGATTAGACAGCTGATAACTCATTCCCGTACGTCGTATGGTCAAAACACTATAATGACCTTTGCTTATTGTCACAAGTGCGCCGCATTCGCGATTGTTGCCCGACGCCTGTTTGCAGGTGAGCCCACTACAGTTGTTATACATATCTAAAAACCGAAAAACTTTTAGGCGAAAAAGGCACTATTCCAGGCCCATTTTTGATTTTTTTTTTGCGATATTAGGTAAAAACAGAAGCTTCTTATCCTAGGAAAAATAAAATGGGAAATCTTTCAAAGGTGGCACACTACCTTTAATGTTGATGTGGGAAGAGAATGAATGCAGTCACTATTCACATGATGCTTTGGTACAAACCAATTTATTGTCAATTTGTTGTACTTTCGCAGAGTCATCTTTGGCCCGCAGCCGATGGTGGTGGTACCGCCAGCCCACTACTGCGTCGTCGAGAACCCGGCGGTGCGTAACGGCACTCAGGTGGCGTTCGACGAGTTCGGCCAGGCGCTGCTGCGTCACGGTGAGCGCGAGATGCGTCTGACTCGGGCTCCGTTCCCCCTGTTCCCGGGCGAGACGCTGGTCGGCGGCGTGCGCCCGCTCCCGGTGGTCGGCGAGGGCCAGGTGCTGCGCCTGCGCGCGCTGCGCGACACCACTGATAGCGAGGGCACGCAGCGTCAGGCCGGGGACCAGTGGCTGGTGAGGAAGAAGGGCATGTACACGCCGTCGATGGCCGAGGAGGTGGTCGGCGTACTGGATCTAAAGGTGGTCACCCTGACGAACCGTCAGTACTGCATCGTCTGCACGCCCGTGCTGGGCGAGAAGCCGAAGCGGAGGGTTGTGCGCGGGCCTCTCTCTTTCCTCCTGCAGCCGGACGAGACTCTCGATAACGGGGTCCGAGAGATCCACTTCCTGGAGGCGGCTGACGCGCTGGACCTGGTGGCGCGCGAGGCGTTCACGGACGAGACGGTGACGCCGGCGGTGGAGCGCGCGCTGGGAGACCGGTGGACGGTGCGTGGACCGGCCGTGGTCGCGCCGCCCGCTGAGGTCGAGGTGCTCCGGAAGCACAGCGTCATCGCTCTGGGCGCCACCGAAGGCGTGTACGTACAGAACACGGAGACAGGTGAGGTGCGCGCCCAGATGGGCCGGCCGTACCTGCTCGCCGTCAACGAGCGGCTCTGGAGCAAGGACCTGCCGCTGGACGCCGAGCAGCTGCTGGCCGAGTACCGCGCAGAGGCCGAGGCGGACGGCGGCGGCGGCGGTCGGTGGCGCGACAAGAGCCGCGTGGTGCAGGTCTTTGTGCGCCTGGACCGGTGCCTGGTGATCGAGAACCCCCTCACCGAGGAGACGCGCGAGGTGCACGGCCCGCAGCTGGCCAGTCTGATGCCTGACGAGCAGTTCCGGGTGTTCTCTCTGCCCGGCGGCACGCCCGTGCTGCCAGGGCGCTCTCAGTCGCTGACGCTGCCCCTGCTGGGCGACATGCACCGCCTGACCGACCTGATCACCGTCCGAGACGAAGAGGACGGTCACACGATGACCGTCAATATCACGTGGAAGCTGGTGTACCCCACGTCGGGTCCTATCGCCAAAAACGGGGCAGATGAGGCGTACTTGCAGCTGAGGCGCCGTTTTCTCTCTGAGGCTCCGTGCGGCTTGATCAGAAAGCTATACGAGATCGGGGAGTTTCGGTTTCAGGTTGTGGTCACCTCTGACGTGACAGAGTCAGCCAGCGAGTATTGATCTGGGTTAGCTGTAAATAACTCAGCTGGTGAGTCAATTAAATGCGTGTATTATTTTTCATATATTCACCTAGGATTAGTATCAAAGATTGGGTGCAGCAAAAAAAAAAATCCAAAAGTTACTGAAAGCCTAATTTGTTGGCCACGACTGGCCACAACAGTGCGAAGGTTACGCCAGAGAATGATCATTTCGGTCACATCTGATCAGACGCTGCAACCAATTCCTTTGGGTGCGGACGAATGTTCGACGTTATAACGAGTCCTTTCTAATTCTTGTGAATGATCTATTATTACTACCCATCCCTGTTAGAACTTAATTTATGGGCTTGAAGACTCTCGCACTAGCTGTAGACTTTAAGCGTGCTAAAGATATGCCACGAGTGACGAGGCATTTAAGGTGGCTTAGCAAGGTTACGCCGAGCTGCTTTCCAACACGGCATCACAAGTGGATTAGCATGCTTGCAGTTCTCGGGTTAACTGACAATGTTCGGTAAGATCGTTGGCCCCTTTGCCCCCACCGTAGTGCATTATCGGGTAAGGTCACTCGCTGTTTAGTGAACACACCTATTGCACACGCTTTGATCACGGAGATTTGCCTTGCTTCTAGATCTCGAAAGATTATGTTGCCATTGCTTGTGAGGTGCGTGTTTTAAGCTTTTAATCGTCGGCTTGGAACCATAGGTATAGGTTAAGAAACTCGCCCCGACCACAGCTCATATAAAGAGTGATTTACACCGGCTTTCTTAGAAAGAATAAGTAGTAGTCATTTCGTTAGTTCAGTTGAGCAAGATTGCATTGTGATAGCCTAGAAATGCCTGCAATATCACGAATTTTGCGGGTGCTGAGTTGTGGTGATTGTTACATCTTAAGCTGGTTTGCGACAGAAATCGTTGGTCAGGTCGTGTGTCAATAGTTAGATGTGCTGCAATATGTTATTGTAATCGGGATACTTATGTGGTATTTTGCGGCTTTCCTTGAGTGATCGCCACTATTGGCTTAGGTTTGGAAGTTGAGCATGACCAGTGACATTTCTGCACTTAAAATAAAAAATAAAGTAAAGCCTTCGATTCTCTTGTATCTTATAGAACATCCCATGGATCGTCGCATCGGTGCACTAATGCAATGTGACTAGACGGCTCACTTTGCTCTCGCAATGATGTCGGCGTAGCCACGACCTCGACTGGACTGGTTATTTTTGTCTTGTGAAATACCCAAATACCCAGATAGATGAGATACCCCGTTGTGAGATAAGGTCGAGAGGACGACGCTTCATTCGCGAACGTTTCCGTCACAGCAGTTTGGCTATCAGATCCCACACGATGTTCTGCCCCGCCTTCAAAGCTCTATCAGCTCGTGCATTTAATGCTCTTCTTTGACAGGTTCCTGACATTTGACTTATCTAACGTATATATAAGCTCTTAAAAAAGCATTCGTAAGTGTTGCGAGTGTAGACCGATACCGGGCTGAATCTGGTTTGTTTGATGGGCGAGACCTGCCCCGTATTTTGAAGGGTGCCCACCGGACTGTTACCGACAGCTGCCGGGACTTTCCGGACGGCTGGCCTGGGACGTCAGCCGAGGCCACGCGCTCTCGGCTGATCGCCGTGCGTCACGGCGGCAATTGTTACGCCCCGTCACGACCATGTCACGGCCGTGCTGCTGTTGACGGGCCGGCGGCGCGGCGCACGCGCGGCCTTGAGTGCCGTTGCGAGACGGCAGCAGCGGGCTGACGATGACGGCCGGCGCCGCACCTGTCACCCGGAGGCTGTCGCCGCCGGCTCGGGGATGACTCTGCAGATCTCTCGGGAGTCGGTCAGGCCCGGCCGGTGGCCGCTCCGGTGTGGAAACGTGGCCGGAGCGGCGCGCCGGCGTTACGCCACTGCACGGTACCAGCCGGAGCGGGCCCGCTGGATCGTGACAGCCCCGTGTGCTGTCACCGGTGTCCCCATCCGTTCCATGAGCTCGTGAATGGCGTGCGTCCTTGCTCTCTGCAGTGACCTAACTACGAACCATGCGAGAAGCTTGGCGAGAAGATTCGGTGGACGGTCATCTGAACAGGCTGCATACTGACATTGCCGATCGCTGGAACTGAAACGCCTCCATTTATCGCATTGGGCGTAGAGCTTAGTAGTCTATTTCCACTTAAGTGTCAACAGAACTATATGAGAGGGCAGAAGCGCTGACTTCTTTGTCGTTGAGCGTCTGTTTTCTCAGTCTTCCTTCAGTTCCTATGCAGAGATATCGGGATGAGTGTTAAACAGCCTGCAAAACAGAGGTCTCGATGGCACCACTCGTCTATTTTCAACCACAGTTCGGCACTGTTCAACTTTAAAGTTTTCGACGGTGGGCACCTGATGAAGTGCAGCATGGAAGCATGTTTGCTGGCTGCTGCATATCTGTCCCATGAATAGCGCTATCAAATGATTGAAGTCTGAAGACAGCTTTTTTAGCTTTAGCGCATGTTTTATAAATCTGCACATTGACCGATGGTGGTGTTCGAGATAAATGAACTTTTGATGACTGAAATGATTAAATAATTGGGTAAGGAAGTGCGCGGCGTCCTATCAATTTGAGCTCATCGTGTTTGACCTTTTCACGTAACATTGTGGAATAGGCCTCGCCGATTATTCATGCTCTTTCAAAGCCCACCTATATGTTCCAGGCGAAAAAAGCGATGCGTGAAATAAAAACCAAGATTACTACATAAAAACAACCAGCATGAGCATACCTAACCTTCTACCTCCGATTGGCAACGATTTAATTGAAGTTTATTAGCACATAACAAACATTTACACAACGTAAGCAATGCATGTCACAACGCTCGCTTTTGCCGCCTACCGGTGCATGAGTTGCGATTCTTCGCCTCTTTAGAACCTCATGCCAGAGTCATAAAACATTGGGGTAACACGATCGATTGTATCACAAACGGTAGCCAGGTAATTTAGCGTACCGATCATTATAAAAATGATGTGGTCTCTCGTCGTTTTAGAGCTTGTAAGCACAAATACATTTTAACTCACAAATTATGCATTGTGACACCACACTGGGAGAAAGAACAAACATGAAACGCTTGTAAAAAGAAAACATTTTCCTGAAACGCAGCATTGTAGCATAATTAAAACGCAACAGCTGTGCGAACACCTCGACGTGATCTATACGGCACCCGGTAAGATCACACAATGCTGAATCTACACAATGTAGCTGCCACAATGCTGAATGTTTTAGCATGCATTTCGGCGTGTGGCCGCCCATGACTTTACTGGGAACTCTTGACATGCTTTCAACGTCCAAAGACCTCGACATTTTATTCGTGGGTTTACCGAATCATCCATATATGTATAGAAGCCTGTTCGCTATAATTTTCACGTGTGCATGCAGCTGCAAGATGACTCTTAGTGACACAAGACAGCCCTGTTGTGGTACATGTTTCTTCAGGATTCGGCTCCCGTCCAGCAGGCTCGTCCTCGCGCACACACTGCTACTCGCCGCTTGTGACATGGTCGCATAGATAGAATCTCGGAGGCGCGCAGCGGCGTGTAATGACATTCACCATACGAGTACAGCATTCCGGTCAACGGCCGGTGGATCCGTGATCAGATCGCGGCCCGGTTGACGACAGCAAGGGGAGTCGCTCCGACCTCGCGCACTGCATCAGGGGAGTCCACGTGCAGAGGCTGCGTCCGAACTCCGAACCGGCCCGCGCCGCGCACTGCCGGCTCTGAGCTGACCTCACACTGACCCCTGGCCGTGCCCGTGGAGGGGAGGAGCACCTGTCTCAGTCCCTATGGCTGTCTCAGTCTCCGTAACTGTCTCTGGAGCATCTCCAAACGACACTTAGCGAATTCTCACTCGGATCAGGCTGCAGGCCACCGACTCGTCCGTCTCGGCATCCACCAGGAGGAACTCGACCTTTGCGCTGATCTGAAATTGAGGCACCGAGTTAGGATTTTGAACAGCTCGGGGTGCGTCGATCCCGAGCTAGGCAAGTGAAAATACCTTCCCATTTTGGCTATTTTGCTTATGCATCGACGCCTTTCATCGACGGGCTCTATCACGTAACACGCATATGTCGTGCCTACTATAGCGGACAATTTGGCGCTCGATATTGCACAGACGGTAGGTACGCCAATAATGTTATTTCTTTAGATCGAGTATGTATAGCATTAAAAGGCTGCCATTGGTTACGCCACAGATTTCATGCCCACCAGACAGTTGTGTCTAACCTGAAAAAAGGCATTTTATAAACTCACGCTGGGGTAGGCCCTGGAGACGGGTACCGTTTACGGTATACTCACGCTGGAGACGGGTACCGTATACGGTATACTCACGCTGGGGTAGGCTCTCAAGACGGGGATGCTGTATGTACTCACGCTGGGTAGGCCCTGGAGACGGGTACCGTGTACTCACGCTGGGGTAGGCCCTGGAGACGGGGATGTCGGCGCGGTAGACGTACTCCTGGCCGGGCTGGACGGGACAGGCGCCCTGCTGGAGGCCGCTGCAGGCGTCCGACGGCACCCCGGCGAACGGCACGCGAATGCCGCCCAGAACACCGGTCACCTTGGCCTTCAGACGGTCGTACGGCTTATCTGCGGTCAGCGGCGGGTGGTGAGCGATGGACAGCCGGCGCCGCCACTGCACTGGTCAAACAACGGTGTCAGATTGGACGATTCAGATTCATTACGAAGGTTTTTTCAGTGCTTTAGTATTAATGTTTGACACTCGATAGGTGTCAAGATTAGTGCATGTGGACCTGAAGTGGCCAGGCCATAGGAAGCCGCGTTATTACATATTATCGCAGCTAGAGCAAAGAATGTGTTTCGAAGCAAATGTTATTTTGTTAGATGCCTGGCGAATTTAATCACTTGATAATAAAACTAATTTACCGAGGAAAAACAAACTAGCGAATTAGGTCAAGCCAAAGCTGCTTGATCTCGTCATAATCACCGACAGCTCATGATGCCAGCACCCGTCCAGACAAGTCAACTTTCACTTAGGAGTTAGGATGAAGTCCGGGCGACCTAAAATCACAAATCACACATCACATCACCTAGGACTAATGTTCCCACCCCTCTTGTGTCCAGGGTTGCGGGGTCGATGGATTTTCGGCGACCCCGACTCCGACTCCGACTAGGCCCTGCTCCGGCTTTCCCGACTCAGGCTTTCAAAAGCCAACTCCGACTCGGGGCAGAATTTTCGACTCATACCGACTCCAACTCCGACTCCGCAGACCTGGCAGGGCTGCGGAGTCGATGGATTTTCGGTGATTCCGACTCCGGCTCCGGTTTCCAAAATCGACTCCGACTCCGACTCCACTTCGAATGTCTCCGACTCCGACTCCGACTTCGCAGCCCTGCCTGTGTCTATTCCTGGCTGCGACTAGTTACGGCTCAGCCCGACCCCACGACATGCAACTCACCTGGCCTGAAGCGGATGGTGATGCCGGTGTTGCCTCCCTTCGGCAGCGTGCACACCTTCCCCGTGCAGTTGTCCACCTTCACATCTGTCAAACAGCAAAGTCGCATAGTTGAAGAGAGGGAGATGGAGACCAGTCTACTCTTTTTAATCGCAGGCATATCCTGCACTTTTTAAAGCGTACCATTTCGGAGGTTTTTACGTCCTAAGGTTTCGCATAGGATTAGGTTTACGGTATGTAGGTATGTTTAATATTTTCCAAACGGCAAACGGCCGGGCCATGTCCTGCCGTTTTTTGCACACGATACACTTTTGGCACATATACCCTCAATGTCAGATCAAGTTCGTTCCAACCCAGGTCACCAGGTCACGTCAATTGACCTAACCTCAAGAACAAAAAAAAATGATCGCATAGCCTTACAGACCGATTACTACGAGCCTGAGCGATTGATAAGAGTGTCGAGACGCATCGTTTTGGTATTTACCTATCATATACGGTGAACTGATTTAGCGATATATCCATGATAAGGAAAAACTTAACTGCGTTTCTTTTCGAAAGTATATCATGCTTATCACTAGCGAACATTGTTCAACAGATTAATGCGCACTAAATTTGAAAACTGCATCCGGTTAAAACAAAATTTGAGTGGTTAAAACAATTGCTCACAATTCACGTACTCACACGTGTGGACCGATATGCGACACTACCTTTAAATCTTATTCAATTCATTGCACTGACCTAAGTAAAACTTAAGTTAACCATAAGTGACCTTTTAACCCTCCACCGTATTAGACGGGGTCGAACGGACCCCCCTTCGGTTTTTCGCGAATAACTCGCGTAAAAAACGGCCGATCGCGACGAATCTTTCAGTACCCTCGATTTTATCAATTTTACACCTACCCTGAAAATTTCATGACCCTGACCCAAATACCTAACCTTTGACCTGTGACATATTTTCCGAAGGCATGTTTGGCCAGAAATGCGATTCGGTGTACTAGTTATGTCGGCCCGCATTAGACGCACGTTTGCAGTCTTTATGTTTCAAATGTTGAAACATGTGGTATGATACTGGTCCCACACATTGGGTGTCAAGGTCACCTGAAGGTCGGGCCAGGTCATTGACCTTTGACGACCTCAGTTCACTTTTTTTAGTTTCACATGTTTCTGGGCTAGTTTTCGCAGATGATTTCGAATTTAGCAATCATTTGAACATTAACGAAGTAGATTTGGTGCCTTCGTAACATGTTACGAAGGTGTCAGAGGCGGCTGACACCTATTTTGAATACCCGGTAAGACCCCTACTTGGTGACCTAACCTGACCTGACCCGACCTGGCCTAAATGCATCAAGACATCATCTGTGCTCAAAACTAACATGAAATTCGTGATCGGCACCCCGAAAAACTATAACAGCCTTACATTACGGAGTTCTGACAAGTCCCGATTTCTCCAACTTTGGGGTCATTGACCTGACCTGCAGGCTGCAAGGTCAACCGATGACCTAGGAACTTAACCCTCGCCGGCACAGGCCCTTTTACGTCCTTTGACGGCACAAGGGGGAGGGGTGGTACGGCCCCATCCTCGCGTTTGGCCCCTGATCGAGCTAGAGCTTCGCGGAAAAAGAGCGTGTTGCCCGTGATGAGAGAAAGCTGATGATACCCGATTTGAAGGTCATAGGTCATCGGTTGACCTTCCAGGTAAGGTCAATGACCCAAAAGTCGGGAAACTCGGGACCTGTTAGAACGTCGAGAAGTGTGGCTGCTACGGGTTTTTTCGGGGTGTTGATCACGAATATCGTGTTAGTTTTGATCACAGATGATGTCTGTAAGCATTTAGACCAGGTCGGGTCAGGTCAGGTCAGGTCAACCAGTAGGAGTCGTGCCGGATATTCGTAGTACGTGTCAACCGCCTCTAATAGCCTTGTAACATGTTACGAAAGCACCAAAACTACTTCGTAAATGTTCAAATGGTTGCTTAATTCGAATTCAGCTCCAAAAACTAGCCTAGAACCATGTAAAACTTGAAAAAGTGAGCCGAAGTCACCAAAGGTCAATGACCTGACCTGACCTTCAGGTGATCTAGACATCCACCCTAATGCATGGGAGCAATGTCACATGTATGAACGCTTGAAAGCAAGAATAGCTTACAAACGCGTGGCTATAATGCGAGCCGACATAGGTAAGTACGCCGAATCGCGATTCCGGCCAAACATGGTCTCGGAAAATAGGTCACAGGTCAAAGGTAATTTGGGTCACGGTCATGAAGTTATATGATTAGATGTAAAATTTATCAATGCGAGGGTACTGAAAGTTTCGTCGCGATCGGCCGCTTTTTACGCGAGTTATTTGCGAAAAAAAAACCTTAGGGGGTTGCATCACCCCCCCCCCGTGCCGGCGAGGGATAGAGTAGGGGAAAGTGGGGTAAGACGGACACCTTAACTTTGGAGCCATTTTTCGGCCGGTTAGAAACATCATAGAAACGGGAAACTGAGTGAAAACCTCTTTTAGACATTTTACTTCCATTTGCCAGAAGATGAGACTTAGACCTGATTCAACAAATAAACTGCAGCTATTTTTGCAAAACCTTGCAAAAACCCGTCTTACCCCACCCCATGGGGTAAGACGGTCACATGGGTAGGGCAAGACGGCCAGCTTCTTTCACCGACCAGTACAGCTCGCAACAAATGCCCGAAATTAGCTGCATTGATACAGTCGCTCGTTGGTCTCAAGTGCCTCGGAAATGGCAGTATACAAGATTTGTGCAGAAGGCGTATGCTCGTATATAGGCCCTAGATCAGAAGTCATGTAGAACCGTTTTTCACATTCATTATTCGAGAATAAACTGTGCCGAAGGAATATTGCTAACATGTCTGTGAGTATCGGAATCGAAGATATTCTTATAAGAAATGCTTCTTTTTTTCCTACAGCAACAAAAATATTTTCACCATTACAGACCCATTGGATTCATAGTTGCCCGTCTTACCCCTAACTCAATGTAAGAAGTTCAGCACAATTTTTCTCTGTGGACAATTTGATGCAGACAAAGCAAATCCGCGGTAAATGAACACTGGTGGCATATGAGTGTACCACAAGTGATTGCGAGTTTTTAGCTGTATAGTGCTGCACACAAAAACTTGCACAATACATTATGGATGTTTTCAATGAAATTAGTGTTTTAAAGAAATCAAAATAAAAGATTATCGACTGAACACAAAATCACCAAACTTCAATGGTGGTGTGTAGTGGGAAAGACAATTCTGGTCCTAATTTTTCTCGCTCGTAGCGCTATTGGTTTGGTCTGCAGAAGGGGTGCCCGTCTTACCTACCCTGACCGTCTTACCCCACTTTCCCCTACTTGCATAGATAATTACAAGATATGAATGTCTTTATGCCTCAAAGATCTGTTTATGTTAGTGGAAGAGCTTTAAAGGACTTCCGGATCTTTTTTCCTCGTTGTTGAAAGTTCTAGCTCGCGAGTTATGTGCCGATTTTGTTTACAAACGTCAGAATCTAGAAGAAAAAACATTGCCCTTCAATAGCCTCTGGTGGCCTGTTAACCTTGCCTTCACTTAAAAATGACCGACTACTTTCTTTGTGGCATTTGGTGACATTTTGAACACTGACAGATAACGAATTTTATCCACGTGACCAGAGAGCTTACGTGAAATGACCATAGTCACATGAACCGGGAGACGGGAGTTGAGTGCAAGTGTAGGTAACTGCCCCCCCCCCTCCCCCGCCTCGATGTGTTACGATCTGACTACCACCCTGGTGGCCTCGAATGGAACGAATGAGAGTGTGTGCAATTTGTAACTCGTCCCATATCAGTTTTGATGTCCTGTCCCGTCTTGAGCGTGGTGGTCGGCGGGCGACTGCAGGTTAGGCAACCCGCACTGCACCAATAACGGTGGCGGGCACTTCGGGCCGTGCGGATCCCACCGTCTGCTGCCTCTTAGCCTTTGTGTATTCTATTGAGGGATAGGCTGCTTTCCTATCATTACTAGGAAACTACAGTGCTGAGATTTCATCTGAATACCTGAGTCCTGACCAACCAACAAACTATGATAAACCACGAGTAGTATAAGCTACAAAATGAGTGAGTCATGTTTCAGGCATGATAATGCGACTTGATCAATGCATAAACAAAGACGTTTAGACGAAAATCCTCTTTGTGTTCTGCAGGAAATTCTAACGAGCTCAAAGGATTCGTTTCCAAGTCAATCCCATGGCCGTGTCTAAACCGTCCTTGTCACGAGCCAACTGAGTCTCTGCGAACATAGATAGTGATATGATATATTTTCTCTGATAAAGTTATGATATTTTAGGTGAGGATATAATTATATACAGTACCTATAAATTCTTACATTCTTATGGTTTATTTATTGATTGAGGTACAAAAAATAACCTACTCAGGATGCTTCTGGCTATCTACGGTTCGCTATCCGCTATTGTTAATCACCTGCACAGCTGAAAAACGGAATGTGGGCGCGGCGTTAGCGAATTCTCCACTTATTTTGAGTTGTAATTACTAACTTATAATTAATCAATGGGTTACACACTCATTGAGCTGAAGATTTATCTAAGCTTTATGTAGTAAAAGCTACATAACTCATTTAACAACCATGAATCGTATAAGTCTCAACAGTTTCAGATTAATCATCCTAAGCTCAACATGCTTTAGCTCTGCGTGCCTTCCGATTTAGTTCTGCGGGCATTCTGATAACAGTCAGCGTGCACAGTGCACAGATTCGTTCAAGAACATCCAGTGCATCCAGCACCGTACTAAATTGACTGAATGGAAATACGTCTTGAGGCAAAGTAGTCCGGTCATACGGAGTCAAAATTGACATTCATGCCATCCATATTTTATTGTGTCTGCATCAATACCCTTCGGACGTCGATCCATTAAAAGTTGAAAAATAACAATTGATTCATGATGAAACAGCGAGCGAAGCTATACGTCAACAGATGACAAAACCAAATTGTCAACAAAACTCAGAATTTTTATTATGTCAATTTCTAATCAAGCAGGGTCAGTGAAATCATGGCCAAGGTCAATGTCAGAAGAAGAAGCTTTTAAAAACAGTTTACCGTTTAATGAACGTATAAATAAACGCTTATTTATACGTCCGTGTTGTAATGCACTGAGATTCAAAAAGTAAAATAAAGAGTTAAAGTGAAGCGTACCAATAAGATTGCTGGACGGAGGCCAAGGCGCTAAGATCTGTCATGTCTGGATTATTTCTTTATGAAATGGTGTAATTCGTTCTACTTAACTATCAGAGCCTGGATTTTGTTGAGCCTCGATTAGTCTCGAGCCTCGAAACTTCTTTAGCATGTAACCTCTAACCGGGAACAACGCCTTGAGTCCTTAGGTGCGTAATATTTTTCTGTCGTAAGCAAGCATCATAATGACACGTTTTCAAACTACTGTTATGCATCGCTAGACGCGAGCATACCTACCGATCTGACGCTTGCTAGTTCGCCCGGTCGCACTTACGTCAGCAACAGTCAAAACTACGCAATAGGAAACAAAACGATGTTGCAGGACTTTGTCATTTGCGCAACACAGCGGCAATGAAGAGAGTATTAAGCGGTTGAGGCGGTACCTAAAGAATCGTACAATATCACACAATGGCAGAAAAACCGCTGTCGTTGGGAAAGGCCAAAAGCTTGTTTTATCCCTGCAGCATGTATGATCTGGCTTTGGATTATGTTTCTCAACCAAGTGTGTAAGCGGGCTGAAGCCTAGGCAGCGAATAGGACGAAGGACGTTTGGCAGTACAATGCCTTAAATTAGGTAACCGCTTAATTATGTTCTGTAACTATGAGGTAATTCTATTTCTGACATCAATCGTCTAACCTGTATCTCACACTTATCGATAGTGGCTCGAATTATGTTTCTTTCATACCGGCTGTGTTGTGTTACGACAGCTTTGCAAAACTTAGCAGAAACTTAGCTAGCTTAGCATAGCAGTCAATCTTTGGGCGCATTATGTAGCAAATTTAGGCACATATCACTTATCAGGCCAGTTAACCGAGCTTTGACGTCGCATGTCAAGTTGTGTTTGGCTAAAATTGGCGGTTTCGATACCTGGGCAAGGTTACCTGCCTTTTTTGCTGTATGTTTCTGCGTTGCAAGCGAGCTAATTGGTGCTTATTGCTATCCTAGGAACCATGTAAGGTTGCCCGTGGTCAAATTAATGCGAGACCATGAATGATCATTGGTTGCGGCCAGTGTAAAACTTTTTTTGGGGTCAATTCTAGCCATTTTAACTCGCTTTAGGCATCCTGAGCCTAATGATTATTTTTTCATATCACAACAGGCGTTTATTGATCGCGGTACTGAAGCCTAAGGCTTATTGTTAAGATAGATACGGATGTCAGGTTGATAAACGTCTACATTTTTTTTTTTGTAAATGATCCGTCTTCGCGTGCACTTTTCAAGGTCGTTTCAGGTCACTGAGGTCAGTTTTGACATTTTCCCAGCAGAAGCAAACCATTCTACACCTCTTGATGATTGTATCTGCACAATTCACCCTTTAACCCGGCCGGGCCCGGGGGGTAATCCCAACCACCGCAGCCCGGGGGGGGGGGCGTTTTTCGCCCCCCCCCCCCTGTCTAACTCCGTAAATAAGGGAGCTACGGAAACAAAAGCGATACCAAACGAAAGGTCCTTACGACACGATTCTAATGCACCTAAAATTTTTGACCTCAGGTCAATTTTCAAGGTCAGAGGTCAAGGTCAAAGGCCAAAACCGGCACATGTGTAGTGATCTCAAAGTAAGCCTTCTAGAGGACGGCAGGCTGCATCAAACCGGCAAAATTGGGTGTCAAACGAAAGAAGAGAATCTGAGGATTCTGAAAATGTGCTCCAAATCAAAGGTCAAGGTCAAGGTCACGCCCAAAATTGACCTCAAACTTGGCACTTTTTCGCACATCTTGCGTGCTAACTTCCAAGATGTTTTGAAATGTTTTGAGGCTTATCAGTTCCCTATTTGTGGTTCATCTTACGATACAAAGCTGCTCAAAGGTCAAGGTCACAGAATAGTATCCCTGCTAGAGGCTATTTCACTGATTCAAGTTAGTAATAATAAATAAGACAATTTTGCCATCCGGAAGCTCTAAATGAAGGCTTAGAGGAAAATAGATGCCAGATTCGTGATCAGCGGGTACAAATCCATCATAAACGACCTTTCGTGTGTCAAGGTCAACCAGAGGTCATTCGAGGTCACATGAGGTCAACATGAAACTTGACCTTTTCCGAACAAAATATATATCATTCGACGCGGCTTGACAAGGCGAATGCGATGGTACCACTGCCGTAGCTCTAGGACCATTTTTGTCGAAGTTATTTGCGAAAAACTAAAACCACATTTCGGGGTCGTTGACCTGACCTCTGACCTCAGGTCACCAAAACTATTTTTCTATTTTTCTCTAGGTCAAACGCTACACAGCCGTGCTCGTACTTTGTCTTTATCTCTAAAACTCTATTTTTAGCAGCTATTTGAAGTTTGCGTCTGTGACGCCGAAGTTTGCCGTGCAGGGGTCTAGAAAAATGGACCTTGTGACGTCATCAAGGGGGCTAGGTCCAAATTTTTTACTTCAGAAGATGTCAAATTGATGGGAGAAAAGGTACTTAAAGTTTTGCCTTCCTATCCCTAAGCGTTCGGGAGTTATCGCAAATATTCGCCAGGGGGGGGCGAAAAACGCCCCCCCCCGGGCCCGCGAGGGTTAATCAGATATTGACCTATCAAAATGCCTTGTACGGAAATGAGGTATTGAGGATGAAGTAATGAAACCTTGCCGTTTATAAATCATTCCTCGCACTTGTGGGGTCAGATGAACCCATTTCATTTAACACGAATAGGTACAGTGGATCGCAACGAAACTTTAAAGACATTCGAGCTGCTCAATTTTATACCGACCTTAAAAAGTGACCCTGACTCAAATGATTTTTGACCTGTAACCGTTTTATCGACAACATGTTATGCCGACTTGGCAAATTGACTTAAAGCAACGTGCATTCTGTGCGTTTCCAGATTTTTCAAATTAGCACTTGATAATATTCCAACCTGTGCAACATGGTCTATCCCATGGTCCCAGGTCAAAGTTATTGACCTTTGGTGTTCTCGGCTGACAGTTTTGAGTTTTACGATTTTGTATGGTCGTTTTTTAATCAGATCAATCAGATACCGAACAGGTTGGGGCTCCGATCGACCCCCCCCCCCCGCTTTATACCTATGCGGCTGTGAATACGTGGAAACGGACAACGGTCAAGATTCTAAGAGGTACGTTATCACTTAGCTATGTGAAGGTCTAATTTTTATTTATAATAACAAACAGATCACATGCTACATAACTATATATACCTACATACTTGTATCTTCAAAAATATTGTTACGAGAAGTTGCGATTGCAGGGCAAAAAAAAAGCAAAAATTGTAAGTTCTGAACTCTCCCATAGCCTTAGCTTGACCCAAAAATTGTTTCGATGAAAACTTTGTTATGCTTCATGACGAGAGATGTGTACGCGACAGCGAGTTCTCCTGGTACGATATCGATGGAAGTGATAAGATCTGAGTTACAACGGTAAATAAGTCGTCGCGATAGGATCTTATCAATATCGTATCGACATGATGGTCTGCACTTTTTATCACCCGGTCGAGTCAGCCTCGCTGTGACGTGCGAGGCTGACAAATGGCACGCGCATGTCCCACTTTTTTCGTCTGGTCGTCACTGCACGTGTGTCACTGCCCCTGGTCGCCCCGGGTCTCACTTTGACTCTTCCTGCCACAGCGGGCCTCGGTCAGGCGGGCGGTCACTCCGAGCAGCACGATCAGCAGCAGCACGCGGCACGCCATGGTCTCACTGTCAGCGGTCTGTCGACGACTGCCCGCCGCCGGAGCCGGCGCGCCTTTTACACGCCGGCTCCCGCCGCGGCCGGCCTTCCAAGGTGAGCCGAGAGCGGCGCCATCAGCACTCTGCCAAACAACCCGGGCACCGGAGAGAAAGGAGGCAGGACGGCCGGCCGGCGCCCTCCACCCTGACCTGACCGGAGCCGGGGCGTGCACGGGTCCCACTGACCTCTGCCGGCGCCGCCAGTCGGAACTGGACCGCCGCCGACCGACTGCCGATCGACGGCGACGACACAGCGGAAACGGTGGCCGGCGATCGCGCCGACTGTTTTTATCAGATACTCAGCTGCCGGTCCGTGACGTATGCTGTACTCTCGACACCGACCGCGTGGAGGCTTTGGTCGTGTTAACTGTTGACATGATATTTATCGTACACGACTCCAAACGTGCTGCTCAATCGCAACGCGTGTAAACTTCAACTAACGAACGCTTTTCGAAGATATCTTTCGAAGAAACGCATGAAAATAAATGGACAGGGAAGGGGGTAGATAAGAACCTACGGGTTAGAAACGATTAGGTCTAAGATCTAAGCAATAAAGCTCTCGCTTTGCTTGGAATACATGCTTTAGTTTCCGGAAGCACTGAAATTTTTATTCTAATCCTAACCCATCTAGCAAAAGCATATCACATCAGTGTAAAAAAATACATTAAAGTTACAAACGCCGCATATTATTTGAAATGATCCGTAAAAATTAGTTATGCCAATCTCCACTCTAGTCATTCACCTTGCCCAATCCTTATTTCCTTTACCCCTGCCCCTCGCCCCCTTTCCCTACATCAAAGGCTCTAAGTTGATCCTGCCAGCTTCCAACTATGCGTAGGCATGGCGGGCATAGTTATCGCTTCCTTCTCGACACTCCCTTTGTTCCTAACCGAAGACAATCTAACAGTCTTTTCTTTACCACAACTATCCCTCTCCAGCTCACTCAAGGACGGATGTTATATGCGTTACGCACCAACGTGGGAGCCGCGAACGCAGTGTGCGTGTGAGTGTGCGTGGTCTGCTCGAATCGCTGAGCCATTATTATCGTTCATTTCTAAAACCATGTCCGCCTGTAATTGTGAGAAAAAGAGCGGACGCTGAGCATTCGCTGAATTCCAGCTCGTCGCTCAGTCATCGTCTGTCATTAGCCAGGCGATGGAGAGGGGGCACTGACCGCGGCTGCAAACCGTCGCGGTGGACAGGCTACGGCGGGTGACCGCCGGTCTAAATTAGAATAGACACAGTCACACAATATGGTGATTCCGTAGGCACCTAAAATGATTTTTGACACTTCCTGCAAATAAATGAGCAAGTAATTGCGCGTTTAAGAGGTTTTGTTTGCATTGAGCATAGGCCACAGCCCACAGAGCCGTTTGTATACCTAAATGTTTTTTATTTGATCATAGATGTGTCCGGACTCTATAGCCCCAAGGATTGAGATGTCCGACTTCTTGGCATTTTATGTTCTTACAGCTTTTATGATTGAAAATCACATGAGAATGCCTAGGCCTCCAGTCACAAAATGTTACCTGCACACCCAAAACCATACTTTTTATCTCAGCATCTGTAAGGAATCACGCGCTACAAATGCGAAGGTTTTCCCCAGCTCTCAGCATACAATCTTCAAAGTACTGGAAGTTTTTCACTTCAAATGAATTGCTTCATTGCCCACCGTGCCGGAATCCATATACTGTCCCAATCCATTCCTACAATTACGTGGAACTCGTCGTAAACCGACCGGTCATCGCAGTGACATCGCTCGCCACCAAGGTCGCACGCCGGCTCCCGCCTGTTGCCTCACGGGCTGCCATTGCGGCACCAGTGTCCACTGAACTGACCACAGGGAGGCCGGCCTGGACCCTCCGCCGTCTTATACCTGCTGCATAGTAAAGTAATACTGGTCTGACCCAAGATTCTTCAAGATAAGGTTGGGGCCGCAGTCACGTGGGTTGTCACGTGGAGCTTTTCAATCCCTGCTCACGATTTCATCAACCTTGATTTACCTATGCTTGAAACGATTTTGTACGGAGGTGTTTTTAGTTTATTTAAAGAAAAACAATTGAATGGTATTTACAATCAACAAACATATTTTCATTTGTTAACTCCGACAAAAGGCAAATTTATTCGCTGCTCATCATTTAGCTTGATTGTGTTTGAAATTTTCGGTGGTTAGTCTGACCTGTGTCAGGTGCGATAAGCTGCGGGTTCGACAGAGCCGTGACCAAATGGCCATACCGTCTACATTGCAGATGAAAACGAGGATTATCAACTACACAATACGTCACCCAAGGCAAGGCCACCCATGGCATCCGGGTACTTGCCTATTCATAATACAGAACGGACGGCAGACTGACAGGGATGTCTTTCAGGGGGCATTCCCATGTCGCTGTTTTGACATTGACATTGAGATTGCTGGACTTGTAATGCAATGCATGTCAACCATCTACTGATGGATGCATGCAAATTGGCATTGGCAACTTGGCCTTGACTTCTGCTCAGTGAGGGGCTCAGGTCGCCCGGAAGCGACATATCGTTTGTTCTATAGTGGTTGCACTGGACGGTTGCCAATGGCGGAATTGTTTTGCCTCTGCATTTTATCTGAGAACAAAATCCCCTCCCTGTTAACCCATTTATGCCCAGGAATATTGACCATCATGAAAATCGATGAAATCAAAATATGTTATGCTCCTACCAGGACCTTGCATGGAATCGAAAATAATTTTTGCCTGCAGCAAAAGTTTTTCGAGAAAAACGTAAAAAACGTGCGTTGCGAAATCGCAACGAAGGGCACACCGGGCGCCATCAGCGTTGCGAAAACGCAACGACGGGCACATCAGGCGGCCATAAAGTACACTGAACTGCCGTATATGCTAATTTGTTTTGACAAAACATCAATCAAATGTTGACAACTATTGCTTGAAAATGTGGAACCCACATCCCTCATGCTCTATAACCCGCCTAAAAGCCTCAGTGGGGGAGCATAACTTCAGGATTCGCGAACGGGGAGATGACAACAAACGGTCATTTTCAACAACAGTTGTCCATTTAAAGTTGTGGTCGACACGTACCCAGGGTGACGCTTTCTTTTTGGATGCTAGACAGAGCCATTATCCCCACCTATCAGACCCCACACTGAAAACAATTGAACGGAGGTTGGGAGTAAACCAGTGCCTCACGTATACGCGTATCCGCAATGATCGTTAACCACCCTCCTAGGAGTAAAGTTAAATTCCATTGCAGGTTAGTCGCACCCACTCTCAGCAAAAAAAAAGAGAAAAAAATGAACCGATCGGGCTTTCACAAATTACCCGCGCAAGGCGTAGCGCATCATAACAAATCGCCTCCCAGTTTACCATGTTTACACCTGATCCAAAATTTTCATGGCCCCACTCTCAGTGACCTTCACGTGTAACCTCTTTCTCGAGGCAATGCCAGGGCAGAATGGTGATTCGACGCCGTGGCACACTTTCCAACTGTTCCCTGAATACGTCCTTTCCATCTTCAGGATAGTTAAATCCTTCATCTCCACGCCTCAACCCCTTTTTCCGGGCTAGACGGGCAACTATATATGTACGAGTATAGCATTCGGGCAGCTCACAAAGGAGCACGCCTGTAGCCGGGTGCAGTGAGTGCTTGGGAGGGGGAGGGGGGCTGGGTCATGGGTGGCCTGCCCACTGGCTGGGCTCAGTCTTGACGATTAACTATGCCCGTTCAGACAAATGTCTCCCTTAATTCCAATAATACTGCTAGCTCTAAAATGGTCTGATTCGATAAAAGGCCTATCCCAAGTAAGAAAACAAGCGTATACTCCACATCAAGCAGCTTATTAACCTATGCAAGCTATGAATCCTAAAAATGACTATTTTCCCAGATGTCCTCATTACCCCTGCCGAAGGGCTCTCTCTGCTACCCACAGAAGGGGCCTATCCCACTATTTGCCGACCCTGAGTTATCTTTTCTAACGTAAAGGTTGGTAGTCAGCAGATTGTATCCAGAGAATGGGAATGACTATCTGTCGTCTGATACCAGACTACATCCCCGTTATTCATTATATATGCACAATGTATGTACATAGTCGATCCAATTTCCAAATGACCTAATTATCTCTCAGGTCCGTCAGCATCGCCGACCGTTTGATACAGGTCCTCTTCCTACCATGCGATTTTCAGATGCATGGGAGGGAACACATTGCTTAGTGAACGAACATCCCGATAATCTGTAAGAGAAAAAGAAAGGAGTGTTTGTAGCTGTTTGAGGCAGTAAATGTGAAATATGTCGCAACATTTTTAGTGCAAACGCACCTTGCACTTAACATACGTCCCTCATGACTACAAAACGAGAGAGAGAAAGAGAGAGAGAGAGAGAGAGAGAGAGAGAGAGAGAGAGAGAGAGAGAGAGAGAGAGAGAGAGAGAGAGGGAGGAAGAAGGTTGGGGGAACCAAGAAAAGAGGGAGGAAGATGGGGGAGAGAAAGAAAGAACCCACAGCGTATCACGAGTGAAGTCTATTGTTGATATTCATACTTCCGCTACCCTATCAATGTGCCCCTCGTTGCGTTTTCGCAACATCGCTGTCTTTCCGATGTGCCCTTCGTTGCGTTTCCGCAACGCCACCGTAGTCATATTTGAAAATAGTCACAAACCCTTTTTGCAGCATAATTTCTTAACAAAATGCATATCTAAGCTATTGTAGGGACTCTGCAGAATATGTTTACACAATCTTCATTACGATATCATTGAGCACTTAGCCTATTTATGCTGTTTTTCGTGACGTCATCACTCACAAGACCTTCAACTTCCTTCAGGGAGCTCTAGGCAGTAACTTACCGACCGCACAGACTTGTAACTGCGTAGCATCATGCGCACAACCATGCTACACACACTGAAACCTGTCTCACCGGTTAGCCTCCATTACACACTTCTCAAGCTTCGATCACGTCGATGCTTACTTGCGTTGCGAAAACGCAACGAAGGGCGTAAATGGGTTAAATGTCCAGGAAAGCACTGGACGTACATAAATTTTAATTCATGAGTTGCAATTGTCCATTATAAGTTATAAGTACATATTTAGTTGCATTTTTCGGTACACGCCGCAAGATGATCTAAATTGTTATAGGATCCTAGAATAGGGCAGTCGGCCACCTTCACAAGAAATGGTGACCTAATGAACCTTCTACGATCGGGAGCAATACTTTGCTATTGGAATGTCAATATTAATTTGAACCTAAGACACTTCACACTTATGAACATTAGAATCACCCGAAGAGGAAAAACCGTGTTTGTATTGTAACAAGTGCTTAATGTAAATAATCAAGTTATCGGGCTCCCATTTGTCATTCTACCAATTTTATTACGCCGGTATTTCTAACGCATACCTACCCTGTTTATCATAACAACAACGCACCGCCGCACCACGCACCAGCGTGAGGGCGTTGGCGCCTGGCGGAGTATTATTAGCGCCACTTCCGGCTACCGCAGTGCAATTGTCCCGAGCCGCCGAGCTGCTATACCGGCAAGGTCGCGAGGCGGTGCTTCACGCCAACACAAAAAGCGGGCGCGTGGCGGGCTACAGCGACGGCACGTGCCGCTGATGGGGGGGGAAGCTGGAGCCGCGAGCTAGCGGCAGTCGCGACCGGCGCCGCACCGACGCGCCGGTGCCGATGCCGTCGGGGATAACAAACAAAGGGGGCGCAGGGAGAGGGCGTGATGGTAGTTGACCGCGCGATCCGAGTGGCGTGGTGCGACGTGTGGAATGGGCACTGGGGGCTAGATCAAGGCTGCTGGCTGACGCCTTCCGGGATAGGGAACGGTGAGACGCCACAGCTGTGATAGGCGGTCAGACGGGTCACCGCTAGTCATAACGGCGAGAGAGAGAGAGAGAGAGAGAGAGAGAGAGAGAGAGAGAGAGAGAGAGAGAGAGAGAGAGAGAGAGAGAGAGAGAGAGAGGGGGGGGAGTCAGAGCCCAGAGGTCACAATTAGCAATTAGGTAGGAAGTCGCGTTTTGTTTTCCCTGAGCGATGATGGTTGAAAAATTATTCGTTAATCGTTTTTACCGTACCGATAACATCGTGTGCTTACAATAGGTATTGGGATTTCCTGGGGTTTCCTTTTATCCGAGTATAGTGACCGAACACATCAATCAATTCAACCATGGTCTGCTGGACGCCGTCAAGGCCTTTATCCTCCTCTTCCCGTCTCCATATGGAATCTTGTTATCTCAATGTCAACAAGACGGTCAGACTGCAACGAGTCGCGAAAATGGCATTGCCGATTTCAAGCTGCCGGGAGACTAAGTCTCCCGGCATAGCTATCGTTTCAGAAATACATAAGCAGAAACTGAATTCAAATAATGTGAGTTGTGTTAAAACACTTATCTATAGGTATTGTATTTCAGGGGCGGTTCGATACTGAGAGCTAAAGGGCTGCCCTCCCCTAAAAATTAGATAGTCGGGTCTCTCGATACTCGACCAATTGAACCTATGCATATATGTCCCCCTGAACTTGTTCCTGCAGCTAGGAGCTAAGTTAGTAAGTACGTAAGAATCTTGGTAAGTACTACGCAAGAGGCCAAGGGCACAATTTGAATTACTGCCAGGGCCGGGGTACCGCCAGCTATTATGAAGGCATCTATCCTTGAATGCATTCGTAATTACATAGACACCGTATGCAAACACTCTCAATTGCATGTTATGCATACCACGTGACGGCCGGAACAAGTCGTAGGAATTTTCGAGTCCCGGTGAAAACACCTGATCACTGAAGCGATGAAATAAATGTTTAAAAGCACCGCAGGTTTGGATGATCAAGTGCACCCTGGCGCAACACTCGCTATTCGCCAACAGGGCCAAGAGCAGCATGATTCATCAGTTCATGACGCGCAGGTTTACGACTCCATTCTCCCCGTCACTGTCATAACAGGAGGCGACCTTGACCTCTTTGTCCGGCACCTACCTCACCCTATTCTGCTCCACGTCTCCGCCGGCCGGAGGAACAGCCGCGGCGGGTCCGGACGGCGCCGGTCTGCCGTCCTATCGGGAGAGATCACCCCCCCCCCCCCCCAGCCGACTGGGCCGTGTTTACGACCGTCGGGGCCATAGTGACAGTGAAATGGTGGTTACTCGGGTGCTGTAATTGTTGTCAAAATAACTGCTTATTCGCAAAATACATAAGGTAAGTAAGAAACAACTTAGCTCCGTCTAGCGCAAAACAAGCGAACCGCAGAGAAAGTTGGGCGTGGTCCGGACAAACGTTATGTCACATCAATAGTTTTTGTCTCACGACATCGACTGCAGACAAGACAATATCAGGGCGAACCGTTTCTCGATGCGCCGTTACGAGTCGGCGGCACTTCCTGGCCTAACAGATCAACAAAACGCTTGCAAAGACCTCGTTAGATCTAACGGGTTTCTGCATATTGGATCGATTCCCCGTCTAAGTAAATCAGCTCCACCTTAGCAATGCATCGACACGCGGTAAGCGGCGTTCAAACTTCAAAGAGCGTAAAATTTATCACGAAGAAAGTAGGCGAAGTGGAGTAAGACGGCCACCCTAACTTTTTAGAGCCATTACGAGTAGTTTTAACTGCATAGAAATAACACAGGAACTATGCAACTGCGTGAAAACGTTCTTCGGGCAGACATTTGACTTCTATGTAATTGCCAGACAATGAGATTTCGAAAGCTGATGTAGCAATTGCATTGTAACTATTTCGCAAACCATTGAAAAACTTCTTACCCCACCCCATGGGATTAAGCGGCCATGTTAAATAGGGTAGGTATAGGTACCTAATAGGTTTAAAGGTAGTGTGCCACCTTTGAAAGATTTCCCATTTTATTTTTCCTAGGATAAGAAGCTTCTGTTTTTACCTAATATCGCAAAAAAAAATCAAAAATGGGCCTGGAATAGTGCCTTTTTCGCCTAAAAGTTTTTCGGTTTTTAGATATGTATAACAACTGTAGTGGGCTCACCTGCAAACAGGCGTCGGGCAACAATCGCGAATGCGGCGCACTTGTGACAATAAGCAAAGGTCATTATAGTGTTACGACCATACGACGTACGGGAATGAGTTATCAGCTGTCTAATCGTAGACAACACAATGTCGAGCCTTAAACTGTAAGCCGGTATTGGTATTGTTTCTTTTATTTGGCTGTCGAACATTATTTATGGTTTGAAAGATGATTTTATGTAAAATAATTGATATGAAAAAGCCGTCTTATAAGTTATGACCCCATTTCACCACACGCAAGTGGCAGAAATGACAATGATCAGCTGACGCATTTTTCTTGGCCGAAGTCAGAGCGCGCCGCCCGACGCACCACGCGTATTTGGAAATTCCGACCTCGACGAGCATCAGAAGCCACCTAACAGGCGTGTTCGAAACCGCAGGAGATGATGATGAACGGGTTTATCGAAACTTGATTGGATGAGCATATCGGTAATAGTGATTTCAGTGTGTGCATTTATTGTTCATAGTGGTGTGAAATGTGGTTGGGGTACGACCGACAACCCGTCGGGGCGAATTTCGCACTGGAGTACTCAAAATTTGAAGAATTTAAGACGTTTCCATGAGTTTTGAAGGTATGGACAAGTTCTAAAAATCCGGTTCTCCTTATCTGGGCCATTAACTCCATACGGTCCAAGAAATCTGGCACACTACCTTTAAGAAGAAGGCCAACATTGGCACAACTCGCCAGTGCTCGGCCGTCCACCCGGGGAAGTCCGCGTGTAGGTACGGCTCTCGCGTCTTTTACATTACCGGTTAGGTAGGTATATATCGGAAATTAATCCATCTACGATGAAGACATTTTTCAAAAGGCTTGGGGTGCCACGGAATGGCTCAGGCTGTGGATTATGTATGTCTCAGCCTCTAGTGTGTGCAAGTTTCAGCTTGATCGGAGGTGTCCCGATTCTGGGCTGAATCCGGGCTGCGACGCATTGAGTGTCGTTTATTTGTACATTTTGCGTTGCCGAGGTCAAACGGGGTTACATATCGAGAAGCGGTTTTTAAGGAAAGTTACTACGGCCTATGGGCTACTCGATGATGTGTTTGATTTGGAATTCGGTTTATCTCTCTACTCGACAACTGCTGTGCAAGTGTATTTTCGACATAGCCCACAAATGACCTTAGGTCATCGCATGACCTTGAAAGGTCAAATGGGAATTGGGAAAGTAAGATTAGATGCTGCAGCATCTAATCTTACTTTTAATTTCAGGGGGAGCTCGAGCACCCCCAAACCCCCTAATACTTTTTTATAAATTTTGTCCGAACTTTTTGATAGGAAGGATTCACAAGGACAGAGCCACCGCTAAGCGAAGCTTGTTGCGGTTTAACGTGCGTTTATAGCCGTTATAGTTTATATGCGTTAAGTAACGTGTGCACATAGCCACGCATGGCCGGTCCCGGCTCACTGACTTCGCCTGGCTACGGCCTGCCACCAACTGCAACCATACCTGTCAGGAGGCTCATAAATGTCAAGCGCCCGCCGCGCTTCGAACCCGGACTGTTATAACCGGGAACGCCCGTGCGGGACCGGCGAATTCTCCACCCCTGTACAGAGGTCACCGAAGGTCACTTGACGAAAATCTGCACAGCGGATTGTGGCCCACCCAGCAGAGCTAGAGCGATCAAAACGACACCAAACGACTCGCCAGCATCTAATGTTACTTGCCCTCAGGCGATTTGACCTCTCAAGGTCATGTGATGGCCTAAGGTCTAAGTTGGTACTTGGTTGACGTGACATTTGCTGACCTCTGCAGGTCAAACGGCTGGGGGTGCCACTGAATGTCTCGGGCTGTGGATTATGTATGCCACGGCCATAGCCTAAATGTGCAAGTTTTAGCTTAATCTGAGGTGTCCCGAATCGGGACTGAGTCCGGACTGCGACAATATCGTTTATTTGTTCATTTTGTGCTCCCGAGACCCGAGGTCAAACGGGGATCACATTCACTTACCTATCGAGATTCTGTTTTCAGGAAAAGTTACTGCGGTTTATGAGCTACCCGATGCTCTGCTTTGATTTGGAATTGAGGATTTAACCGATCCTTATAGTCAAGAACCGCTGGGGAAGTGTACCTATTTCAGAGCCTATTTTAAGGGAATTTGACTGGGGGGGCAACCTGGAAAATTGTCTTTAATAATCCATTAACCCTCGCCCGTATTGGTGTTTCCAGTAGCGAGCGTATAGGGGGGGGGGGTCCGTTGGACCCTCCCCCTTGCCGTTTCGCCCCTGATCGAGTTAGAGCTTCGCGGAAAAAACGACCGTGTTGCCCGTGATGAAAGGAAGCCGATTACACCCAATTTTAAGGTCCTAGGTCATCGGTTGACCTTCCAGGTCAGGTCATTGACCCAAAAGTCGGGAAAATCGGGACCTGTTAGAGCGTCGTAAAGAGTGGCTGCTATGGTTTTTCGGGGTGCTGATCACGAATATCATGTTAGTTATGATCATAGATGATGTCTTCATGCATTTAGGCCAGGTCAGGTCAGGTCAGGTCAACCAGTAAGGGTTTTGCCGGGTATTCGTAGTAGGTGGCAACCGCCTCTGACAGCTTCGTAACATGTTACGAAGGCACCAAAACTACTTCGTAAATGGTCAAATGGTTGCTTAATTCGAATTCAGCTCCAAAAACTAGCCTAGAAACATATAAAACTCGAAAATGTGAACCGAGGTCATCAAAGGTAAATGATCTGTCATCTGACCTGACCTTCCGGTGATCTTGACACCCACCCTAATGCATGGGAGCAACATCATATCCCATGTTTGAACGTTTGAAACCACGAAAAGACTGCAAACGCGCGGCTAATGCGAGGCGACATACGCCGAATCGCGACCTCGGCCAAACATGGTGCCATGGTGCTAGGCCGCCGGTGCATCTGAAAGAACTGTGGTGCCCCTGACAAGCCTGAAGTTCCAACGACAGGCCCGTGGTGCCCCTGACAGGCCCATGATGCCTTTGCGAGGCCGGTGGTGTCCACGTGAGGCCGGTGGTGCCCCTGGGCCCTGACCCTGACTGTGGTGCTCCTGACAAGTCTGGAGTGTCCCCGACAGGCACGTGGTGCCACTAACAGGCCCAAGGTGTCCCAGTCCCTGCGAGGCCGGTGGTGTCCCTGCCAGGCATGTGGTGTCCATACTAGGCCTCTGGTGCCCCTGACAGGTCCGTGGCGCCCTTGCTAGGCCTATGGTGCCTTTGGCAGGCCTATGGTGCCCCTGGCGGGCCTGTGGTGGTACCCCTGACAGGCCCAAGATGGTGCCCCTGCGAGGCCGGTGGGGCCCCTGGCAGGTCTGTGGTGCCCCTGGCAGACCTATGGTGCTCTTGCTAGGTTGATGGTGCTCCCAACAGGCCTGTGGTGCCCCTGACAGGCCGATGGTGCCCCTGGCAGGCCTGTGGTGTCCCCGGGCCCCAAGAGGGTGGGGGGTCATGACCCATATGACCCACCCTTAGATACACCACTGGTCATTACTTACAGACTGACTCATTTGACATCCAATGCAAAACAAGTCACAGTAGTTACGTAGTATGTTTGTCACCCTGTTCCTTTATGCCCATTTTTATAGTGGGCAAATCTCGACGACTAGGGGGGCAATTCTGTTGAGTGCGGGGGCATTTGCCCCCCCAGTTAACATGTTAAAATAGGCCCTGACCTATTTTTGACATAACCCACAAGTGACCTTAGATCATCGCATGCCCTTAACAGGTCAAATTGCTCGAAGGTAAGTAAGATTAGATGCTGGCGAGTCGTTTGGTGCCGTTTTTATCGCTCCAGCTCTGCTGGGTGGGCCACAATCCGCTGTGCAGTTTTGGGTTACGTGACCTTTGCTGACCTCTGCAGGGCCGTTTCACAGCACGACGCTGCAGCGCGCTACGCGTGCGGTGTATTGGATTTGGATTTCCATGGAAACATCAATAAACTCGAACGCTCGCAACGCTGAAGCGTCGAGGCGAATTCGTCTAAAACGCTGCACCAATGACGTAGCGCAGCATAGCGCCACTGTAGTGTAGTGCCGTGAACCAGTGCCCAGGTCAAACGGCTGGGGATGCCACCCTTTACCTCGGGCGGATTCTTACCAAAGATAGGTAAGAACTTAAGAAGCAACGGAAGCAGGATGTTTATATGATGAATTGTGTATGTCTCGGCCTCTATTGTGTGCAAGTTTCAGCCTGAGGTGTCCCGAATCTCGGCTGAATCTGGGCTGAATATGGGTAGTCTGACATCGCTGATATTTGACCGGCGCCAGGCTGGCTGGTGGTCAACGATCGGCACGCCTCCAGTGGCGGTTACGGCAACTACTGGTGAGCTCAAAGGGCACCAGTGTGCTACCAAATGTTGTGCTTTCCAAGGCCGTGCTTTCCATTTCACGGCCCTTTGCCCACATTTCACTATATATGGCCTTATTCACGGCAGTCGACGATCTATATTCACAGCAATACTTAGTTCACGCAGTCTTATGAAGAGGATGTGAATATCCACGGTGACATTTCAATTTTCTTTGTCATACTCATTTTAGTGACTGTCATCAGACATGGTTTACTAGCATATGTAGTAAGGATTTCAAATGACCTTTTCCAACACTGCGTACTATTTCTTCATGGTTTACTAGCCTTAGGAATCGGCTTACTATTCCATAAAATAGCCACTGGCCCACTGTGCAAATATATAAAATAGCTGCAGTTCAAATTTTTGTAACGTACTAGAAATATATACCACTTTCTACTACAAATATGGAAGCAGCTTTCAAAAATAGACAACTTCAACGCAGCAACTGCAATTAGTTTTCTGTAAGCTGCTCACCTTTGGCATACGCTGCTGTGGGTGGATAACTTTAGAACAATTGGTTGGTTGAAATTTACAGAGTTTGAGAATGAGCAGGGTTTGTAAGTATTTTGTAACACATTTTTTAGTACGGCTGATGAGGCTTAGGTTACGGCATATGTTGAATGATAAGAGAAGGAAAGGTTTGGGTTGTTTCATATTTCTGGCTTCCAAGTTCCACTTCAGCTTGTTTATCATTATGCTTCATCCCGCTGTCTCAGTCTTGCTGAAAATCCGGTGGGTTCGGGAAACGTAAGCTGTTATTGAAATTATTTTGGATTGCTCTCCATAACCTAGCGGTAGCCCTCCCCCCATAGGTTCAGCAATACCTGAAGTTAATGCATTAGGTAGTTCATCTGGATATTTGTAAAGTTACTGGCAAGTAGTAAATATCAAAGTAAGGTGGTAACCCAACATTCTGATGGAGTATGTCAATGTATCTACATGCTGTGCAAGTTCCGTGATTTTGTTAGCTGTTTCATTTTGGGGTGTGCATGGTAGGTATAAGGTAGGTACTTTAATATCCCCCAAAACTCACAAATTCATATTAGTTTAAATGCAGGCTTTTGATTATAATGTTGCCTGGGTATCCTGATTGATTAGAAGATTATACATTTGCTAATTTAGTTTCTCCTTTAACTTTGACACCTCTAGTCTACTAATGCTTTGCTAGAATTCAGATTTCAGAATGTAGATGAATACAGTAAATTTGATAAACATATACACTGAATTATGGGTATCAATAGCACAGATGTCATATGAATGACTGGCACTCAACTGCTTGAAGAAATTTTATGAAAAAGTTTTATGATGTTTATAACATTGCCAGAAGCATGTGCTTTGTAGCAAAGGCCTGTTCAGGAAAGGAATTATATAGGACATGTTTTCATCAAAGTAAATATGTCAAATTTAACAGAAAAACAGCACTATCTAACCTGACCTTACTTATGCTAACGGACCACTCCTAACCTAACCTAACCTAAACTCAAACTTACCTAACCAAGCCGCACACAAAGTTTACTACATTGCCTAACCTATGATTCTTGTACCTACACATACCTAACTGTGACAAGTGATCAGGGATAGCTCTTAGGCAAGAGGTGAAGCAAATATTTCAGGGTAAGATGAAGATATTAGTTGTTTTGCACCATTTAATAGTTGTAGGTGATTGCAATTGCTTTAGGGTCTTGAATGAAATGACATTGCCAGCAATAAGCAATGATTGACATCTCTAATGAGATGAGACTGGTGTACAGTTTGTCCTTGCCTGACAACATTTTCCATATTCCAGGTTGATAAAATGAAGTCATTCACATGCATGGATGCACAGTGAAGAAACATATTATTAGCAATGGACATTCCTTTTATTGATCATGAAGAATCTGATATACCTATCCAGGTAGGTAATGATTACTGGTAATTTACCCCTTGAGACTCCCATTATATATCATTTATAATTTAAATATAGACAGGTAAATTGCATTGATGTGTAGATATGTATTTATTTTGCATCTATTGGCTTCTCCATCCTCATCATTTCTTTAAGTGTATTTAGACCACCAATGTGGACTGTGCAGTGGGCTGGAGGTGGCGGCACCGACTGACGGCGGCGCCGGTCAGCGGCCGGCGCCCGTGTTTCCCGCCCCGATCCGCCTCCACAGCTGGTACTCGGAGACAGAGGACGAGGACGATAGCGGCGAGGCGCCGGTGACCGCCGCGCGGCCCCTGCCCGACGAGATCAGCGTCAACAACCTCCTGGACGACGTGGCCAGCTGGTCGGCCGACGAGACGGACGTCGACGGGCCGCCGCCGCTGCTGCCGGAGACGGCGCCGCCAGAGGGGGAGCCGACCCGCGGCCAGACCCCGGACACCGCCGGCACCCCCGCCAGTCCCGATCGGAGCAGTCAGGTGGGTCCCGGTATTGGATTTATAGGGGTGGGGCTGGTTGGGGGATGGGTCGGACTGGGTGGGAAGACTGAGAACTGAATGATACTTTTTAGAACGCGGTCGGTCGGTCAGCGACGACCGACTGCACTTAGTGGGATGGTGGGGACTGGGTAGAGTTGTGCGGAACAGTGTACATACAGCAGGTAGTATCGAACTACCAGGCACTGGTCTGCTTAGTGTATCAGCTCATCTCATGGGCTTGCTGGATCGCTTAAAGGTTCTACCTATATGTTCAGTAATTATGTCATGTAAGGTTAATAATGGGGAAAACCGGCATTCGATTTTCGAAAGTTCTAATGCAAAAGTTCGATCTCCATCATTTAATTGTACGAGGATGTAGGTGCTAATTTACAAACGGTGTCAGTATGGCTAACCTTCTAGTTCGACTTACTTTACAAAATTTCGTCTTATTTGAACATGGCTTTGACCTATGTGAATGATTTAGCCCATCCAAATCAGGCAACGTATTTCATATGTCATGCTCTGTCTCGCCAAATATTATCCATCCCTTCATCATCGCTCTAATCTCCCATCGCACCGTGCCAGCCGCTATGTTTTTGGATCCAGTTTTGCAGCGTAGTTTAAATCTCATACTGATACCGCTGCGACTATGATCTCAGTGTCGCCGTGAGAAACTCGGTCGCTGCGTGATGCCATCACGACGGCACTCGCCGCTATCAGCTGGCTGGTCGGGCTGTGGGAACGGGTGTTGCTCGGTCCACTCGGCGTGCTCCAGTGCAGCCCGATTGGTTTCGGCCATCTGGTGCTGCCAGTAAATCGGCCGGGCTCCTGGAACCGGCTGTGATGTCGTCACTGCTGTTAGTGGTGAACAGATGGTGGTGTTGATGTTGAGTGTCAACACCAAGGTGACACAGAGTGTCAACATTCCGTGGCATCAGAGAATGGGCCGCGCAGCAGCACGGTGTAACGGTGTGTGGTTGGTCACACATCATTGGCTATTAGTGAAACAGGTTTCTCACGGTAATCCGTTAACGTCAATTCAAGCATGACCCAAAACACCTATCAATTACTCACCATCGATTCTGCTAGCGATCTATCGACGGCTGGTTTCTCATCTGCTCCGAACATCTCCCGTCTCCTGACATAATTGCGACTGTTGTTTAAGATTCGCCGTGCAACATAAGCCATCTGAGCCTGATCAGGTGCAAGGCACCACTTTCTGCGCGCCATCCGCCGTGATATCCGACGCTACAAAGACATTCTCGGAGGTGGTGGCCCGTGTTGACGCCTCTTTGCCTGGCCGGCCGGCGGCTGTTTGGTCTCGGAGAGGCTCCAGAGGCGCGCGGAGAGATCGGCGTGCAGTCGTGCTCCGCGTCAATCCTTCCGATCGGGACGATAAACCCGTCACGAGTCGAGAACTGGAGCCAAAGCGGCATACATACGTGTCCTGTTGATGTCCCGGGGCATGGCTAGGCTACACGTTGTTAGATAATGACAAGCGTGTTATCGAGGTGTTAAAGGACCTTGTTTGCTGACCTAAGCCACCTTAAGCCTCGTGATAGCATTATTTCCACTGTTCGATAGGATAGGCCTAGTGGCGCTATACATGACCTGTGTGTTATATAATAATTGGGTGAAGAAGAACGGCCGCGTGGCGGTCTTGGTCACGCTTGCATGTTTTTTTTTTTTCTAAGGGCCTGTGAGCTGGCGTATGATGGACATAGCTCGCGTCCAAAAAGGCAGTAGGTAGGTAGGTACCGATAGTTCTCCTCAATCTACAGATACTTATTTCTAGTTGCGTAGCTGAGCGGGCTGGCAATTCTATCGGTGGATATATGACAAAGCAAACACATGTGGTGGTGCTGTGACTGCTCACAGGAGAGCAGGCTGTATGCTTTTCTTCGTATCGCCGATCCAGTTGCAAGCATGCTGCTAACTTGCTAGTATGTTCGATGTTCATCGATCCAAAAACAATCACGCACCCCCTTCGCCAACCCGTGAGCTACAGCTCAGCTTACACCTCCCGTCTCTCCCGTTCACAGGCTCCGGATAGCGGTTACAGTGACGGTAGCAGCAGCGTGCCAACGCTGTCTCGACAACGGGCGGCACTCGCCGATGGCTACCCGGGTAGCGTTGGACGTACAAACTGCTACCCTGGCAGCGGCGGTACAAATTGCTACCCGGGTAGCGGGGGTACAACCGGCTACCCAGGCAGCGGAGGTGGAGGCACAAATTGCTACCCAGGTAGCGTTGGACGCACAACCGGCTACCCAGGCAGCGGAGGTGGAGGCACAAATTGCTACCCAGGTAGCGTTGGTCGCACAATCGGCTACCCTGGCGGCGGTGGCGGCGGCGGCGGCGGCTCGGACGGCGGCGGAGAGCTGGCCGGCCTGCTGCGCGGAGTGCTCGACTCGGTCGGCCGGCCGCGACTCTCTGGCTCTGTCAGTGTCGCCAGCAGCAAGGATGTCGTTATCGGAAATGTCATCCACCTGCACACGGACGGCTTGATGAGCTCGCCACCGGCACCCAGTCCCAGACAGGTGCGTACGAAGGGGAACGGGGACGGGGAAGGGCCGTTTACAGGACAATTTGCCGAACTGCATTTTGCCGAATGCTTATTCGCCGAATGCCAATATGTCGAATGCATTTTGCCGACGTGTCTTTTTGCCGACGTGTCAAAAGGGCGAAGTGCTAAAAGTCGAAATGCAATTTGCCGACATGCCTTTAACTTTTTTGCCGACGTGCAATTTGCCGAAAAGTCAATTAGTCGAAATGTCAATTCACCGAAATGCTTATTTGCCGAAATGCTAATTAGTCGAAATGTAAATTTGCCGAAATGTCAATTTGCCGAAATGTCAATTTGCCGAAATGTCAATTTGCCGAAATGTCAATTATTCGCCAAAATGCTAATTTGCCGAAATGCTAATTAGTCGAAATGTCAATTTGCCGAAATGCCAATTAGTCGAAATTAATCTAACCTAACCTGACCCGTAAGTATTAACTTTAGGACCGACTCGCTTTTCAAAGTTAGAAACCCACTTACATGTCACCAAAGTATAAGAAAAACATAACTAAACCTTACCTTACCTGACGTACTGATTTTTGCCTACCCGTGGATAAGGAAGAAGATACATTAACCCGCGAGTTGCTGGGGGGGGGGCGTTAAACGCCCCCACTTTTTTCGCCGGGCCATAGCGCCGCAGGCGCTATGGCCCGGCAAAAAACGGCGCGCCGCAGGCGCGCCAAATTTTGGGTACCTGTAGAGAATTAATTGAAGTTTATTTTGACAAAGTTTCAAAAAAATCGGTCGGAAAATTTTTGAGATATCGAGGTTTTAGTGACGTCATGATTTCTGAGTTTTCGACCAAAAACGGCATATGTTCAAAAAATCATATAAAATCACATAATAGACATACAGACATGCCATAAACGCCATTAGACTGCCAATACCATGAGCAATCAAATGGCTATCTTCAATTATTGATTATCGTTCCGCATTTTCCAAAATCCTGAACTGAATCTTGGCAATTTTTCGTGACCATGATAAATGAATTTCTTAAATTGAACTTTTTGAGCCAAACACGTACACATATGACAAAATGAATGTCACCATCGTGTTCTACGCCCCAAATTACCTATAAAACATGTGTCACAGGCTGCGAATATCAGTTTTTATTTTCGGGGATATGTGCCTACCCGGTTGACCTGACCTTGACCCTGACCTATGCTTGACTGACCCCTATATGGGGCTGACACTCTTGTAGGCCTTATAAGATGGATTGTGCACCGTTTTGACAGAGTTTATGGCGAGAGGCGCCCATTGCGAAGTCCTGAAGTCCATGCTACTGAAAGCCCGATTTCAGGTGTTTGACCTGACCTTGACCCGACCTGTGACCTCAAAATTTAACTTTAAAGTACTCATCTGAAGCGTCTCGTCGCGCTCTTTCTTTGCCGCCTCGTGCGTTTCGCTGCGCCTATTGGTTCTCGAGCTATCGGCTGGGGGCGTTTAACGCCCCCCCCCCCCAGCAAACGGTGGGTGGCGAAATACCCCAGCAACTGCCGGGTTAATAGATTGCAGACAATGATAAGTCAATTATTTTTAGGTTAAGTGGTTGTGCATCAGGCTTCAGGCTACACAACAATTTAACCCTCACCGGACCTATTGGTTTTCTACATACGCGCCGGCCGAGGTGGTAATTGCTGAAAGGCGATTTGCCGAATGCATTTCGCCGAATGTCATTTTGCCGAAGTGCTTTTTGCCGACCTGTCAAAAAGTCGAAATGACATTTGCCGAAATGCTTATTAGTCGTTTCGCCCCTGATGGAGCTGGCGCGTCGCGGAAAAAACGAGCGTGTGCGCCGTTACGAGACGCAGAGATTGATACCCGATTTTAAGGTCCTACGTCAACCGGTGACCTCTGAGGTCAGGTCAAGTGCCCCAAGGTACGGTTCAGTTTTTGGCGAATAACTTCGCCACAAAGGGCCGCAGGGCCGCGATTTTGGCAGCATCGTGTTTGCCTTGCTTAGGCGCGTCAAATGATATAATTTTTAATTGGGTCAGGTCAACTTAGGGTGTTGACCTCAGGTCACGGTCAGGTCAGCACCCCCAGGTCATGAAGTTGGTGGAAAGAGGTCATGTCGCATATCATTCGATTCGGCAGGTATTCTCGAGTCCATTGGTGGCTTTCCCGACTCGCTAGCTCAATTTGATCGGGAGTTATTGACGAAAAACGAATGTGACCTTGATGACGTCATAAATGACGTCACGCAAGGTCAACATTGCAAAAGTTACGCATCTAACCTTGCAAGGAGTGCGTCAAATCACGATTCTGTGTGCTTGAGATAGTTAGAGGTCGTTCCCGGCGCCAGAATAGCAGTTTTCATTTTTCTTCTTGACTTAGATGTAATGGTGATTGGTGGGGTCACGAAAATGACCTGACCTCGTCCTCAAATAACCTTTAGGAAAATCTGAGATATACAAGCTGTGAGACTCGTAATGGATATTAGGTCCTGCAAGTTTCATTTCCCTGTGAAAGCTCCTCTGGCCGTGAGGGCGTTGCGAAGTTGCGACATCTGAAGACCGTGCAGAGGTTCTTTTATGACGTCATAGGTCGGTGACCTGACCTGACCCGAAAATGCGGTTGATGTAAAAAGATCCGGCTTGAATCAAAGGTCAGCTATGCAAAGTTTCAGCTCTATCGCCAGCGTGTTCGGAGCTATCGCGAAAAAAACCTATGGGGGTGTGGCACCCGCACCCCCCTCGGCCGGCGAGGGTTAACCTAAAAATATTTGACTTACCTTTGCCTGTAATCTCTCCCAAGGCATTGCCTTCGGCACTGCACTGCTTCGCCACGAGCAATTTGATGTTTATTTCCACATGGTATTGGTGCTTTTAAACTTGCTTGTGCCATGAATAATTATTAGTTATGGAATCAGGAGGTCAAAGGATATCATGTGATTTGCTTCTTACTTGGGGATTGCACCAAAAGTAAATTGGTGATCGGTCCTAAGTAAATAAACACCACCTAAACTAACCTAACCTAACCAAGGTTCGCAGATTGACATTTCGGCAAAGTTATATTTCAACTAATTGACATTTCGGCAAACTGCCAATTCGGCAGATTGACATTTCGGCAAATTGACATTTCGGCAAATTGACATTTCGGCAAATTGACATTTCGGCAAATTGACATATCGACTAATTTACATTTCGACTAATCGACATTTTGGCAAATCGCATTTCGGCAAATTTACATTTCGACTAATAGGCATTTCGGCAAATTGGCACTTCGGCAAAAAGGCATGTCGGCAAATGGCATTTGGACTTTTAGCATTTCGACTTTTTGACACGTCGGCAAAAAGCACATCGGCAAAATGACATTCGGCGAAATGCATTCGGCAAAATGACATTCGGTAAATCGCCTTTCGGCAATTTGTCCGGACACCGAAGGGCCGGGTGGCGGCCTTTTGATATGTGAGAGCTGCTTTGGTATATTGTGGGTAGTGTGCAGTATTATATAATACTGAACGAGGCCGGTGTAAATAAATTTTCAAGACCGAGGTCCTTACTGGATTTTTGAACGAGGCCGAAGGCCGAGTTCAAAAATCAGTAAGGACTGAGGTCTTGAAAATTTATCACCGGCCGAGTTTGGTATGTATTTTACTGTATGCCAACGATGCCAACGATAAATTTATTTTCTGGACCGAAGCTCTTAGCCGACTTAGGAACGAGAACATCCCAAAATGTTGGCTTAAGTGCATTCTGGTAATGCATTTTTGACCGTGGTCAATTTGCTTACACCAGTTATTACCACACCCCTCTGGCTAATGTATTTGAATAGACCAGGCATACAGTAAAATAAAACATCGCACCTTCAACAGGCTTGTGAATGCGTGCATGGTGTAAGTTGTAACACAATATCCTTAATTTAGTGGGTAGTCTCCGATGAATGATTTTCTCAACATCGCCGCATGGTATATTTGGCTGCCTACTGAACGCTTACATAGGTATATCGTCCTATTCTATGTTTACGTTCATGCCACGCTGCGACCACGCTTTGCAGTCTGCATCTTCAGTAAACATTCGTCGGTAGCCCGACGACCCCTCCCCCAATCTGCTCTCTCTAGCCCCTCTGCCCCTCCCGCAGCCTCCCGCGGTGGACGAGTCAACCCCTCTGCCGGAGTCCACGGCGCGTACTGTGGCGTACCTGCGCTCTCGGTGGCTGGACACACTGACCCGACTGCAGCCGATCCCGTGGTGTCCCGAGTTCAGACTGCCGCTCCAGGAGTACTACATCGCTCTGTCGCTGCTGGTTAATGACATGCACGGCGACCGGCTGCGGCAGCCGGTGGAAATGGACCAGCTGCTGGCGCCGCTCACGGTAAGGGAACAGGTGTTTATCCTGCTCACGGTACGGCACTGTAATAGGACGTCGCACCCTGGCTGGAGCGATATTATATTGCTAGTATCTGAGATGTCTTACGGCTTACGCTTACCGCTGCTTTCTGCTGCTGAGGTGCTACTGTCTGAGAATGCGGTGTGACGAGGGAGACTGACGGGGTTCACGCGTTGCGTGTCCGGGATCTCGCCAGCGCCGCGGTCGGAACGGGCGCGCTTGGCACCCGGGGGCGAGTGTAAACATGGCTGAAAGTGAACCGTGAAGTCACCAAACGTGGGGAGAGCTCGTTAAAGTCAGTGCACCGTTATGTCGGACGTTTATAGCTCTAGGTACGGAAATCAGACGGACTTGTGGGCTAGCATTGGCGGATAATGAAGGCCCTTCTGGTACGAACTGCACCCTGAATCCTGGCTTCTTGTGTTATGGTGCTGGCGATTCCCAATGATAACACCTAGCACGTTTCGTGTGTATTGTTAGGACTTTTGGCGAGCGCTTCAGCCCATGTAGTCAATCAATCGCTCTGATACCTACCTATCTTGCAAAGTGTCGACGTGAATACCAAAGTATACCTACGCAACAAAATCGACTTACGAAGTCGACGTGAATACTGGGGCAGTTTTGTATTTTATTGACGAAACAGGCAACTCCGCCGCAGTGCACCTTGGCTATTCTGTGTTTTAACCGTGATGGTAGAGGCTTCAGAGGCTATTCGTGACATGACAAGTTCGATATCAGGGCGTCGGCGCTCGTTTCCCTGACGTTGGTCTGCGTGTTATCGCCCCCACCAGCCGGGGGAGACGGGTCTACCCGGCGCCCGGCCGCGCCGCATCCTGGTCGAGGGTGAACCCGGCTTCGGCAAGAGCACGCTGATGCTCAAACTGCTGCACGACTGGGCGTGCGACGACGCGCCGCAGTATCTGCGCTACTTCCATGTGAGTATCGACTATCGTGGGGGGGGGGGGGCTGATTTCTCATTTAAAGACCATGGGCGCTGGTTTTGGCGTATTCTTCATTTCGCGGTAACGTTGTTGCTCAGTTTCACTCACTATGTCGTTCACTTGATATACAGACTACGTCTTCATGTAACATTTACCGAAACTATCAATGTAATGTATCATGGGACATTGATGGACCCTATCAACTGCTTTTTGTTACTGTGCTATCTGTGCATGCTGCGCTGAATTCAACTGCTGATACCTGGCTCCTCCCTCCCTTTTGCTCGGCAGTTCGCCTTTCTGATTCCGCTGTGGGAGTTCAACGGCTCTCTGTACAACTTCCTGCACCGGGAGCTGCTGCCGCGGCACATTGTCGGCCGTGAGCGTATGGAGCAGCTGTGGCAGTACCTGGTCGAGCACGAGGAGCGCGTGCTCTTCCTGCTGGACGGCCTGGACGAACTGCGCGACGAGCAGCGGCCGGCCGTCACCGAACTGCTCGCCGGAAAGATGTTCCTCAACAGTACCGTGGTGGTTACATCGCGACCCAGCCACGTGGCCGAGGCGCTGCCCTGGGTGCACCGGCGGCTGGTTATACAGGGCTTCGAGCGGCCCAGCGTGGGCCGCTACGTGCGCCAATACTTCAGCTGTGTGCGCCGGCCGGACGGGGTGGCCGGCCTGGAGGAGCAACTGCGCCGGCGGCCGGCGCTGGCCGAGCTGGCGCGCTGTCCGCTCCTCTGCCTGCTGCTCTGTGTCGTGTACGAGGAGTGTGACGCGGCGTTCCCGGCCAGCGAGGCGCTGCTCTACCGGTCGCTGTTCGAGTGTCTGATCCGGCGCAGTCTGCTGCGGCGCGGCCAGCGCCTGGAGGAGGACGGCGCCCTGCCGGCCCGCTGTCTGCGCCTGCTGCGCCAGTTCGGCCGGCTGGCCGTCCAGCTGTGCCTGGAGGAGCGCGTGTGCTACAGCCTGCAGGAAATCACCAACCACGTCTCCGACCGGGAGCTACTCGAGTGGGGATTCCTGACGCGCGTAGTCAGCGTCTCAAAAGTGCAGAAGCGCGAGCTGTACCAACCGCTGCACCGGACCTTCACCGACTTTCTGGCGGCGTTCTTCCTGTCCTCGCTGCCGGACCAGCGCGCGCTGCGGCACGAGATGGCACCTGTGCTAGTGCGTCTGGAAAGGCTGGACGGCCAGCCCAAAGCGTCACATGGGGTGATGGTGATGCTGCGTTATCTGGTGGCACTACTCAACGACGGCCAGCGGCGCGCCTACCAGGCGCTCGAGCTGCTGGCGCCGCTGTGTCTCGCGCCGCGCGCTCTTTTCACACTGCTCCGTGAGGCCGGCGACGAGCCGCTCGCCCAGAAGGCGGCTGCGCTCTGTCTGGCCGGCCAGCAGCACGTGATGGTGCAGACGGACCAGGCGGCCGAGCTGCGCGGCTGGACGGCCGTGCTGCGCAACAGCGCGCACCAGGAGAGCCTGGAGGTGGTTTTCCGGCCGGGTGGCGTGGTGCCGGCGCTCGAGCCGCTGCTGCGCGCCGCCGCCTCCCGGCTGCGCGCCGTCAAACTCTGCACCCTGCTCGGTACGGACATGACCAGTGAGGAACTGACAGCGATGGGCCGGTACGTGGCACAGCTGCTCGAACCCGACGCCAAGGCGCGCTATCGACTCAGCGAGCTGGAGATCGTGCTGCAGAACCTGGACGACAGCGACTTCGGCCGGTTCCAGCCGCTCGTGTCGGCGCTGTGCGACGCGCTGCCGCAGGTGCCCCGCTCGGCTCGCCTGAAGCTGGTGCTCGATCTGGACATGTCGGCCGAGCAGATGGCGCAGCTGTCGGCGGCGGTGCGGCGCGCGCCGGCCGTGGCTGTGCTGAGCATCTCACACCTTGTCTCGTTCGACGGCTCGATGCAGGCACTGGCCGAGCTGGTGCGCGCCGCGCCGCTCTCCGCGCTCACACTCTGCTCCGTGTGGCGACCCGACACGCACGCCACCAGTGCGCTCGACTTTTTCCGCTCGGAGCACGCGCTGCACGCGGCCGGCGGCAGCGCCACCAGTCTGAGCCGGCCGGACGCCAGTCTGCGGCGCAACTACAGCCTGGGCCGCGGCTCGGCCGGCGGCGCCGCCGGACTGCAGTTGGCGCACCGACTGCGGCTCGGCCGCGAGCCCATCTGCGACCCGGCGGCGCACGGCGGCGGCTTCCACCGGCTATTCTGCGCGCTGCGCACGCCCGGCTGTCTGCTGACCTCGCTGCGGCTGACGCGCTGCCGGCTCACCGGCTCCGACCTGGCCTGTCTGGGCGAGAGCCTGCGCGCCACCACGCACCTCACCAACCTGACGGTGCAGGACGTGTCGCAGGCCACCGACCTGGTGCCGCTGCTGTTCGCGCTGCAGGAGAACAGCCGGCTGCAGCTGCTCGACCTGGACTCCAGCACCATGGTCATCGAGGACGCCGAGTTCATCCTGCTCTGCGAGTCGCTCGTCTGCTGCACCAGCCTGATGCTGCTCGACCTCTCACATTGGACCTTCAGACTGGAGGTCAGTGGCTAGGATCTGTGAATCTTCATCAGGTACTGATCAACTCGGCTATCTAAAAATATTTTTATCCCGAATTCTAGCATGCGTATTCTTCCACGGCGTATGCCATGTTACTCAAGTTCCATACCCAGCTGAACCCAGCTTTACGCTTTGTTTTTGCCAGTTCCCCCGTCTCACACCATATCTCTCTCATGTATGCCGCCCTGTCGCGTCCGTCCGACACCCGTTTCCGTTCGTGTTTACCTTCTCCCTGTCTGTTCGTTCGCCCTCCCGTCTTCTCTGGCGCGACGCCCCGTGTCCCTGCAGTCGCTTTGTCCGTCTTTTTGTCCGCCTTTATGTGGGACGGAGCTTGTCCGCCTTTATGTCTGACGCTCCGTCCCTTATTCCGGCAGTGGGAGCAGTCGCTGCTGGCGGCCGTGCAGCTGCTGCAGCAGACCGGGCTGATGCAGCTCGAACTGGACGGCTGCTCGGTGTCGGTGACGCTGCCCGACGGCCGGCAGCCGACGGTGGCGCAGCTGGTGCGCCGCGTGCCGGCCGCCCGCTCCCGGCTCACCACGCTCGGCCTGCGCTGCGTCTCGGTGACCGTGAACGAGGGCCGGCCGCTGACGGGCGCCGAGCTGATGCCGCTCGTGCAGCGCCTCTTCCCGCGCGTCTCTGAGCTCAACCTGGCGGTGAAGGTGGGCGGCGCGCCGCTCGGCGACGCCGCCCTGCTGCGCTTCTTCCAGCAGTGCGCCGAGAGCGGCCAGCTGCGACAGCTGCGACTCAGCAGCTGGCAGCTGCAGGTGGCCGCGCCGCGCGCCACGCTCGAGGCCAAGCTGCGGCCGCTGCTGCGCCGGCTGACGCTCGGGCAGATCTACCTGAGTGGCGTGAAGGCGACGGACGCCACGGAGGCGCGCTGCGAGCACCTGCTGGCCGTCTCGGTGATCGCCCACTCGCGGTGTCTGCGGCTGCTCAGTCTGGGCGGCATGACGTCCCTGCAGCCGAGTCAGGCCACCGCCATCGGCCAGGGTATCCGGGACCGGTTCGCCGGCGAGCAGCTGATGCTCTACACCAGCGGATGGCCGTACGCGGCGCTGCGCGCTCTTCGCTCCGTCGTGGAGGAGAGTGACCGGCTGATGGCCTCCTATGCCGGCGGACTGACCGGGCTTTACGTCATCACACGCACAGACAAACCAGGGAAGGGCGCGTAGCTCCCGTGGTGAGACGTCTGGACGAAGTGAAACAGCATCTGTGAGCCGGTCGTGCAGCCTACGCGACTGGGTTTTAGATTGGGTAGGTGGCGCCTACGTTCCAGATCCGGTGAGTACTCACGTGCGCTCGCCGCCTGAAGCGGGGTACGCCGTTAGGTACATCGGTACTCCACGGTGCGCTGCTGTGTATGATGGCTTTAATGGTCGCCGATTTTCCTGTTTTGGACCGGCTAGGTGTCTCATTTCCATTGTCGCACCTAACTGCGTGTCTCTTACCCCGTGCTGTTCGTCTCATTCCTGACTCGCGTTAGCGCTCATTGGCTAGTAACCGTTCTACGGTTTCATTCATCTCATTACCGCTACAAGATCTGATTAAGTATAGTTACTGCATAAAGCAGTCGTCAGCTTTCCTGCAACTAATAGCCGGACCATTCCGATTCAATATTGCCATTGTTGTTCGTCTAAATGTTTAGAACGAATAGCAGTTATCTATGTCTGTATTACTTATAACAAATATTTCCTATTTATTTTGCGCCGAACAAATTTATATTTAATTGTAATGCTGCTATTGTTTGTTAGAGTCACGCCTTTAGCTTGAGAATGGTAATGGATCATTGCATCTGTGCCCGTCAGTGCGCTTTCAGACAAAGCATTATATTGTTACATTTCCAGTCCCTATCGAAATATCACCGTAAGAAAACTGCGAAGGCAGTTCCAATGCGGAAACTAAGATCCAATACTTTCAGTTCCTTAGCTAATCCTGCTCTCTGCAAACAATCATGACATTGCCAAGTTTGAGATAGATTGATTCGAAGACTGAATTCTTAGCTCGATTATCATGAACTCCGCCGACTTTTATTTTAATGACATGGAAATGCCCAGCTATTTCTCCATACGGTATGCTAAGTTCGTTTCAGAACACAATATCGTATGGAGTGATTCCATGTTTGTTAGCGCTATTGTTATTGTGATGCTCAGGTGAACGAGGCTCTAGTTGTTGCTTTATCGCGTCTTATTCGGGTGCAATGAAGTAATTGACCCTCTAGACAAGTGTACTTATAATTGTTGTTGTTATTGACAAGTGCGCACATTCATTGCTCACTCGCTACTGACGAAGCTTACCCGATAAACGCCTTGCCGCTAAGTATTGTCCGAGGCGTTGTGCGGAGATTTTCGATAGCTGTTGGGCGCCGTTGCCGCCCTGTTGGAAATGGTCGTGCCGTCGAGCTGTGTCCGCGCTGTGCGCTCCGTAGTTCGCTAGACGTGCTCTGAAGACTGACCGGCTGTGCCGTCGGGTTTTGTCGGTACGGCCGGCGCTATCGTGCAGTAGTTTAGGCTCGGAGGCCGGCTGTTGCTGTTACCAGCCGCCTTGGGATAGGCTGGGCCAGCTCTGCCTCCGCCGTCTGCACTGTCCTACGGAGGACGATGGAGAGAGGATGTCCAGTTTTGTGCGACACAGGCTGTCTTGCAGTAGCCGCCGGGCCGTCCTTGCCTTCCCAACTGTGGTTTGTGGGCGATTGAGAAGGGAAACTTGGGAGACGCCTGCATTTTTGCAATGTCTATTTCAGTGTCAGAAAGTAGTTTACTTACTAGACGCTAGGCATGGACTTTGTAGTTGAAAGACTATTTATGTGCCATTTTATGGCCAGGTACAGCAGAAGAAGATTGCTAACTTCGCTAGTGCATATGACTAAAGCCATCGGCATCGGTTTATACTCGTATGTGTGGATGTTTATCGTTCCATGTGATAAGCATTGTGAAAACGTGCTTGTGTTAACTTTTTGACGTAGCTTGGCGGTAAGTCATGCCAAGACTTCAACCGACTCGTGCCTTCCTATGGCGGCCAAAATCGTTTCGTCAGTATTTACGTACAACCAAAATGTGCCTGACTTTTAACTAGAACAACTTCCAGACATTGCGTCTCTTTGACGGCCCGCTGTGATAAAATGTGCCAATGTCGCCCACCTGTGTATTGTTTGCCTGGCCTTTTGAAGCGTTTTAACGACTCGACATGCAGTGATGCTGTGTAATGCGAGGTCACATGCGTGTCTGATCCACCGTTGGACGTCGCTTAGTTTTGATTTTTGCACTTCGTTACTTGTTGTCGTTAAGTTAATATTCCGAATACTGCTTCAAATAATTGTGACGAGTTTCGCTTTGTGAACTGAAATGATGCGATTATATACCACGAAATGTGAAATCATTGAAGTGTCCGGTATGATTAGTGTGGTGTGCGACTGTAATGTAATGGAACGGATACCATTCGTAATAGGAAGACAACTGGAACTTAAAAAGCAAAGCTATTGATGCAGAACAAGGACCACCTCCGCTCCGTGCTACTTTCCCGACCCTCGCATCTCGGCTGTTCGCACTAATTCGAGACAGGCATACCACGGTACACCTGTGGTATACCTGTGGTATACCCGTATACGAGACAGGTATACCACACACCACAGGGCCGGGAGCATTGTAAACGGTTACACACCATCGTAGGTGGTTGCGAATTCACACAACTGTATTTTCTCAACGGCTCCGACGCATGAGCTCCCTAAACTCTGATTTCGCTACGACACGGCCGGCGAAAAGGCTGTGAAATAATCATGTTCAGAATATCTTTGGAAGAGCCCTAGGGTTACCACTATACGGGCGGCACCTAATTCTACCGCTATCAGGCAGCGTCTTAGACACGCTGCTCTACCATATCGCAAATGATGCACTGCCGATGATATGCTTCGTGGTTGTAGCGGCGCCTGTCGCCGCTCGCGGCGTTGCCCCGGCTGACGCCATTGTTCGTGTGCAGCCGTCAGTGCCTTCGTTGGCTGGACTGACCGGCTTTGGCGTCTCAGAGATCGGAATTGGTCTGAAGTCCGTGGCCAGAGATGGTGGATGTCTGGAATACCAAAAGCTTTAGCTGTGACGGGTACGGGGACAAAATCCCTAGCACCTAGTCTTTTCGAATGACATGGCACAAAATGCATCGACATTTTTTCATGGTTGGCCATAAAAGAACTAGTCTTGCAGTTGCAACGCATTTTTATAACCTTCGCCACATCGCGTATGACTTGTGCTATGGCCATGCCAGCGGCCGGACCCTGGAAATCCAAACCCAGTCGGTCGTTTCCCGCACCGGCTACTTCTGTTTTTCCCACGGGCTCAATTTACGTCCCTTCACCCAGATCTGTGTGTAAGCGGGGCTCTGTGCTGTTCCTCACCTAGCTCTGTGTGAGGTCGGAGCGCTGTCCTGCCGCTCGACTCGTCTCCGCCGCCGCCCGGCTAACCAGTACCACGGCCCGGGAGTGGTGTCCGTCGCCGGTCGGCCAGCGGCCGCGCCGGAACACCAGTCGCCGGGCCGCGGCGGCCGGGTCGGGTCGCCAGCGCAGGTAGCGGCCCGCCGGGGCCGGCGTGGTGGCCGCCGCCGAGAACCGAGAGTGCGCCACCAGGCCGGCCAGAGCCGCCGTGTACGGGATGCGGTCTGAAACGGAGCACATGTTCTCAGTCACCGCATTAGGTATACAAATAAAGGTACACCTGTCTATTGTCAGCCTTCGAGTTAGGCAGTTTCTGACCTATAGCGACCAACACGGCTGTCAGCTGTGCTGCACTCTAACAGTCTCGTCCGATCCAGTAAGGTGCCATTATGGATAGTGCTGAAAATAAAACAGCGTGTCGTGGGGCCCCCCGAAGCCCAAATTCGACGTGTTGCGTTGGTAACAGCTCCCAAGGTACGACTTGCTTCTCGACAGGGTGGCTGTCTATTTGTGAAGTCTGGCAGTACCAAATCACTGAATATATGGCCTCAGTAAATTAGAACAGACGGCAACTGGCATCCAAGGAGCAATTCGGCCAAAGCTAACGGCCGGTGGCCCACATTTTACGCCACTATAAAGCATTTCACAGCTATCTCGGGAGCAATTATTTGCACTGCAGACGGATCGTCATCTTTCAAATGTTCTACAAGGAATCCTGACGCATTGTGGGCAAAATTACCGCCTCAGATGTGTGCATGCCAAACTTGCCAACAGATGACGCTAGAGTCGAGCGCCTGAAGTTATGCTGTGCCGGCGAGCAGTTTCTCAACAAACCACATCGACCAATGGGATGGGAAGGATTAAAGGCCGATGCGAAGACAGCTAGATTATGCACATTGCCAGTTGCCCTGAGCCCCCCCCCCCCCTGGATGGTTCGACTAAAGCCGTGCCAGTTGCCTCTAACCCACACGGGTCGCTTTTCTCTCCAGTCGCCCATTCTGGGAGCGAGCGACCCGTGACGTTTCCCGGTGGCGACAGCCGGGGCTCCGCAGATGTCACCGGCTAAATCGAGGCAGCCCAGTGCGACTCTAATGAAGGTGTGGTGTGACACGGCGCTCCTGCGTCCAGGACAGGTTGAGTTATCGACCGGGCCGGACAACGGGCGGCGGCGAGACTGATTGGGGCGCCCGGGCCCGGCGGCCGCTCTTCGAGATCGGACGAGCCCCGGCGGTCGGCCCGGCCGGGCTCCGGACCACGGCGGCCCGGCTGGGAGAGCGGACCAGAGCGGCTGAGCTAAAATACCAGAACACCCGGGCTGAAATACCAGAGCAGCCGGGCTAAAATACCAGAACAGCCGGGCTGAAATACCAGAAGAGCCGGGCTAAAATACCAGAACACCCGGGCTGAAGATCAAAACATTCCGACTCGAGGCCTGAAGGGCCGAAGACCTCAAACTTACAAATGTGGCTGTTTGACTCACCTCATTGAACAACTCCTGCCTACGAGTACTTCCTGCATGGGCAGAGATTGCTGATGCATAGCACGTGAATTGGTGGTTACTGGACACCGGCGGAGATCAGCGTTAGGCGTGCTTGCCATTCGACTGCCACAAACTGCGCTAAGCACCAGTCCGGACGCTAATCGCGGACTCAAACGTCCAGATAATTGTATTTATATCCCGGCACGGGACGGCGCCAAGATGGTAACAACGCCAGACCCGCACAACAACAAGCCACTCCAGTGCTTCGAAAATCCAGTTATTCGCCAACTTAGCCAGCCCTTGGAAGCCGCGCACCAAAAACGACGACGGCGGCGCTCGGCTTTATAAGAGACGAAGGCGAACAAAGTGACCCTGTCACCGTGAACAAAGTAAATAGACTCACCACTCACTCGGAGACCTGAGCAAAGCGCGGCTTTGTCTCATATGTCGCCGCCGGTGGACGCCAGCGAACGATTTAATCAAGCTATCCGGCGCAGATATGAACGCCGCTTCCCCCATAATGGAGAGATCATTCAGATCTATGGTCATCTGATATGAAGCGTTAAGGAAATCATCCAGCGGCGATCCTCTCTGGTATAGCAATAGCTGTATCACAGGACTGCGGTATTACGTACAGGGTCGATTGCTGCTTTGACTATCAGATCAGATCAGATGGCTGTTGGGTGGCGAACACGGTTTTGGTATTCACGGTTTTCGGATTCCGTCCTACAGTAAAAGTCACAGAACAATATGTTACGTCATTACGACCATTTGGCATTTACAGCACATGTTGTGGCCCGTGATGGAGGAGCTTATCTTGTTTCAGCGGCGAGCCCACTTACTGAGAGTCTGTTTGAGTCGCTCCCACTGGGTAGGGTTGTGCACCAGCTGGATGAGGAGTTTCATCGAGGAGTCGTCCACGGACAGCTCCCCAGAGCCGGACGACTGAAATGACACACAGAGACCGGGAGGGAATGTTAGAAAACAGAGCACGCACAGCCACACGGAGAGGGACTACAGTTACACAGTGTTTAGGTACTGGTTAAACGGTAAAATCTGATCGCAGTGGCAAAAAGTGGTAAAGATGTAGTCAAGTCACTAGGTTGATTGAACGCTTTTGTGGAAAGGCAGGGAGGGAGAGAAAGGGAGAGGAGAGAGAGGGAGAGAGAGAGAGGGAGAAGAGAAGAGAGAGATAGAGGGAGAGAGAGGGAGAGAGAGAGAGAGAGAGAGAGAGAGAGAGAGAGAGAGAGAGAGAGAGAGAGAGAGGCGGAACGGCGTCTGCTCCCCAAAAGTAATCAGTGGTCGTCGTTGCGGGCCTTTCAGCCGTGCCAGTGCGGTGGCAATTTTTGCCGGTCTTTAATCAGCCGGCCGTGTAGGGGCGGTGACGAGAACTGGGGAGAGGGCCCGAGTGCTGGGAGGGTGCTGCCACCGCCACCGACGCGCCGTGGGCGATAGAACACCGGAACTGATCGGAGGTGGCCTGTCGCCGTCAGCGACGAGCGTCAATGGTCTGACGTCTGACGTTGAGGGCGACAGGCGCATGCTGTCAGACGCTAAGGGGTCAGTATTCTACCGCAATCTGCAGAAACATGGGCACGACTAAGCGGTACCGTCACTCACTCGGTCTTGAGACTTGAGGGATTGCGGGTTGAAACTATTTTGTATCACCCTATCAAATAATCCCTTCACACCTGGGATGTAAAAAATAAACGGTTTCAGGCGCTTTGCGCAAAGTATTTTGATCGGACTTCTAACCACGCCTTAGTTGGCGTTATTACGTTGCATGTAGGGGCATAAATAAAACGTGTCGGAGCAAATGACACAATCCCCGAGAGACGCCGCCGGTTGCAGCATCACTGACGGGGATCTCTCAGATCGTTTCTGGAGCCGCCAGGCCTCAGCCAGCTGCAAAAGGCTGCGTGACTCAGTAGCCGGGTCATGAGCCCTCCCACTGAGGTCTGCGATAGATGCAGAAGATTACCGCACACAGTATATCCCTCAGATCACGAATCCCTTCCACTGACCGCTGCCTGGACCACGGCTCCGGCGCCCGTGTCGCAGTGTGGCGCTGCACACTCGCTGTCCGGCGACACTCTGGGCTCTGGGACGTCGGGCTGCATCCTGAGTCGACCCACGCCGGCGTCCTCCTCCGACCAGCGGCCATCGGCTGAAACAGGTCACACGGTCACACCGATAACACGGGATGGCTCGGGAAGCTGCTGGTGCCATCGAGCCCCTATACCAGCCCGCATACATACACTGAAGGCTGTCAGGCTCCCACGCCCACTGCACATGCTGGGTAGCAAAGATCCGGTCGGTCACGTTTAGCAAAGATCCGGTTTTTGAAGTCACCTGAGCTGTTGGTTTATTTCTGCCTAGTGGGTCATTATTCCAAGCATGAGACTTCTGCCGTACACCAGGTGTACAGAGGCCTATGCTCCAAGCAATACGGCAAATTATGGCATAATAGGCCCTATTATGCCATAATTTGCCGTAATGATTGGAGTAATAACGCACCAGGTAGAAGTAAACCAACAGCTCAGGTATTAGGCACATTAGGCATATCACGCAGTCCCGTAGCGTTTCCTGTTACCAAGACGATCTGTCAAGACAGTTTCATAAGATTCATCCGTAAGTATTATTGCGTCTCACAAGCGATTAGCGAAGCTAGAAAACGAGCCACTCATTTATATTTGAGCCATAAATCATCAGCAGGATCCGACTTAGCAAGAAAGCCGAGGCTCCATCCCTCAAGCCAGTAGTTTCTGAAAATAATCGGTAGCGAGGGCAAAATACATCCGTGCCTACCGTTTATTACGTTACCCGCCGTCAATGCTTAATTAGCTTAGTAGGTATGAACTTAAAACGGACGCTCAAGCCTCACAATAACATACCACGGGCGTTAATACCCGTCGAATACCAACGGGAGACCTTTCTGGCTGACATTGAGCCCTCAGAGCTAGGCCGGCGTAGCCCGTAGGCCCCCAGAGGGCCACAGCCCCTCACTTTTCTATGCACATGTAAGTTGTAACTATCCGTAAGTGACCTATAGGTATGACTTGAACATGATAGACGTAAATCCCAAAAAGTAATTCATGTACAATTGCATGATGCGGGTGAAATCCACTACGGTAGGCGTAAACATCTGTAATGTCAAATGTGTGTGTCCTTTATGCTATAGAGATAGATAGGTATCTTAAACACGCGGAATGGAAGTTGACCCCGTCCGTCTCTGCGGCCGGGTCCTATTTGCTGGCTCAGGCGCCCGTCCCCAGGGAAACACAGGAGACATTTTCCGTCATCAGAGGAGGAAACCTAATCCGTCCCTTGGGCAACAAACATTACACATAGTCAGCTCAGCCAGAGTGGTCAGGGGATCTGCTCGGAGTGTAACCGAAATTAGTAGTAATGCAATAATTAGTTACATAACTGCATTTAGGTGTGACTTATGCAGTCGACCAACACTTCCCTACAAGTTATAGCGCCACCGCAAATAGACGGTTCACGAGGACGATGAAAGTGGCGTATACATAGAACGCTTGGACGCCATCGTTTTGCCAAATGTGACGGTGCATGTGAGAATAATTGGAAACTGCCTTTCAGTTACGATCAACAGCATTGGAAGTCAAGCTGTAGACAACACTGAAACATATCCGCTTTGACCGGTGCAATCCGATGCGATGACCCAACGCTGACAACACAAACCTGCATTCGCTACCGGTTATTTTTAGCAAATGCCTACTGACCCAATCCAACGATGACCCAACGCTGACAACACAACACTGTCCCGAATCGGAATAACACGGTTCACCATGCCGACCGACCGGCGGCCCCCTCCCGAGGCGTGGCTCAGTTTGTGGGCCAGCTGGCCAGCTCTGCTGGAGCGCCACCGAACGTGACTCTCCTCATTTGCAGTGGAACGAGTCGCATTCAGGCCAGCTGAATACGACAATTTGTGCCGCTGCTCGAGGGGAAACTCCAACCGGGCGTTCGCCAGAACTTGCCGCCAATCTATGGACGATGATTTCATACCTTATACCTACATGAAAAATCCTTAAAAGGCCTGAAAATGACTTCAATGTCAAACAATGGAAAGCGACCTCAACGAGCAGTTTAAATAATGAAAATTCGCCAGAATGCATCTTCTCTCCACATGTGGTAAGAAGGTATAGGTATACCTACTCTTATGCATACCGTTCTCAAATACACCTGTCTATATCAAATGTACCTATCTATATCTTTAAAAGTCTTAAGACGGTCATCTGTCAAATAAACGGCCCAAACGCATAGGCGGCGGAACGGGGAGGGCACCGGGGCACCGTGCCCCGCTCCCTTTGATTTCGACATTTTAACATTAGCCCTATGGGCGTTGAATGGAAAGAATGGGACCAAAAGTCGGCAGTGCCCCCCCCCCCCCCGCCGCTACTGCCCAAAAGTCCGGATGGTGCTTTTGATAAATAATTGACAGAAATTGTTGTGGAGACATTAGTTTGGCATCGTTGCGTTTTTTGACAGTCGCGTAAAATGATAAACGTTTTTGTTAGACAAAGGTAAAATTGGTATTGACAAGCTCAGGTCACGGTCAGGTCTAACCCAGCAAGGTAGGGAAACTGTTGGGGTAAAGGTCATGCTGTATAACATTTGATTTAGGCCGAACACATTTTAAGTTATTGGTCTATTTTTCGACTCACTTATCTACTCACTTTGGTCGGAGTTATTGACCGAAAAAAAATATGATGACCTCACAGTCACATACCTAACCGCATTGACAAAATCAAAAAGAGACTAGAGTACCTACCTAAGTTATGAAATGAAGACTCAGAGAGCTTGAAGTAGGGCATTACGTCATCTCACGCTACAAATAAGCACGGTTTCTGTTTCATATCCCGCGCCCTGCCGCGCTTGTCGAACGTGTCCTGCTTGGGGTCGGAATCACCAAAGACCACCCCAAAACGGCTATTGAATAGAATATGTGCGACACGTAGACACTGGTGACTGGGTTACGCCGGCCCGCCAGGCGTCCGCTAAACTACATATAAGCCCAAGGCCCTTGTACGGCCGGGCATGGCATAATTCCTAGCCACTGGCGGTGCATAATTATGATGAAGGAAATTTCTCTTTGACTACCAAATTAAATTTGGAAGCAATAAGCTACAACGAAGGCTGCGCAGTTTCGACATTTACGGTGAGAAACATCATGCTCAAGCTCGCGTGACACCAATCGGTTACCTAGCAACCCGCTGTTATAGGCGGAAACCAAGCATGGCGTTTATGCTGGCGGTAGTCCCACGTTGCTGCGCAACTTGCGTGAGAAACTTCTGATTGGTATGTCGAACACCATTTTACTCCTTTGCTGCACTTTGATGGACAGAGCTGTGTAAGGGGCCTGCAGTTGCACTAGTGCGAAGTAAAAGCAAGATCAAAATTATATCTCATTTGGTCAGTAATCTGCAGTTCAGGACTTGCTGCTGCAAATAACAGATAGCCCGCTGTGATATGCATTTTGTGCCTAGTTGCCCCTGTTAGTTCTCACTATGTTATCTACCTACCTACTTTGCTAGCCTTTGAAGCTGTATTTTCGGCTTTTTCCACCCTGAGTTTCCAGATATTCAATTGCAATGTATCCTCCTAGGTTTTCTGTATTTGTAGAGCAGACGTCACACAAAGGCTATCCAACCGAGGAGAGGTGCTGTTGGTTTGTAGGTTGTAGTGTAGGTTCGTAGGTTTGTAGGTTGTAGGTTATTAGGTTGTATGTTATTCAGTTGTAGGCTAGGTCAGGTCAGGTTAGGTTTAAGTTTAGGTTGTTAGAAAGAAGCTCCTTTGGGTATAGCATTAGATTAGTGCCTCTCCTTGGTTGGAAAACCTTCGTGTGATGTCTGTTCTACTATTACCGGTTTTCCTCAGCATCTCCAGAACTGCAATCACTGTTACGATTAGAGGAAGCGTGATTTGGAATAGAATTGGGCTTCAAAAGCTTCTTTGGCTTGGCCAAAATAACAGTTGCTGAAGAACAGCAGCTTTTACATCTATCATACCATGCTCCACAATTGAAGATAATCAAAACATTCCTCGAGAATCAGAATTTGAGAATTCTGTAACAGTTATGGGAGTTTTAGTTGACTAGTATGATGCCTATAGTGCTGGGTGCTGTTCTGTAGTTGCTAATTTTCATCAGCAATCAGCATGCTGGAGATTTTCTGATATGAGAAAGTGCATATGTGGCATTTCTTGGCCTCTCATTGGTGAACTGCACAGACTATATGATTTTGACCAATGAGAAGCTAAAAAGTAACAGCAGCTTGCTGATAAAATGTAACAACCAAGCAGAGTCCTCGCTTCCAAAACCCTGATCTGCCATGTTACCACTAAATTATGTTGGTTACCACTAAATTATGTTGGTGTCCTAAACCTCTGATTACCTACTACAGCATATCAAAAAAATAAATAAGTTATTAAATACCTAACCTTGCAATGCAAGACACAAGCAGCCAGGTCAAAGTCATAAAATGAACTATTTCCCATCGACATTCAAGCTACCTCATTTTTCACGACCAAATCACTGAAACCCCCGTCCTCCGGTAAAAAATGAGCTACTTTCTATCCCTATTCCCTATTCCTTGTCCTCTGTTCAAGGGTAGTCCGGCAGTGGGCGATAGAAGCTTAGACACCCCCCCCCCCCCATCCCCGGAGTCGCCGGGGCCGCGGCGCTGCTCGGTTCGACACCTGATATCGGCTCCGACCTGCACCTGGCTGGGCTCGTTAGGCGGCAACTCATCACCACTCGCAGCCGGCGCCGCGCTCTCCAATCAGCACCGCTTAGCGCATCGATCTCGCTAATGGCCGCAGCGAGCGCAGATGTCACACCAGATGTCCGTCCCGCCCCGTGATGCCGGCAGGTCCGTGCTGCAGGCTGTCAGACGAGGACGGGAACCCGACTGACGCTGCTGGAGGCCGGGCTGCTGGGGGACAGAGCTAGGGATCCTTACTGGCCACTGAGCTGTTATCAGTGGAAGACGTTTATAGATCCTCATCTTTCCGCTGTGATCTGACGCCATGTGGTGGCTGCTGTGGCCGGCGGTGGCGGCGGTGGCGCTGCTGCTCGCCGGGACACTGCTGGGCCGCCTGCTGCCGCGGAGGCACACAGCGCTGGCCGGCCGGCACGTGCTCGTCACCGGCGGCTCCAGCGGCATCGGCCGCAGCCTGGCCGTGCTCTGCGCCAAACAGGGCGCGCACGTCACTATCGTGGCGCGGGACGAGGCGCGCCTGGAGGAGACCAAGCGCGAGATCCAGGCGGCGGTGGAGGGCGCGCGCGTCCAGTGTCTGTCCCTGGACGTGGCCAAGGACGCGGCGGCGGTCAGGGACGCCATATTCCGCGCCGAACAGGAGCTGGGCCCGCTCTACTTTGTCGCCTGCTGCGCTGGATTCGCGCTGGCGCAGCGCTGCGAGGAGATGCCGATTGCCACGCATCGGCGGCTGATGGAGGTCAACTACTTCGGGGTGCTGAACGTGCTGCACGCGGCCGTGCCCGGTCTGAAGGCGCGCCGGGAGGGCCGTATCGCCGTGGTGACCTCACTGGGCGGCGTGGTCGGCCTGTGGGGCTTCACCGGCTACTGCGCCTCTAAGTATGCGCTGGTGGGCCTGTCGCACACGCTGCTGCAGGAGCTGAAGCCATACGGCGTGGGCGTGACGCTGTGCTACCCGCCCGACACGGACACACCCGGCTTCGAGCAGGAGAACCGCACCAAGCCAGAGGAGACGCGGCTCATCTGCGAGACCGCCGGCCTCTTCCCGCCCGAGAAGGTGGCCCAGAAGCTGCTGGACGACGTCATGGCCGGCACCATCAACAGCACGGTGGGCACTGAGGGCATGCTGATGACGACTGTCGGCCTCGGCATGGGCCCCGTGGGCTCGGCCGGCCAGCTGGCGCGCGAAGTGCTGCTGATGCCCGTCTTCAGGCTGGTCGTCGCCTTCTTCCACAGGTCCTGGGACGGCATCGTCAGAGACTGCATGCGCAAGAGGGATGAGAGCAAGAAGAGCGAGTGATATGGGGCCTTGATGGGTGTGTAGTTAATCAAACGGTACATAATGAGGCGCTTGCAGTTGCACTGCGGGGGATGCGCTTTTGCGTTTCGTTATCACGCCTTCGGAGGGCATGGTTGATAACTATTTTGGTGCCGTTGTTGCCATAATCTTACTCAGTGGGTACGCTTTGTGGTTATGCTTAAGTGATATTTGTATGCATAATGGATCCTATTTTGTTGTACTTACGTAGAAAGCGGTAATCGGTTTTGATATAACCTCTGGTCTGGGGTTGGAATAAAGACGCACTGGCCTGCTGGCAGTTATCCACCTGAAGTGCTTGTGTTTCGAGTGATGTATGTAGATGAATGACTATTATGATCAGGGACATTTCATATTGTTCGGCATTGCCACTGCTAAGTCAACAGAAATTATTTATGACAATCTTACACAATCAGATTACAGCCTGTCGATCCTTTTCTCCAGTGTGGTTAGGAAAATCAAATCATGCCCATGGGCATTGGGTAATGGGTAGCAACCTGTCCATCGTCCCTGACCCTTTCACTGTGAAAGTCCTCCAACGATCGCGCGGCCCGAAACCGACAGAGCACAATTACCGTGAAGCCGGGACGATCATCGTTACGCTGCGGGCGGTGCCACCTCAGGACCTAGGGATTTTTACACGGGAGCCCGGCTCGTTACGGGGATTTCGCGAGGATGGGACAGTAATACGCCGCAGTTAGGAGTAAGAACGTCGGAGCCGCAATCGTCGCCGACGCCGCCGTCGGATGCGGGAAACTGAGCGGTCTGGGAGATTGCGGTCGACGCTAACCGCTGAAGCAGGGAGGTTGTTTCAAAAATACAATGTGTGCACTGTGCATTGTGCAAGCATTTCTGCGTTCTCAGTAGATTGAACGGACCGCGTCTTCATATGTGTTGACACATATCAGAATAATGCCGAAGACGGTGCACAATGCATGTTACGCCACATGGATAACAGTACGAAAAACCGTTTTTGTCAATTTCATTTTCCGTTCCTTATCCAGCTGAAGGACTACAAAACGACCTTGGTCTTGAAAATTCGTCTCTCTAACGCTATCATTAACAGGAAACCGACTGAAGATTGAGCTTCAGTGGCGCAAACCACGAAAGGCCTGTTCACTGTTCATTCTTCAAATCTAATCCACATCAAGGAAGGTCGGTATCGCTAATTTTCCGCTAAATTAGAAGGCTAATTTCCTTGCGCCAAAGATCTTGAAATAAGATAATTACGTACCGCTATGCCTATTAGATACAGGTAATTGGCTTTCCGTGGAGTTGATCAGTGATGGCGAGAAGCCCGAGTTACAGGAGCCCCCTCGTTCTTGTCCATCAGGTCAAACGTCGTAGGACGGTTTGAGTTTTTTTTTTTGTCTGGGCATTTTATCCGAGTATGCCAAGGATGTACTAACTGAACTTTTTCGTAAAAGGTATAACTTATTAGCCACTAAGGTGATTATCATAAAAAATGACGTAGAGCCCGTCCCCGTTGCCTTGCGTAGTGCACATTGCAGTTGCACACATTGTTTGTTTTGTTGGGAGCAAGCTTTTTCGGTCCATTGCAGAGCAAACGAGCAGGGATGTAGGAATGATAGGATACGGCGTAGACATTGAGCTGTGCGGGACACTGACCGTGAGCCGCGGAGGCGAGACCGTCCGGTGGGACCCGACCTCATCCACCGGTTGCCAGGTGGGGTGACCACCAGCCCAGAGAGGGAGCGTTAGGGGGACGTTGATAGGTTTGTCCTGGGGATGGCGAGGACGGACGATGGTCGTGCGCACTATGCGCCCAGCCTTTAGTCGGACAGCCTGCGCGTCGCCGCGTCCGCTATATGGCATAATTATAAACGCCCGGCCCCGGACTGGTATGCTGTACCACACAGCCGCAAGGTTTTGCCGCTCTCGCTAGATGGCAGTGGTAGTAAGCGCCTGGACCGGTATGCTGTGCCGTACTACCGCGAGCTTATACCACTCCCGCTAGATGGCAGGGCTAGTATGCGCCTGGACTGATATGCTGTGCCGCATAGCAGCAAGCTTATACCGCTCCCGCTAGATGGCGGCGGTGATAAGCGCCTGGACTGGTATGCTGTGCCGTACTACCGCGAGCTTATACCGCTCCCGCTAGATGGCAGGGCTATTATGCGCCTGGACTGATATGCTGTACCGCATAGCAGCAAGCTTATACCGCTCCCGCTAGATGGCAGCGGTGATAAGCGCCTGGACTGGTATGCTGTGCCGCACAGCAGTAAGCTTATACCGCTCCCGCTAGATGGCAGCGGTGATAAGCGCCTGGACTGGTATGCTGTGCCGCACAGCAGTAAGCCTATATCGCTCCCGCTAGATGGCAGTGGGGGTGAACGCCTGGACTGGTATGTTGTGCCGGCTGTGCCGCACAGCAGTAAGCTTAATTCGCTCCCGCTAGATGGCAGTGGGGGTGAACGCCTGGACTGGTATGTTGTGCCGCACAGCAGTAAGCTTATATCGCTCCCGCTAGATGGCAGTGGGGGTGAACGCCTGGACTGGTATGTTGTGCCGCACAGCAGTAAGCTTATATCGCTCCCGCTAGATGGCAGTGGGGGTGAACGCCTGGACTGGTATGCTGTGCCGCACAGCAGCAAGCTTATACCGCTCCCGCTAGATGGCAGTGGTAGTACGCGCCTGGACTGGTATGCTGTGCCGCGCAGCCTGGCGAACGCCCGCCCGGTCCACACAAGCGTGGCACTTGGCGACCCTCATGGGAGAGACGCAAGTAGAATATACATTTATATACAGAATATACATACATCATTGTAGTTGAGCATTTTGGCGGTAGAGTAGGGGAGAGTGGGGCAAAGCGGCCACCCTAACGCTTCTCACGATGCCAACGCTTGATTTTTAAACTTGGAAAGATTCTTTCTATACCAATGTGATCCCTATTAAGTTGCCTTTTAGTTCAACTGCGTTTCATTTCCAAAGGCGTTCACATATGAAAGATATTAACAAAACTTTAAACCTATGCATATTGGCCACTTTGCCCCATACCCTGGGGCAAAGCGGCCACCAGCGTCTTCTCAAGCCCCGATATGAGAAACAAAATAGTTGCCTCGTGTACGACTAGGGTATTTGATGGTGACAAGGTTAAGCGAGGGTGGATGTTTACTTTATCATCTTCCACCTGTAGGTAAACAAAGAAAGGGTTTTCATGAAAATAAACATTTAATTGCATTATTTGGTAACTCATGCAACTGAAAAGTGGCCAAGATGAATGCATGACGACACATTTGAATACAAATAATGTTTTTTATCCAGATGGAAGCAACCTATGGCCAATTGGGGGGTGGCCACTTTGCCCCGGCCACTTTGCCCCGCGCATACCGTCCGAGACAAAAATATTCCAGCTTAGCTATTAGTGGGGTAAAAAACATTAAAATTGGTAGAATACATGTACGATAACCATGCAATGCATGGACAAGAACGCTTATAAAAATTCCAAACGGTTATGGAATAACATAACATTTAAAAATTGTAAACATAGTTGATAACCTGGCAAGAAATGCTTTTCCGTGTTTCATAGAACAATGGTGATTGGCCTGAAACCCCGGTCTGGCTCATTCGAACGACCGTGGAGAGAAGTATAATTGGAAACCATAAATTGGAACTGACGCCAGCTATGAAGGGCTAAAACGATGGGTGGCCGCTTTGCCCCGGGTGGCCGCTTTGCCCCACTCTCCCCTATAAAGCACAAATCTTTCCGATTTTCACAATTCCGTTCATAATACCGTTTCGGTAACAACTTATAGGATTATTCGCTAGACTTACCTATTGCAGGTGCACAAGTCATTTGTTTTGCTAGAATAGGCTCTTTCAATAGGTACAAGATCACTGAACAGCCATAGGATATAGGGATTAGGGAAGACTGAATACATTGAAATTATGCATCATAAGCCCGCCGGTTGGTGGGCCCCGTCGCAGCTGATCCCGTCCCGAGGAACAGGCCACCTTGGTTTAGAATCCCTGCTAACGTACAGACGTTGTTTGCGTGACAATGCGTCTTCACTGAGCCGCCGCCGCTGTCTCAGTAGGAGCGCCGTTTCCGCCCAGACGGACACCAGTATCGGTCTCCGTCTATCCCGGCTCCCTGCACTGTCTGCGGAGACAGGCGCCGATCACGTGACTCGGCAGACTGATGGGCCCGTCAGCGATGGAGGGGGTGTGGGAAGGGCAGCCCCGAATCGAGCGACTCGACTGGCACATGCTCCCTATGCTCGTTGTCCGACCGACCTACCGATCAGAGTGCGGGTGCTAATGGTGCTATGGTAGTCATTGCACCACTCGCATCAGATACTTAGTGCCAATAAATGAAACGAGCTCATACGAAAAATGGACACAAGACATGAATCTCGCCCAAACACATCGCATCATCATGCAACCACCGGCACTGACAGTTTCACGGTACGGAGGGATATGATAATGTGCCATGCGATCCGGAGGTCAAGCTGCCTGTTCAACGTCTCCGCCCCTCCCCTCAAAAAAACTGCCGAACATAACAGACGTTTTGTCTGACGTCCTGATCAGCTGGCAGTCGACTGTCCGACCGCTCTCAGCATGCCTTTTTTATTTGCTGTCGATTATTGAATAACTTTCCGTGGTAATCTCCTTCACAGCGGCACGCGCCGCTGGATCCGCCAGTGGCGGCGCGGCATATAAGGCCTTGGGCGGCGCCCCCACTCACCGAGAGGAGGGTCGGGTATCCCCCTGTCCCCTGTCGCAGCAGCTGCGGCCACCGCCAGCAGCGGCAGCAGCCTGCTGAGAGGACCCGGCCGCGGCATGGCACCGACTGACCGCCGGTCGTACCGCGTCCCGCCGCTGCGGCCAGCACGCACGCGCCGGAAGACGGGGAGAGGGGGAGATACGGCGACCTCAGACAACATTGGTGGGCCGGACGGCGCCGCCGGGGTCGGACGGACACGGTCTTCGCTTCGCTTCTAGCCTTTTCCTCTATTATGTCTTCTGAGCTTCTCTTCAATTTCCAGTCCGGTAGTGAGCTGTGTTGTCCTGTCCTCCATCCTGTGTGCTGATCGAAAGTGATCCGAACTGCTATCTGAAGCGCTGGTTAGGTCGTACGGCAGGCGCTGGTACTCTGCTGCTCTGGCATTTGGGTCAGAGACGTAAGTACAGATGCATTCATGATGCATGGAGTTAGGAGTGATATGCAATGGACAGCGAGAGTGAAGTCGCTTAAAAATATGCCGTCCAAAAATTCGCAAAATGCAAATATCGATTTAATTTAGATACGGTCTCTCGACTCTTCAGCTCCATATATAAAAAGTTACGTAGCATTCGATTCTCGAATTTAGACTTACATTGTGCGTTTAACTCAATGCAAAATAAAGTTCAAAGTTCGGGTAACTTGACTGACAAGTCCAGAAGAGCCAGCGAGATGGAAAACTAGCCACCACTCGGCGGACAGCTCTAGCTGAATTATCGCAAATCGCGATGTTCCATCCACATGGGTCACTGCATCGCTTTAGTTACGCTACCCCGTTGTTATAGGCCCGAGTCAAGCCTCTTCTTGCTTCCGCCCCAACTTCTACCGCTAAATTTACGCAAAACCACCCGAATCGGATATCACCGGGCAACGAATATGCAGCGCTGCCGGATTGCGATCGTCCGCTGCCATACGGCGCCTATTGTTCCATGCCCTCGCGGTCCGGCTGACTGCCGCCCTCACCCGATAGCCCGAATTGGAACGCTCGCCCGGTCCCCAGTCTCATCCGCTCGACCGGCGCTTTATAATCTGACCGGCGACGCGGCGACCGCAGAGCGGCGATCGGTAGCGCAGAGCCGATGGACGCCGGCCTCTGATGGACTATCGACCGCACCGCCCTGTCCTCTCCGGCAACGCGACGTTATTTATTATCCATCTGAACCGTCCCGTTCACAAGGTGTCGCGAGTCGCGACGGTCTCTTCATTTCGGTCCCCCACAAAAACGCTTCATTTCCTCGCGACGATGTTCAGAGTTCTTCTGTCGAGCTGGTGCTAAACTGTCTTGTTCAAAGAACTCGAAAAACGGGGCAGATACGACATGTGACGATCTGTGTCAGTTTTCACCAGGGGCTGGGGAGGACTTTGACTTTATCCGTTGGGGAGAACGAAAGATGCCGCCGAAGCTGTAGTCAAGGACAATATTTTCCTCACATTAGGAAGGCTATTTAGAGCGGGCGCCGAAAAAGGGGCCAACGTGTTTACTTTTGAATGACAGCCAGGCACGCCAAAGAATACGCTTAGCGATACGTATAAGAGATAAGAACTATGGAAACCTAGAAGGTCAACCAACGACCTAAGACTTCAGCTCGATCAAGGGTCAAACAAATCGGCTATACGTTAGCCGATGTGAAAATGGGCGAATATTAAAATAAGAATAGCCATGGAGTCCGCTCAACCGTGCTTCAGCAGCCAAACAGAGTTTTGCCACACAAAATGTATTTATACGCATCCACAGCGCAGTCGAGAATAAGCGATTCGACGAAAACAAGCACATTTGCCAAAATGGTTTCAGGACGTTGCAGAAGCAGCCAGCAGGTGGGTAATATCGCTCGACTTTCACAGAAATCACACTCTCGACACAAAAAGATACCGCGATTCCGTGATTCTGAAAAGGTGTATTGCCAGACTGTATTTTTACATGAAATCGTCTCTAGGCAGTGTCCAATTCAACCCGATAATGAACGCGACAGAATGACATTTCATCATTGTGCCACACTTGGTGACAGTTTCATTTCATGCAGGTGCTCACGACCTGTCCAGCCGCTGGATACAACCAGCGTGAAAAGGTGTGCACACAACACCGAAAAGACTGACAAATCTGAAACCGTGACATGTATTCCATGGCGGGCCGTACAGTGCGACAATTCGTGCTAACTGCTGAGCATAACCACCACCCTCGGAGGCCGGAGGCGGCTGGCCCGACCAGGCAGCGCCGCTCATGGCTGTATCGAGGGCTAGCGGGGCACACCAGTTTGTCACAAACACCGCACCTCGCGACAATGATAGAGGAGGTCGTCACGCGGGTCTCGACCGCTCGAGCACACCTGCAGTGTCGCGACGTTCACTAGGCCGTGTCGTCCACGGGGTTTCTGCAGACCCCGCACCAGAACACTCACTTCCCGCAGTCACTAGCCGCACTGTGGGGTAGGAACGCCCGGCCGCCGACCAAGCTATTTACACTGACGGTCTCACTGCAGCACTGTTTGGAAACGGCCCGCGGTGTGTGCCTACGGAAGTGGCCCGCGATAGAGGCCGCACCGCCGGGGTAAACCACTGCTCAGATGAGACTAAAATGGCTCCACTGCCACTGCTTTCACCAGTGGCATATGCCAGTCTTCCGTCCCAGCGCGGCCGCGGCACACAGCTCAGCACAGCCACTGCACATCCGAGGTCAGCGATTGGGCGCAGTCGCCTCCCAACTGAGCCGCTGGCAGCACCATTCCCTGCGTTTATCATGTCCTGATCGAGTCTCAAGTCACAGCGCGTCCCTCCAATGACTTCTGAGTGGCGTCGATTCTCGCCACTCCCGAGCGAGCTGCGAGGTCTCCAAAGTGCCGGACCCACACGGCGCGATCCGCGCACCCTCGCTGCCGGTGCCGAAGAATATGAAGAAGATGGACGCTCAAGGCGCGGTGCTCCGGCCAGAGCAGAGCAGGCCGACAGAAGATGGCGTCCCGCCTGCCGCGGAACCTGAGCGCGATTGCCAAAACACCACTGCGGTCAGAGGTCGGCCGTTGCTGCCAGACCGCCGCACCGCATCGTCTGACATCGTTCAGGCGGCGTCACCTCCCTGCCTGGAGAAAGGCACGGAGGTCCAAAAATAAAGACCCGCCATATGGGAATGGCGGATTTAGTTTTGGTTTTGAAACTTATCATAAAAGATGGCCAACTCAAATAAAATCGCTGCACATAGCAATACTTCATTATTGTTTGGCATATTTTTTCACAAGAACGCCTTAACAAAATAATTGTTAGAAGGTGTCGTCTTAATACAACGATCCTTTGTGAGATGAAAATGAGCTGATTTCAAATATTGTCATTACATTTATCTAAAGCAACCAATTTATATATTTTTTTAGATCATTGTCACTATGTATTGTGTCCCAAATAATATTACATATAACGATTGACATAAACCTGAAAATGCATACCAGTCAAAGCAAAACATCACGCAGGTTAACAGAACACTGACAAGTCACAGAACGAACATTGTGAAGAACATGTGCTGTTCTACTCCGCGGGCGCAGTTAGCACCGGATCAGCGGAAGGAGAAAAAATAACATAACAATGCGATCAAACATTGCATTATCAAAATAGCATCATTGCAATGTCACTCAGAACAGATACAAGAATAATATTTTGGACGGTAAGCCCACTGACATCAAATATATTATAGGCTTACTGTCCGAACAAAATACAAGATCCAGTGCCTGAGAAGGGACAACTATCTGCACAGTGCACACGTAACGCCTGAACACAATACAGCAGCAATGAACCTAAGACCGGTGATCTCAAAGGATATGAAACCATGGTACCCTATTAAAATCACCTCTTCAATTTTAGGGACAACCCACCTAAACTGCTTTTCTTTATTTAAACGATTCCTCAATAATGAAGACACCTCAAAACATTTTAACCCGTTTAGCTCCACGTAACTTTAATGTCAAAATGGGCCTGGAAATCCACAGAGCATCCACGCATTCACTGCCGCCGATTTATGTCGAGCAATGAATGACAGTAAATGAATGGGATGAATAGCTGAATGGGCTGAGGTGTATTATGTGGCCGGTCGGGAGAAAATGGATAAAACAATGGCGCCGAAAAGGTCGCCCGGTGATGCCAAAGCTCGTGTGGGCGTGATTACCAGCTGGGCGCAGCCCTGCCCCTCCATTCTCCTCGGCTGCTCTGAGGGGAGACATGTGCCACTGGTAGGGAAATACGTGTATCACCTGCGGTACTATCGAGAAAACAACGGACACGTTGAATGATTGTATTGATAGTGTAATGCACTACACAACTGCGATAATTGAACAAATTTATTCAATACGACAAAGCGTTTTGACTTTCAATACGACTTTCAATTCAATACGACTCTCGCTTTTAGTTATCATCAATCTTAGGTAAGTTTCGTATTCCAAAGAAACGTAAAACCTACGTTACTTCGATAGAATGTCCCTTTTCAGCCTAAAATAAAACATAAATGTACCAACTATGTTGCTTACCCACTTATTTAGACCACAAGTCCAGGGACTATACCTTCCCATACTATTGTGGAAACCAATTCCGATAGGACCACCTGATTCCCGAACTCACAACCCGGTCCTAAAATGGTGTTTGCAATGCAGATGACTGATATGATATATGTGCGTGTGACACAGCAGAGACTAAGAAGCGCTTACTTATAACCATTAAAACCATTACCTGAAGGCAGCGGTCAGACCCGAGTTGATTTATTATCACTACATCACAGCCTCATGCCGCGCACCTGACAGCACACTCATTTATACATTACCTCTGAGTGGAGGCTAGCAGGTCTGCACCATTACCTCTTACCTCACCGCAGCAGACTAATTCCAGTCGCCTGAGCTCAGAAGTCAGAACTGCCGCATACCACCTTAGCCCGGGTGGTTTATGAACTCACCTAAGCCCCATCCGGGGTGGAAGTCCTACCTTACTGACCTGGCCTAATGACCGAACACCAGTCCTTGAGCTGCTCTCCAGGGCAGCCGTCCTACCTGAGCCCGGCCCTCTCACAGCAGTCTGCCGTCGCCCCAGCTCCCACCAAGTCAGCCAACCTACCTGGACCCCACCCCAGCAGCAGTCTCCCGTCGCCTCAGCTATCACCTTAGGTCAGCTGTCCTACCTGAGCCCCACCTTCTGCCCCCTCGTCTCCCGTCGCCCAAGCGGCGGATATCTCACCTTAGGGCGGCGGTCGGGTGGCCGGCAGCTGCTGCGCTGCCACATCCTCGTCACAGATGCCCAGCATCTTCAGCTCGTCGGCGTCGGCGCGTTCGTCGGCGTCCGGCAGGTCGATGTCCAGCAGGTCGAGCACATCGGATACCGGGTTCTCGTCGTCGCTGATGGCTTCCGTCTGCGGCGGCGCGAGCAGAACAGCGGGAGCGGTGGGGGTGGGGGCAGGGGCGGCGGCGGGGGCGGGGGTAGTACCCGGTGGCGGACAGGCCGGCCGAGGGATGGTCGCCAGGACCTCTTTTCTGTTGGCCAGCTCCAGAGTGGCCAGCTCAGACTTGGACAGCTGGCCGGGAGGCTGCGGCGGCTCGGCAGCCGGCTTCGCGGGCTCCGGCTTCTTGACACGCAGCTTTGGCAGCTTGCCGACGATGGGGACGGCCTTCTTTTTTACGGCAGCGGCGCCGGCCGCCGGCTTCTGGGACAGTTTCTCGGGCAGGGTGATCTTCACCTTGGCCGCTGCGGCCGCCTCCGCCTCTGGCAGGTTACTGACCGTCGGCACCGGACCCTCGGGCGCCTTCTCAACCTTCCCCTTCCGCGCCTCAGCCTCTTTCTCCTTCTTGGTCGCCGCCTGTTTGACCTCCTTCTCGGCCGTCTCCACCTTCGCCTTCTTGGACTCCTGTTCGGCGGCCAGGTTGGCCTGCACCTTCCGCTTCAGCTGGCCCATCTCGTCGGGCGCTGGTGCCGACGAGGTCAGCAGGTTCAGCTTGATGCCGGCCTTCTTGGTGACGGCCGGCGGTGTGACGGCCACCGCGGCACCGGCAGCGGCGCCCACCTCGTCAGTCACGTCCTGCACGGCGCCCTCGCTCTGGCGGCGCATCCGCTCGTTGAGCCGGTCGCCGCGCTTCTGTGCCTCCTCCTCGCGCCGCTGGCGGATGCGCTGCTCCTGTTCCTCGGCACACCGGACCAGGAGCCGGCTGCGCGTCTCGCCCACCACAGCGTGGTAGCTCGGGTTGTTCTCCAGGTACTCCTGCCGAGCGAGGGACAGAGTGGCGGCACGGCACACCGTCCGACCGGTCAGAGAGCAACAGGCGCGGGCTGATCCGTGGGGCACCTCTGTACGACCCTTTCACCGAGAGACTCACCGCAAATCAGAACCAACTTCTGGAACGATGCTAGTGACAATCATCAGTAGTAGTAAAAAAAATTACATAGGTAATAAGAAATGTCTGAAAAAAATAATTTACGATCTGAATTACAATCAACATTGTGTGCATATCTGCACGTCTTTATGACACTGCTTCGTAAATGTATTAAGTTCTAATATGTACAATAAAGATATCATATCACCCTGCCAAGGTGATAGACATCGCACACTTACATCATACTTGGCGTTGTGTCTGCGGGACTTGAGATGGGACGAGGCGCAGCGGAGGTCACCCACGAACATCTCACAAACCTTGCAGTACCAGCACTCGACACGGATGAACATATCCAGTCCTGCGGCCACGCAATCAGAACCCCAATCAGCGCAAATGAGTCGATCGGGACGGAATCAGGCGGCCGGACGTCCGCTCGGTCAGCGGTCAGCGATTGGTCAGAGGGATTCAGCGGTCAGCGATCAGCGATTGGTCAGCGGTCAGCGATTGGTCAGAGGTATTCAGCGATCGGTCAGCGATCGGGACGGAATCAGGCGGTCGGACGTTTGATCAGTCAGCGGCCGTAGTCGCGGAATGGGGAGTAATTTCGGTGATACATATCGAACCAGACGCGCAGGGGTTGTTCAGGGTTACAATCGAACATATCGCTCCCGCGGGTGCTCGAATGCACAACTCGATAACTCGATGACTTAGCAACAACTGAAGCTTTGGACGCCTATACGAATGGTACGATCAACACTGATGACGAAATCGCTTATGTTGTAACGTTTGGTTGCTCAGTAATTCACATATTTTGAAACAGCTAATGAATAAACAAAGGACTGACTGTAGGGCAAATACTTGCCTTTGATAGGTTTCGATTCGGCATTCTTCTTTTTCTTCTCAATGGGAGGAATGTCTTTCCGCCATGGGGTTTCAGGAACGTTTTGTAGAGCGGTCTGGTAACCAATATAATAAGTCAGTGACACGAAAATACTAATGCAAATGTAAAATGTAGCCAAGCTAGACATGTCCAAGCTTCGATGCTTCTTCGACAGACTTTCTTTTTTACTTTGACACCGAAAGACGACTTATTATGAGTCATGTAAAGGTGGGCTCTCGAATTTGTGAAAATCAAATTTTCTGTCGTTCAGCTCCAATTTGACCATCACACCTTGTTCGTATCAAATAGTTCATCGATTTAAAAAAAAAACGAAGCTTTCTCAAGCGCAATTTCTTCCAAATCTAGACCCGATAATACGGTGACAAGTCGCCGTTCCCAAACATGACTGACCAGGTACTGTTTTCTGTGCTCCTCCGACTTGAGGTGCTCCAGGTAGGTTTTGGCGTTGAGGAATATCTTCGTGCAGTGCAGACAGACGTGGTCGGCAGGGTCGCGGAAAAACACACTCGGATCCTCGGCGTTCAGGTTCACCTGTGCGCGAGATTGCAACGTGGTTTAGTAAGCAGTAAGGATGATAAAAAAGAAGCACAAAGTGTTTGAGAGTCGGCACTCGGCAACAATAGATGACATTGCTTATGATGTGCGGTGCGCCCTACGCCTTCGACGTCCCTTCGCACTTCCGGTAGCACCCTCATACTAGATTGCCCACTGAGAAAAGGTATAGCGCACGTCACCACTGGACCGTATCAAAGATAATGGGACAACCTGCTAGTATCCGACAAGCTTGCTGCAACATCCTTTTTCGCACCACTGTGCGTAACCCCAGCCCTCTACTAAAACCACGCTATTCTGTCCCTCCAGGCCTGGTAGTTTGGAGCGCTGTTTGGCTGTCCTTTTTATCAGCATTATGGTGGTCTTATCTTATATTGAAGTTACTCCCTGGACACTTTCTCGACCTCTCGTTAGTGTACCGCACACCCTACGTGAATTTCATCAATGAGATGTCCAGAAATGTCAGTAGTAACATGGCAGCATACTGATAAAAATGACGCCCGAACACCGCTCGGGTTTCGGACGCCCGGACTGCGGGGATTATCAGTATCTCCCAGACGGCCGTACCGGCTCCTCCGCCTCCTTTGGCATCTGGTCAGCGCCGATCGGCCGGTCCTTCAGCTTGGTGATGAGCGCGGCTACGGCGCCGAGTCCGGCCGCCTCGTCTCCTGCCAGCCGCCCGCGCAGACCGTCCAGCAGGTCCTGCAGCTTCTCTGAGGCGTCCTTCAGCGAGTCCAGCTCGTTGGCGTCACTCGAGTCGGCCGTGGAGGGCAGCCGGACCGGCTTCGGCAGCTGGCGGGGTGACACAGGCATACGTTCAGAACGGGTGGCCAGCAACGTCCGAGACATGCCACCGCAGTGTAGTGATACAAAAAAAAAAAAATGTAGTGATAACATACCCGAAGCGGAAGACTTGAATACAGAGGGAAGGGAAACCTTGCTGCTTATGGGAGCACAATATGGATACTTTATACAGCCAACCTAGAACGTAAGTGGAGGCAGAGCGTTTGATACCATTCACAACGCGGGCTAACCGTCATGTTTCGGGACAGTGCAGTCTCTCCTCACCTTCTGTTCGCACTTTTCGATGACCAGTCGCAGTGTGTCGTACAGATCGAGCGTGAGGCCGCCCTCGGTCTGTTCCCCAAACCCGTCCTTGGGACCGCCCATGACCGGCGTGTAGATGACCCGCGGCACGTGCGGCCCCGCGTTCTCCAGCTGCTCCTGGAGCGCCGCGTTAAACTGGGCGGCGCGGTCGTCCTTATCGGCTCCCAGCTTCACCGGCAAACCCACCACCACGACGCGCGTCAGGCCGTCAGCGCGCAGGTCCCTCAGCAGCGGCAGCAGCGGCGCCACGGCCCGCGAGAACGACCACCCGCCTGCCGTGTGGCCCGACTCCAGACAGCCAGCGCCGGCCAGCAGCACCAGGGTGCCGGCGCCTGACTGTCGCACCGCGGCGCGCACCCAGTGGCGGAACTCAACCGAGCTGAACTCCACGTCCGGCCGAGAGACCAGTCGGATCCGGCCGGGCGGCAGCTCCGAGCCGAACGAGGCGCGAGACTCCTGCTCGCGGATGTACACCTGGACGGCCGCCAGCGTCTCGTCGCCCAGCAGCAGGTAGGACACCTGGCGACGGAAGGGAGATGATTAGAGCGGTGTAACGAGAGAGACGCACAGCCGGACAGTGAGAAATAAAAGCAGATATCACAACGACATTGGATGCAGTCTTAAGCCCCAGCACTAGCTGAGCACTCATAAAACACATCGATCAATGAACGGATGGTTCAGCTTTAGACGACAGCAAGTTTTGGCTGGCGTAATAAATGTCCGTTTCAATGTAATGTATCACTTGCGGCAGTAGCTAGATCAGTTGGCAAGTAGCGCGAAGCCATCACTATCCGTCACGTACCTCAGACTTGGACGTGGCAGCGGTAGGCGTAGGAGTGCTAGCGGCATCGTCGTCCTCCGCTTCGTCCTGGGCCTGCTTCACTAACGCCTGGCCGACGTCAGTAATGATCCCTTTCTCCAGTTTGGCACAGAAGGGGTCGAGTAACTGCCTCAGCTGGGCCAGTATACCTGACACGGGCTCCAGTGCCTTCAGCAGCTCCCCCTGAGATTGCGTAGAAAGACAAATCAGCTCTAATTGTTCGCTGTGTAGGATCTACGGGCGTTTTACCTCGATGTCCGTCGCAAGTCCGGTAACCGAAGCGTACAAATCCAATTACATACCGATTAAATCACGCCTTATATCACTCATGCCAGTCGTGCAAACACTTGTGACAGACGCTCAAAAATACATCCGGTAAGACCACAAAACAAATTGTAAACCACCGTATCCAGAAATCCTTCAGGTAGTATGTGGCTGAAACCCTGACGAAACCCACCTGCTTCTTGAGATTTTGGTGCAGCTCCCAGTTGTTGACGGGTTTTCCGTTGCGCATGACGACATTGTTGTCGCCATGCTGCTTCTGCTCCATTTTGAGCTGGTGAAGTTCGCCGGCCAGCCGGTCACGCTGTGCCAAAAACTCATCCTGTTTGGCCTTCAGACGGGTCAGGGTGCCGGGCGAAAGGGTGATCACCTGACCGTCGGCTGTAACATAAAGCCCACGCATAACGTCATCCCCGGTCCGGTCCAGTTCAGACAGACAGTCGGGACTCGCCATGTCCTGGCCGTTATCTGTCCATTTCAGACACAGACCGCCGACACCTGTCCGGCAGACAGGCGACAAAGTAATCACTCATCACCTACCCTGACGTCATTCCCAGGGAGATCAGCTGACCTGAGGGGTGTTCACGAGCACCGCAAACTGCTGAGTGCGGTGTGTGCGGTGTGTCCAGCAGGCGTAGGGGTAGGGGATGGGTAGGCGGCTCTGATGTAACGGCTGCGTGCGGTGGACGGTCCGCTGTGGCCAGCCCCGACCGGCCACAGCGGTCGCTGTTTGCGGTGACGGAAAGATGACGTAGGGACGCAGTGGGCAGAGCTTACAGCCTGTGTACGGTCCGACCGCACGCAGGGCCCGTGAACAGCCCTCGGTTCATTCGGATCACGGGGACATTAACCCAAGTCCGACATTCGACACGGATATTAGCAAAAGTTCGACACATAGTCATGCATGGTGTTTCTCAGACAGTACCTACGCCATCTTGGTGCTACGTTGATTCGCATCGTCACTTAGTTGGGAAGTGTGAAAAAGCAAAGCTTTGATGATCTTAAGGGACAATGGAATAAATGCAGCACGCTGGACTCGGTCGCATCAGGTGACATCTGGTATACATTTCTGAGCAACGCTGCAACAGCGTGATCTGTTAGCATTCCACTTACCAGTTAACTTCAGTTTAGTCTCCGCAAATCCCAGCTTTGCTCTAGCTTCATTCAACAGTTGCTGATATTCTCTGGCTTTCCGAAACTGCAACACGAGGAGATTACATCAAACCAAAAACCAGTGCACAATATGTGTCTACAGTTTTAACATCACTCCGCTTTTCCCGCTCACTAGTGTTGTCATCTGCATATTCAGCCCTTTTTAACCCGTTCCAAGCCGGTGATTGCGAGTTTTCCATGCAGTGCTGGGGAGGGGGGAGGGAGGGGACTCTCATGCTCCCTCCCGTCTAACTCGGCTCCTCGGCCACGTAGCGACACGCGGTAAGCATTCGAGAGGGCGTCATAAATAATGAAGACAACACATCATTATTTTTTATGGTCAGGACAAAACTTAGGCCAACAAAGGCCATCAAAGGTCAAATTTTGCCTACTTCAACAATTTGACAATTCGGTGCATAACTCTGGAACAGATAAAGCAACGGCACCGCAGTAAATCGCATTCGATAGCTCTAATAACGCCTTTTCCCAAGTTATCCCCCAGATTTGACCCCGGATGAACAGTTTATTCTTGAGGGCAACAGCTTTAACTTTTAATAGCCGTTGTTACGAAAAATGTTTATTTTTTTCTGCAATAGCTTTTGACTCGAGAAAATCACAACATTGCTTCTGCCAACAGCGTGTTCCTCTCATCGAGACGCGTCGAATGAATTATAATTTGACATTGGAAAGTCATTTTGAAAATTTGACCTCAGGTCAAGGTCATGACCTGACCGGAAAAGGTCACGTCCATATACCAATAAAACGCCTTTTGGGCGAAGAACGAGCGAGCGAGACAGTGAGCCCTGCACGTGCGCAAGGGCGAGAGGGTACTTCCAACGGGCTTGTGCAAAGCACCCTTCTAGCCGGTCGCTAGCGGTGTGCCAAATTTGAACGCAATCGGCCCAGCCGTTCCTGAGATCTGGAAGCGGCATTCTGCACGTGCGCACGTGCAAGCGGGTCCAAACTGACTTTTGCACGGCACCCTACTAACTGGTCCCCAACCGTGTACCAAATTTGAGCGCAATCGGCCCAGCCGTTCTCGAGATCTGGGAGCGCCCCCTGCACGTGCGCACGTGCTGTAGCACCCCAACCTTAAAGGAAAAGGGCCACCTTTAACATGGGGATTGAAACTGAGATAGCCATCTTGTAGCCCGTGTCCGAAAACCTAAATGTCTACCTCCTTACGGCCGATTTCGGCCTCCATTCGTAGTTATCGGCAATTTTAAAAGAAAATACGCCAGGAATGCGTCCTTATCCCAGGAATGCGTTCTTATCCGACAATACAGCCACCCGCGGCGAGGCTTTGGTTTTTTACCAATCAGCTCCAACCAGCTCAGCTTTAACCAATCAGCTTATCTGACACAATCCGACGAGTCTGTCTTCTGAACGCTGATTGGCTTGAGTGTGACGTCATCGCTATGCCATCATACAGTAGGTGTCGTAGAGAGTATCAACATAGTACCAATATGTTAAATAGTTTTAAATACTTTTTCGCGAATTGTGCACTTCTGGCACCAGTTTTAAAAAGAAAATGAAAAATAATAATGTCAAAATGAAAAACAGCGATATCTTCATATTTCACGAAGGTGGCCCTTTTCCTTTAATAACCTTAATAGGGTCCTGGATTTCCACGCCCTGCTGGGGGGGGGGGGGTGTTTGAACACCCCCCCCCCTTGTAACTCGGCTCCTGGGCCACGTAGCGATACGCCGAAGGCGGCGTTCGAAAGAGCGTCAAAAATAATGACGAAATCACCTCGGTCAATTTTTTGGTCAGGTCAAAGGTCAGGTCACCAGAGGTCATTGAAGGCAAAATTTCGCCGATTTCCAGGTCGAATATCGAAAATTTCCAAGAAGCCAACGCATAACTCGGGAACCAATAGAGCTACAGCGCCGCGGAAAAGCGCATTCGATAGCCCTATTAACGCCCTTTCTGAGTAATTCTCTCAGATTTGACCTAACGTCAACGGTTTTGCCTGCAGGGGGTAAAAACTGCAAAAATAGCCGATTTTTTTCGGAAACAGTTTTTCGGCAATAACTTTTGACCCAAGCCTTGTACGAGCTTACTTTTACCGGCATCATGTTCCTCTCGTCACGACGCATCGAATGAATTATAACTTGACCTTGAAAGGTCAACTTGAAAATTTGACCTCAGGTCAAGGTCATGACCTGACCGGAAAGGGTCATATTGCATATCAGTCGATCCGTATCGTCGAGCTGAACACATCTAAGGCGTTTTCATCGCTCTAGCATGCCTCTATCAAAAGTTATTTGCGAAAAACTGTTAGATACAATTCGTGACCTAAAATGACCTGAGGGCATAAACAAGGGTCACGGACACCATTTTCATGTTCAGTGTGTCTAAACCACTTGTAATTCAGTGTTTGGGAGTGTTCATAATGTCTTTCGTCCAAAAGAGGCACATTTCAATTTTCTCCCGTTGACTTATAATGGGGAGGTCGCAAAATTGACCTGACCTTAGGTCACCGATATCAAAATTCCGAGATATACATTTTATAGATACTGTTACTCTTATCAATCGCTGAAAGTTTCAAAGCGATCGGTCACTCGGTGTAGCTATGACAGACATTAAAACTTTTTATGAGGTGAGGTCACTTCAAGTGACCTGGTGACCTGACCTTGAATGACCTTGGTCTGAAATTTTCACAACATGTGTAGAATTGATGCATGATAAGGTATACCAAAAACGGCGGCGCTCCGCGCCGCCGTTTTTGAGATATTCGCGAAAAACCACAAGGGGGGGGGTGTTCAAACCCCCCCCCCCCCAGCAGGGCGCGGGTTAACACATGCAGATGAATTATCTGATGGAGACCTAACTGTGTACCGAGTTTCAATTCAATCGGCCCAACCGTTGTGCCGTTATTGAGGTTGCAATTTTGGGGGTTCTTAAAAAATGTCCAACTTTACCACGCGCCACGTGCGGTGGTTGGCAAGAACGCATGGTGGCCATCACACCACAGAACTTTTACGTCCAAGTGACATTCAGTAAAGAAGACCGCTTGTCAATCGGATGTCCCGTTCCTAAGATATTAGCTTTTGAAGAGCGTTCCCACGGCCGGCCGCTCATACTCAGGATTTTCCCTTAATTCAGTATGAACTCGCTCGCTCGCTGCGCTCGCTCGCTCGTAATCAGGCGATCCGCACTGTCGAACTGAACTTAAGGTATTGTCAAATGTCATCTCTCTAGCATGTCCCTATCAAAAGTTATCGTAACAAAACTGTTGGAGATCTTTCATGACCTGAGCTGGCCTCAGGAGCATTGACCCGCGCCCTGATGGGGTCTGCCGAGCAACGCGGTCTGATGGGGGACCTTTTGGCCCCACCCCCCTAAGATCTCGAGAACCACGCAACATAGCGACAAGCGGTAAACGGCGTTGGATAGCCCCAACGGGGAACTATCTTGTGACCCAATTTCATTGACCTCGGTCTAACCGATCACGTCAAAGGTCAGGTCAAAGGTAGAATTTTCACCGTTTACAGGCATTTCAAGAAATGCGTTGTAAAATCGAGTAAAATGCATTTAATTGAAAGTCATCGATGGGGAAATGTTCTTCAAACACATATTTTGCTATTTGAGGTCACTGATACCAGGTCAGGTCACAGAGGTCAGGTCACTGAGGGTCACAAATTAAAAATATCATGTGGTGCATGTTTTATGGTCCATTTTATATGCCAAATGCGATTATGTAGGACAGTCAGCCCTTGGGGTCAGTTGAGATTATGTTTTGGTGAAGGTCAGGTCAAGGTCAGGTCAAATTAGGTCAAATTTCAAAGTTGATATTTTTGCACAAAATTGGTATCGATTCGATGCAGCTCGTCACTGGGAGTTCAATGATGGTCTTCGTTTTGCGCTACGTGGTCTAGAATTGCTAAAAATTGAGTTCAAAAATTTGACGTCATCAATTTTGAACATTTTTTTCGCTATAACTTGGCCAAAAAAGGAGGCATCGACCTAAAATTTGGTATTTATATCGAAGAGCGCAGGGACTTTCACATATATTCCGATTTTTTTTCGAAAATCAAAAACTTTTGGGAATTTTTTTTAGTTTTTCTTTAAAAAAGCATTTGTTTTTGGTTTTTGGGGGTAAAAATCCCAAAATTTCGAAAATCCGAGATAGCAGTTTTGTAGCGCCGTCTTTTCTCTACACAACCACATAAAGACCTTTAAAATTGCTTGTTAACTGTAGATTTGGTGAGCGTTTCAAGATATTATGTTTTTTGCTCATTTTTACTCGAACAGAACATGACCTCAGTTTGACCTCAATAACTCCTGACCCAATGTGACTTGTGACTTGAAATTTTGTGTCAAGGTGTCAAATTGATGCCCGGGAAGGTACCCAAAATTTGGCGGCGCCGCTGTTTTCTCGCTATTTAAGAAAAACCACAGGGGGGAGGCCAAAATGGCCCCCCATCAGGGCGCGGGTTATGAGGACTCATGGATGGCAAGTTTCCGGTTCAGTGTGTCACATTTACTTGTTATTCGATGTTTGAAAGTGTTAAGCTTGGCTTTCGCCCAAAAGGGGCGCATTCCAATTTCCTCCAATTGACTTAAACTGAACCTGACGGGACGCAAAATGAACCTGACCTTAGATCACCGATATCAAATTTCTGAGATATACATTTTATTTATAAAAAACTCAGTCTTGTCAATCGCTAAAAATTACCCAGCGATCGTCCACTCGGTGTAGCTATGGCGAGCATTGAAACTTTTTTTACTGAGGTAAGGTCACTTGACGTGACCTGGAATCAGGGTCTGAAATTTTTACAGTGGTGGGCACTTCGATACTCCCATTGATAACGATTAACGAATTCGTTATCGACGATAACGTTTTTCAGGTTTATCGTTATTGATTATCGTTATCGAAGTAGCGTTATTGAAGTCAATCGGTTTCGGTCAATCGATAACGAAAACTTCATCAAATAGACGCGAGCGTATTAAAGCGAACAGTTCACGTTCAACATGGAGTTTGAACTGAGATAGCAGTTTTGTAGATTGCACACTGAAAAATTCTATTTGGAATGTCTTTTGGCCCAACAAGCTCTGTCGCCAAAGATATTCAAGTTTTTGTTTGTACGTTTGTTTGTTTGTTTGTACGAGAAAAATAATATTTTCATTGTTCGCCCTCCCTTTTGTGTAAGCAGCTGGGTAATAATGGTGTTGTATGAGCGAATGGATTAAATATTAATCAGAATTTTATTCCCTTCAAATATTTTATCCTTTCGAATTCGATTTCTTTCTTTTTTGAAGTTATCGTTATCGCGTTATCTAAGTGACCGCTTTGGTTATCGAGTTATCGTAATCGAAGTCGCTGACCTCGAAAGAGGTTATCGAATTATAGTTATCGAAGTCCCGGTCGAGTTACGAGTGCCCACCACTGAATGTTAATAACATGCGCAGAAAAGATGTATTATACGGTGTGACAAAAACGGAAGCGCTGCGCGCCGCCGTTTGATATTTACAACAAAAACAAAAACAAATAACAGCACGGTACGGGAAAAAGGAGTGTTCCATGCAACTTTTCACAGATAAGACGCACCACTTAACTTTTAAGCTCATCTTTTGCTAGGGGAGCGGCCTGAAAATGTTACAATCAATGCAGAGGCTGCAAGCCATATGGTTGTACATGTACACGTGCACGAAGCGCGAGGCTCATGACTCGTTATAACAAGACGGACCTATGCAGAGGCACCGAAATCATCTCCATAAAAGATACGAATATACTCAGTACTCACCCTATCGGAATATGGAAAGGAGGTGAATCTCAAGGCTTCCAGCTCATTCTTCATGTCAAGCAGCTGCTGCGTCATCCATGGACTTTTCTTCTTTACCTCAACCAGCTCTGTAGGGACCGAGACAGACGCTATCAAGCACACACCCAATAACAGACGCCGGGCAGACGAGAGAGTCGACAATGAAGCAGCGCGAACAGCAACGGACTCTTACTAGACCTTCTGTGACAGATATTCGAACACAGCAACCCTGCACACAGATATGATAATGACGGCATTTTCGGCTTCAGTGTGCCTGGCCTGCAAAAAAAAAAAAAAAACTCATCGGCGCTCATTCTAAATAGCCGCATATTAGTAAAGACAGCCACCATTTTAGCTTATAGACCTCTTAGACTACATTCTACCCGAACCACCATATACTATCCTCCCCTGGATTGATTCAGTGGCGACCCCCGATGCACTGACCCGCGCTCTCCACCTCCTCTGAAGGAAGTTTTTCCGGTTTGAGCGACCCGGCGCCGGCCGGCGGCGTCTGGCTTGCCTGCTGCACGTCAGTCAGAAGGCGGGGGACGGACGGCTGCCGCCTGTCCGAGTCCATGTGTTCCGGGACTCCGGATGAACTGGGGGTGCTGATTGGGACAGAGGGACGGGTCAGACGCACACAGAAGTTATGTTAGTTTCGATCACTGAAAAAAATTATCGCTGAATCGACATTCATTTATTACGAGCGAGCGAGCACAGCGATCGAAGCGAAGTCTTTCAATATAACGGAAAAATCTCAGTATGAGCGGCCCGGCCCGGCCCGGCCTGTAACGCTTTTGAGAGGCTTATATCTCAGCAACCGCTGGACCGATTGGCCTGCGGTCTTTTTTGCTGGGTAGCCCCATTCCTTCTACACCGTAATTGACTACTTTTGATACATCTCAGTGGCCGCCGTGGCACGTGCCACGTGAAAAGTCAATGGGTGTTCAAGCAGTTTTGCAAAGGTAGTGATTTTGAGAGACCCATATCTCAGCAGCGCCTTGAGCGATTGTCTTGCGGTAAATTTGATAGGGTAGCTGCATCCCTTCTACCAAAGGTCGGATACTCTTGATCTATGTGAGTGACCCCCACTGCACGTGCAAAATACAAAAAGAAGAGGTGCAAAATTTGTTCCCATTTCAGTAACTCGGTAATTACTGGGGCGATTTCGCTGAAACTTGGCATACAGGTAGGCACCCACCAGGTAATGCATTCCCATGTGTTGCGGTTAGGATGCTACTGCACGTGCGCACGTGCAGGGGGCGTTTCCAGATCTCGAGAACGGCTGGGCCGATTGCGCTCAAATTTGGTACACGGTTGGGGACCGGTTAGTAGGGTGCCGTGCAAAAGTCATTTTGGACCTCGTTTGCACGTGCGCACGTGCAGAATGCCGCTTCCAGATCTCAGGAACGGCTCAGCCGATTGCGTTCAAATTTGGCACACCGCTAGCGACCGGTTAGAAGGGTGCTTTGCATAAGCCCGTTGGAAGTACCCTCTGTTGTTGTTGTTGCTCCCTCCGGCCCCCCCTAGGGGGGCGTAGCCAGACGGCTCAGTTGGGCTCGAAAGCCGGCGGCCAAGGCCGCCACCACGCCGTCGTCCTGTAGCTCGGTCACCGTAGGGTGGATTGTGCCCACTCGTGCCAGGCGGCGTCCCGCCAGCGCCGGGCAGCGCAGCAGGACGTGCCGCGGAGTGTCGGCCTCCTCTCGGCACACACGGCACAGCGCGGCCGGGCACCTCACGGAGCCGCACTGCTCGCATCCAGGCGACGGTCGGCGGCCGATCGCCCTTCCGCACGTGCAGGGCTCACTATCTCGCTCGCTCGTTCTTCGCCCAAAAGGCGTTTTACTGGTTCCTAGCTATAATCTTATGAAGTAAAACAAGGTTGAAAATCTGTCAGCATAGCGGCTGTCTATTGTCTAATGATGCTCGAGATTAATCCAGGACGCCCGGACTATATAGGTCATGGGCAGTGCCCAGTGGGCACTCAATATCGAATCCAGGACGCCCGGACTATATAGGTCATCCACGGCACTCGATAACAGCTATCTGAATCGAGTCACTGGAGGAGTGAGTGAACTAAACCAACCATCCTCAAAATGCAGTCAAACCATAAGACACCCGTACGTAGCTCACTAGTGCCTCCGCCGCAGATCCCACTCGAACCCACCTGGCTCCCGGCGGAGTGGGCTGCTGCGGCACCGGCTGCTGAGCAGGCTGACCCGGGGGCTGGACGTACACGGGACGGGGCACACCAGGAGCGGCGTACATCGGCTGGCCGAACGGGGGCGCCGGACCCTGTGAGAGCGGCACAAAGATGTTACAGGGGCGCAATAAGGCATACAATGCGGACAGTCATGGCATAGGAGATGTTTGGAGCCACATGACACAATCGCCATGGACATCCGCGGGGCAAGACAGGAAAAAATGATATTTCAAGCCTGGTTTATAAAAAAAAAATTCTTAATTATAACATGGTCAAATTTTCAACAGAGGTTTTATAATAACTGCCTTATTTATAGGGACACAATATAGGTAAACAAAAGTTTCCGCGGTAAATAAAAAAACCTTAAATAATTTTCAGTCCCTCACTAACCCGCCTTCCCACATCACGATGCCACAAAGTCACCCCGACTAACTCACCGGTGCCATCGGGACGGCCATGCCCGGGAACGGCTGCGGCGGGAAGCCCGGGTGCGGCGGCGCGCCCGCTACCGGCGGGTACGGCATGGCCGGGTAGCCGGGCGGACCGGTCGGCGGCCCGTACCCCGGCGGAGGCGGCCCCGGCGTCCGCGACATGGCCAGCAGACTGCGCTCCACGCTGGAGGGAAACGATACAAATTATTACGTCATGGTGCGGTTAATGTTGACGATCATCGCGCATAACACACCAATTACCTATTGGTGTGTGGCAGTAGGAATAGGCAATCAATATCAATCTGTTTAAAATTGCATACGGACACGAGCAAAAAAAAAAAAAAAAAAATATATATATATATATATATATATATATATATATATATATATATATATATATATATATATATATATATATATATATATATATATATATATATATATATATATATATATATATATATATATATATATACGAAGCAAGCTGATTAGCATTCTCAGGTCGGTCCGCTCCATGCTGCACCACTCACTTGCGTCCCCAGGGCGGCGAGCGGCTGCGGCTCCTGGACCGGCGCCGGCGCGGCGATGGACTGCGGCTCCATCGGCGGCGGCCCGGACTGCGCCGGTGCCGCGGGCTCGGGCCGCGCCGGTACCAGCCCGGGCTGCGGCTGCGCCGGCGCGGGCTGCGACTCCGGCTGCGGCGGCCGCGACTGCGGCGCGGCGGGGTGCGGCTGGGCCGGACGCGCGGCGGTCCCCGCTCCGGGCTGGGGCTGTAGCGTACCATCCGAGCGGGGCTCGGACTGCGGCCCTTCATCGGCCGGGCGCCGCGCGGCGGGAACTCCCTCCCGGCCGGTGAGAGCGGCTCGGCGCCGGGCAGCGCCGGCGGCCGCCGCGGGATGTGCCGGTTGCCACCCCGCCGGCGGCGCGGCCGGCCGCTGCTCGGCGGCGCCGGCTTTGCGCCCGGGTCCGGCCGCGGCTTGTCGCCCACCTCGTCGTCGGAGCTGAGCGGGCTGAGGCTGGCCGCGCTGCTGACGCTCTGCAGGTCGCTGGCGATGGCCGCCGCGCTGGCCAGGCGGGCGTCCTCCTCCTCCAGCCGAGACAGCTCCGGGATGATGCGACTGAACGGCACCGGCCGCTTGCTGGCGTCCGAACCGTCATCGCCGGCGCCATCGCCAGGCGCCTCGCTGGGCTCTGGATCACTGCGCTTCAGTATACTCTTCTTAGGCTTGGCAGCTATGTTAATGCCACCCAATGGGGACACAGACGTGTCTTCTTGCTCCATGATGTTGGTCAGGCTGAGTCTATAGCCAGTGGATGCTCACACAGCAAGGATCTACCACACTCAAAATCAAATGTGTAAGTAATGATTGCAACTATTTTCAAAGCCTGCAACAATGAAAATTGTGATGAACTTCTAGGACCTGCATATTACAAATATAATAGTTTGGAAATAAGCTTATTCACATCATCCTGGAACATAGTAATTAGGAAGTGATTGCTAGACTTCCATCCTGGAACATAGTAATTAGGAACTAGGAAGTGATTGCTACTTTTTACAGGCTTACTGCTTATTTGAATCTTGTAGGCAAAGATTCAAATAAGCATCATCATAAGCAAAGTTACAACTTTTTTTATTTCAGAGAAATTGGATGATGACATTTGACAATAGGTTGTAGCACTGTGAAGCTAACAAGCATTGATCAATGAAATGCTGGGCTGTCACTCATACACTTGAAATTTATCAATTAGCAATGCAACTTACAATACAGCAGGGACATATTTCAAATTCAACCTTAATGCCACTCATTGGACTGAAAGCTTTGATTTAGCTTCAAATGCTATCATTTAATTGCAAAATATTGCAAAACGCCCAAACACTACTGGTAAGGAGCAATTGATGCCCCAAACATCCATGTAAAACACCTAGCCTGGGCAATTCTGTCCTTGCCACGCTCCAGACAAACCCATCCCCATCTCTCACACTTCCTTTCTAGGATGGTGGTCATCCCATCTGACAACTGGTGGATCAGGTTGGGTCCACGACTCCACACCATGACCTGTAATTCCTTTATACAAGTCCCTGGGGCAACTGTTCAAACTTCAAGAGGTGGGCAGAGCAGACTGTCCCAATGCGGCAGCCTGGTTGCAAGGGATAGTCTCAATTCCGCAACTCATTGTAGTCTACAGGTTATGTCCAGCACAGCCCAATGACTATGCCTTATCCTATAATCCTAAAGCTCTGCAAGTTATTTTTTTTTCAGGCCAGAAGAGCTTGCTCCCAACACTACAAAACAAAAATCTCAACATTGACATGACAGATTTTTGTGCAAATTACTGACCTAGCATTGCTCAGTCACTAGCGCTACACACACTAGCGTTGCCCTTATCACCATGAATATTTTAGTTTTTTAACATTCTGTTGAATTTACTTGAAACTTGACCATTTCTTTCAAGGCTAAGGCCAGACGCTGAACGGAAAAAAATGCAGGGCCTGTCCGCACTGCACTGTAACTTCTGATCATGCACTTTCATTGGCAGTCATTCAAAATGAGAAGGGCTTTCGACCTATACTAATAACTACCAAATAACAGGATAAAAACATCATAATTCACCCCAAAATCACGAAATTCCCCACCAGTGAGCGAGCCTCCCACACGACCCACACTGCGTCGGAAACGCCGTAAACGCCGCAGAATGCCTATTTCAAAATGTAAACGAGAAAGCGTGTAATGAAATTTACCCTACGGTTTTGGTGCATTCCTCATCATGAATTTTGCCCCACTCGTGCCGCAAACCCTCGAAAGCTCTGATAATTCAACTGATCTGACGGATTTACAGAGCCCAATCTTCGACAAGCAGAGGTTGTTTGTGTCTGTTATTACTTATAACACAAGGCCGTATAAGCTTATAACAGACACAATCGTCCGAAGGGATCATTTCTTGTAATCGGCCTACACATAATCACGAGCCACGCGACAAACAGTCTCATACGACTACCTCTTTAGGATTCGATGAATAGAAAATGTCGCGGAGGTGACAGGTCACTGTTTATTCTTACTACACTGGCTGTCATAGTTTCTCGTGATATAACAGCTGATCATCTAACGTCAAACGACATGACTAGCATTTCAAAGCCACAAAAAAAAACAACACAGGCAACAACTAGAGCACATCACATTCTATAGCCTTTGCGACACCGGTGACAAGAGCTGACAACAGACAACAGCTGACAACACCAAGCCAACAACCGCACCGGGCCGCGAGGATGGATCGTGGCCATGACGGGCTTAGTCCCTAGTCCTACCTAGCTAGCACACCACAGCCCTGCCGCTAGGCAGTCTCCCCGGCGACATGTAATTAACAGAGAGAAGGGTCTGCAGCTCAGGCCGGCCACCGCTGACACTACGATTTAGGCATTCTCAGCGCCGCGCGGCCCGGTCACAGCGAGCCCTAGCACCTCCCGAGCGGTAATTGGCGGCAATTTGGCAACTATAAGCTCAGGTTTGGGTTAGGTGAAACCGCTCACTTTGGCAGCACGTCGGTAAAAGCTAACTAGGACAACATATTCTGGTCTCACTGGGGAAGCGATGGAAGAGGGGAGATGAAACACATTGCTAACACCGACATGGGGATTATCTTGAGAACGTTAACTCACGGGGATGTCGTTCCGGTCCATGTCTTGCGTACTTGCGCACCGATTTTGGTGGCAAGTTGAATCAGCCACAAATACCCCGTAAAATTTCTTCAGACGTGCCAGGCCGAGCCATGCACCATGGGTTTAGTAAACGGCTACACACAGTTACACCTCGGCAAATAATCATCACACCATGTCCAGAAGCTCCCGGTGTTCAGGGTGCTCTCGCACGCTTATCCAATGCGTTTAACGGTGCTCTTCCAACGTTAAAGTCACATTACATTGGTTTCCCACGGCATTCTAAGTGTTACAATAGCGCGTTACCACACCACGGCCTCGGTGTATTCCGGCTCTCCTGGCTCTGCCGGGCCGCTCAGACGGTGTAGAACTGGGCGGCCGCCGACGACTGCAGCTCGATCTGTCCCATTTTAAACTGGAGCCGCTGTATCCAGCTGAGCAGCAGCTGGTGGCTACTGTGGACCGTCGGCTGCGCGGGCGCGCCCTCCTGCCGGCAGCCGCCGGCCGCGCCGGCCGCCGCCGCCTGCGAGGCGCAGGTGGGCAGCTGGCAGCTGCCATGGGCGGCCGGACTCTGCTGCAGACAGCTGTGACCGGCCGGCTGTGACTGGCAGCTCTGCAGGCGCACACTCAGGTGGCCCGGCAGCTGCGGAGCAACGCAGGGAACAGTCACACAAGTCAAAACCAGACATATCAGCCTTGAACGGTCGACAGAACAGACTTGAGCTCAGACTCACATAGAGCAAAACATAACCACCTTCTATGGCGCGGTTCCTAAACTGCACCGTCCCAGCAGCCACATGCCTACCTTCACGTATTCTTCAAGAAAACGCTACACAACGCTTGTTAGCACTCTTGAACGAATATCTGAATTGAACGACTATCCCCTGTCACGATTATCGATTATTACAATTCATGACAACCACGTCACCTCCTTACACTTACGGTATTTTCACATCATCAACCTGTACAACCACCGTGCAGCCTCACCTGTTCATTGTAGGCGTAGAACACCTGTGTCCAGACGGGGAGAAGGCGGGCCAGCGTGGACGCGTTACACTCGGCCAGCGCCTCCATCAGGCTCAGGAAGTGCAGGTTCACCATCTCACCCAGCTGAGGAAATGGGGGGGGGGGGAGGGTCAGCAGCAGTGGCCGCCTCCATCAGGCTCAGGAAGTGCAGGTTCACCATCTCACCCAGCTGAGGAAATGGGGGGGGGGGGAGGAGGGTCAGCAGCAGTGGCCGCCTCCATCAGGCTCAGGAAGTGCAGATTCACCATCTCACCCAGCTGAGGAAATGGGGGGGGGGGGGGGAGGGTCAGCAGCGGTGGCCGCCTCCATCAGGCTCAGGAAGTGCAGGTTCACCATCTCACCCAGCTGAGGGGGAGAGGCGGTCAGTAACAGTGCCCGTCCCACAGGAAGTCTCTCAACAGCGCTTCTGACCTGCCATTGATATTTTGCGCATTATGTGTGTACTCGAATGAATATGATCTTCATCTTCATCTTCATCTTCGTGTTATCGGGTCAAGAGGCACGATGTTCTGTAGGGCCCGTTCTCGCCGATTTCCATAACTCCAATATATTGAACTTTGAAGCATGCTCTTTCGCACCAGACAAGGACATACAGAAAGGTACCAACAGAACATATAGAAACAAGGTACAAACAACCATAATATTTACGTCCTGCAGGACACTGATTAGGAAAAACTCAATTCAAACAAACTGGCACTCCTCAAATATTTGACCATATCGCCAGCATCCCCTCTAGACTGAAACAAAGCGTGCGCTAAAGTGTACCTTTTCCCTTTCCCACCCTATTATTCCAGCACATACCACGCGTGAGTGCGACACCAGTTGCAGAATGCCGGGCGTCACTTTGGACCAGAAGTCGGCCAGGATGGCCAGCGCGGCGGCGTGCTGCTCGTGCGCCGGCGGCGTCTGCCCGGCGGCCACCACCTCCAGATACATGGTCCACAGCTGGCACAGGATGAACGCGTGGAACAGAGAGCTCATGTGCAGCACAGACGCCTTGCTCTGCTCGGCGAACCCGGCCAAAATCACCTGGATGTGGTCGGCGATGTGGCAGCTGGCGTCTAGGGGCACCGGCTGACACGTCTGGGGACATAGGTGGCACACCACTGTTACAGGTGATACACAGCTGATACATGGCAGCTGGCGTCCAGGGGCACCGGCTGATACGTCTGAAAATGGGTGACGTGATTCGGATAACATAAACGTGATGGGTAAAACACTACACATGTGCCAAATGATTGACAGATAACGCAATGCCAGCAGGAAACCGATTAGACACTAGAAAGGTGTACTGTCGAAGCAGTTATTGCTTACGCTATGGTCTGCGGGAGAGCGGGCAGATAATCGGTGGGATAGAGCGGGATAGCATGCACTTACCACGGTGGCCCCAGCACGGTAGGACAGCAGATACTCACCACGGTGGCCTGCGGTCCCAGGACGGTGGCGTGCGTCATGGCGCCCAGCAGCAGCCAGGACAACAGTCGGATGTGAGACACGCAGTCGATAAACTCCTTCGGACTGAAACAACGGCAGACACACGGCATTCAACGGCTTGAATCCGAATTAGTGGGACATTATTCGATAGCCGATGAGCTTTGAGTAATAAACAGGTTAAAACCGTTCTTGGAAAGGGGGAAAAACGCCGTAAGAGCTAACTTTAGAGCCTCAGCATTGACAGTTCAAAGAACAACGAATCTAAAATATTACGGCACTAATTTCAGTTGTCAAAAACAGAATGAGTCATAGGTATGTACTCTATCGTGTTGTTCAGGCAGGTCGAGCAAGGAGCCACACACGTCATGCAGCTGAACAAATCATGCCCTCTCACCCCTACTGGACGGACCAGGACTACACACATACTCACCCCTGCTGGACGGGCGACGGCGGGTTGTACAGCCAGGGCAGGTAGCGGCTGATGGCTCGGTTCTCCCGGCTGTTGCCGCGGCTGATCTCCAGTGCCACGAACTGGGCGACGCCCGCCTTCAGCACGCCGCCCATCGTGTCCTCGTTCAGACCCCGCAGCGGGCCCGTGCAGTTACTCTGGCCACACATGTGCGAGAGTTGCAAGAGGTCGGCATTCCGACAGAGCAGTGAGACTACCGAGCGGTCCTTGTAAAGGGAGCGATTTAAAGCATAAATAGGAACAACCTGGAACAAAAAAGCGCTGCTAAGTTCCCGTTTCTAGTTGCAGCCTACAAAAGCAATATCTACACAAACAATATTGAATTCATAGTGATGACAATATATACTCAGCTCAGAAATATAAGGTCCAACCCACAACCTGCTCGCCTCACAGTTACACCTCATCCATTTCTCTGTCACCTTATCACCAACTATATCTATCTTACTTTGATCTTCGTGAGTGTGTGCACGTCTGCCAGGAAGTCCAGCGCGTCGTTGAGGTGTTGTCGCATACACTCGGCGGCGCCGGTGGCCCCGGCGGTATCTGTCCCCAGATCGGGCACCATGTCCATCACGGTACTGGGCGCCATCGTGCCGCCCGCGTCCTGGGACGAGCAAAATGGACGGTCAGATGGTCGGAGGGTGGGGGCGAGAAGAGGCATAGGGGGTCAGGAGTGTGTGATCTGGTTCGACTTCGGACCCACGGATGTAAAGATGATGAAATTCAGGCATCCGCAAAAAAAAAAACGAAACAAATGATGCTGATGAATTGGGTGATCTTCCTTTAGGACACTCCTTTACAAAGACCGGTGGAAATAACATTCATCTTAGTCCTTACTACTGACCATGTTTCATTTCTTGGTCCTCGGCCTACCTGTACAACAAAGTGCACCAGCAGGAGCAGGTTGGTGTCGGGCGGGTTGGACTTGAACTTGAGCGCCTGCACGAGCTCGAAAACCACCACCCGGGAGAGCTGCTGCTTCTCCCGCTCCTGAGGGAAAGTACACAGCTCGGGTTTATGATCACATCTGCACCATTGATCATTTGCAGCGACTGACGCTTCAGCTGATGCTAGAAAATAATGTGATACTGAACATCAATCTACAAATATCCATAGCTCGGTACCTTCGCAAGGGTGACCCGTTTTTCGCACCCAGTTCGCACTGACCTGTCCGCTTTGATAAGGAACTGAAAATCGGGACATGACATACTTGACATATCGGCCTGCTAAAACCGCGGACACGACACTACACAATAAAGTACGATCCTTATTAATACGTTAAGCAGTCGCAGTCTCCCGCAGGCTGAGCCAGCGACTGACCCTGCTGAAGACCCTGTTGCAGAGGTGGCACAGCTCCACCAGTCGCCGGTAGTCGATCGGACGGGTCTGCACCAGCAGACTGACCACCTTCGAGAACGGCTCCAGAATCGTCTGCGGCAGCGGACATAGTAAGGTCGATATTGCATATTACATTTATTAGCGAAACAATCAGTCGCTTTTTGTGAAGTTCACCAACGAGGAAATAAAGGTATTGCATTGTAAATCGACTAAAGTAGCTCGTCTCTATACGAAATCGTGTATTTGTGTCCATATGAAAATTTTCATCTGCCACTACCAATTCCCGTGCCGTGAAACAGAGCCCAATGCGCCACACCGCCAATTCCGTGCTTCCATTTCCCACCTTATACATGTTGACGTTGGGTATTTTGAGGACGGAGCACATGATGGCCAGGAGAGAGTCCAGTTCAGGCAGCGCAGCCAGGCAGGGCAGCAGCCGGTGCAGCAGGGCGTCCAGCTGCGATACCAGCGGGCCGTACAGGTTGCCGCCGGCCTCCAGCGGCACGCACTCCAGGTACACGGACATGTTGTAGAGTATGGTCGGCATCTCGTCCAGACACGGTGCCGTTCGCTGCCGGTTCAGGTACTGGGGGCACGGAGAGACGGCGGTGTCACAGGTCGGATCACATTTGGTAACTTTATTGATACATTTTCAAATGCAGAGGACTGCGGCGCAGTTAAGTGCGGTAAATCGTGTCGTCTACCACCAAGGACCAATACGCCTGCTTTAACAAGAACAATAAGAAAGGCAAAACTAGGAATACGACACGCGAACGTGTTAGCTTAGTATGGAATTATCCAGCGCACATTCTAGCGGGCGGGAGCGGAACTGGAAGTTAGACTGTACCGCAACACACAGATGCACTGCGGCACAGTATAACTGCCACTCCACACCAAAAGCGACAGAGTGTAACACGGAGATTCGCGCAGTTGAGCGACAGTTATGAACTTTGCCCGAGGCACCCAGGGTGGAGAGGGTGAGCTGGCGTTCGCCGGACTCACCTCGAGTAGATGGTGTAGCGGGGCAGCCGTGTTCAGCTCGGCAAAGTCGGCCAGAGCCTGCGCCAGCGTCCGGAAAAACGCGTGCGTGCTGTCCACTGAAAACGGATACAAATAGTCAACAGCATGTAAACAAAGGAGTAACTGGAAATAGCAATGAGCCATTGTAAGTAGAATATTAAGCAAGTCACTGCCCTATGTAGGCGATCCTACAAAGGGCGAGATCAACGTAAACGCAGTTTTAGTTGTTTGACTGTTGTTTTGTCAATGATCGACAGCAAAAACAGGAACTAGCTATTTGACAATGTAGCCCCGGGTCTCAGTACTCCTCAGTCTTCACGGAGAATTAATAAATCACCCGTCCCATCCCCTACACTCCATGACCGCTTACCGTCCATATCCGTCTGGAACAGTTTGAAGAACATGTTGTGTGCGGCCAGCCTGTGGAGCACACAGCGCAGGAACTGGCGGCACACGCTGTTCACCGAGCCGGGTAGGCTGTAACTGGACTCTGACTGCCACGGGTAGCGCTGACGGGCCGCCAGACTGAAACCGGCAGACACACGCACCCGGTACACATGAGAAAAAGTCGATCGGCCGCCATATAACAGCAGAGCCCCGAGTTCGACACGATATCAAACTCTTAAATCTGTACCTTTGGAGCAAGCCAATTGGTCGCAGTATGATAGGAGCAAAACACTAACCCTCAGAGGGCGTCATGCTCAACTCGGTCCACAAACCAAATACGGACTATCCCTCTCTCATTGCTTTTTCTCTCCATCCTTCCCCTCTCTCACCCAGACACAGCCCTCAGCATGTCTGGCAGCAGGCATTTCGTTCGTTCATTGGGGTTTACGGGCGCGTCGACTGCGGTGGTCATTTTGCGCCCATAACGCTGTACTGGTAAAGCGGATATAACTGACGAACTGAAGAAGACTAGAACTACTTGAGATACGTTATACTAGTAAAACGAGTATATCACAGGAAAACTGATGGATTGAGGCGGCCAGGGACGGCTCTCTCTCTCTCTCTTTCTCTCTCTGTCTCTCTGTCTCTCTGTCTCTCTGTCTCTCTGTCTCTCTCTCTCTCTATCTCTCTCTCTCTCTCTCTCTCTCTCTCTCTCTCTCTCTCTCTCTCTCTCTCCCTCCCTCCCTCCCTCCCTCCCTCCCTCCCTCCCTCCCTCCTTCCCCTCTCTCACCCGGACACAGCCCTCAGCATATCGGGCAGCAGGCAGGCGGCCAGGGACGGCTCCCGGTGGACGAAGGTGGCCAGTACGACCACGCACAGTCCCAGCTCCTCCTCCGTGTAGTCCTCACGGACCTGGCCGCAGTCCGGGCACCTGGGAGGACAGAGAGGTCAGCGTGAGGAGACGGGCGCCCCAGAGGTCAGCGTACCCCAGAGGTCTTTGAAGCGGAGACATGCACACCAGTTAATCGTAAAACAGATGACAGCGTGGGAGCGACGGGCAGAACATTGGCATACGGGTACAACACGGAGACATCTTTAAATTACGTGATAGGACTCAGTTAGTCTGGGACATTATAATCAGACTTATAGCGAACAATTATCCAGCGCATACCTACCTTTCGAGGACGCAGTCGTGTCCCACGCGGAGGCTGCACTGTTTCATGCTGGTTATGGGCTTCTCCTCGGCTGCCACACCAGTCTTATCTCGGCGCGCCCATCTGTCACACGAGAAACAGGCACAGTAAACTATGACATGCTCGACATGATTGTAGGGTCCAGTGACTACCCCCGAGAGGCATCGCCTCTCATCGCCAATAATTTTCCACCCCACGTCGACAAAAGTTAGTCAAAGAGAAATTCTTCAATTATTCTTCTATTTAGTGAATGTGCTGTTACAACGGGCTCAATTATACCAGTAAAACGCCTTTTGGGCGAAGAACGAGCGAGCGAGATAGTGAGCCCTGCACGTGCGGAAGGGCGAGAAGGTGCTTCCAACGGGCTGGCGCAAAGCACCCTTCTAACCGGTCGCTAGCGGTGTGCCAAATTTGAACGCAATCGGCCCAGCCGTTCCTGAGATCTGGAAGCGGCATTCTGCACGTGCGCACGTGCAAACGGGGTCCAAAATGACTTTTGCACGGCACCCTACTAACTGGTCCCCAACCGTGTACCAAATTTGAGCGCAATCGGCCCAGCCGTTCTCGAGATCTGGAAACGCCCCCTGCACGTGCGCACGTGCAGTAGTACCCTAACCGCAACACATGGGAATGCATTGCCTGGTGGGTGCCTACCTGTATGCCAACTTTCAGCGAAATCGCCCCAGTAATTACCGAGTTACTGAAATGGGAGCAAATTTGGCACCTCTTATTGTTGTATTTTGCACGTGCACTGGGGGTGACCCACATGCATCGAGACTATCCTATTTTGGGTAGAAGGGATGCTGCTACCCTACAAAAATTACCGCAAGTCAATCGCCCAAGCGGCTGCTGAGATATGAGCCTCTCAAAATCACTACTTTTGCAAAACAGCTTGAACACCCTTGACTTTTCACGTGGCACGTGCCACGACGGTCACTGAGATGTATCAAAAGTAGTCAATTACGGGGTAGAAGGGATGGGGCTACCCAACAAAAAAGACCGCAGGCCAATCGGTCCAGCGGTTGCTGAGATATAAGCCTCTCAAAAGCGTTACAGGCCGGGCCGGGCCGGGCCGGGCCGGGCCGCTCATACTGAGATTTTTCCGTTATATTGAAAAGACTCACTTCGCTCGCTGCGCTCGCTCGCTCGTAATAAAAGGTACGGTGGTAGCATCGGCACGAACATAAATATTTGAATCACCCAAGCTTCCCCGGCTCTTTGGACGCCTTCAAGGAAGGGTTATATGTATGTGAGCACGGCTGAGCGGGTGGTCACTGACCGTGCCGTGCGACTGTCGGCCGCCGCCTGCTCCACGGGGCTCAGACCGAGCTTCTTGGCCTTGGGCTGTTTGATGTAGGCCCGGTGGACGGCCGGCTCGTCGCCCGGAGTGGCCGCTATCAAATATGACCTCAGTCAACAGACAGTTTTTACAAGTCATGTCTCGAGAGATCGCTGCTAAAAAGGGTTGGTAGCGCACAGTAACATTAGGTCATTCCAGTCCATAACTTATCAATCGGTATCATTCGCCAGCAACATCGAATCGACACGACACCATAATGATGCATATTACATAACGCCTACTGACAGAAAACCAAACACAACGCCCGATAGAAAAAATCGGATCATTTCCGAAGCGAAACACAATAATAACACACAACACTCACCGTCATCCTCGGTGCTGGCGCTGCTCTGATTGGCCAGTGTCTCGCCAGTGACGTCACGCGTCTGACGTCCCTCGGCTCCCAGCTGCAGCATCAGACGTCCCGCCGAGCCGGGCGCTGGGGGCCATCAAACAGGTCAACGTTATCACTGGAGGCCACCTATCTTAGTCTAGGTCAGAAGGGAGTCAGCATCGAGGTAAAATTCAGCATGGGTCTCTTCACAGACCTCCACAGCGTTATGATCATACAGGACACTACCTAGGGCAATTTTTTTTTTTTTGTTGGGTTAGGCCCTTTCGGTCGAATGAGACCATTTCAGAGCCGGAAGGATGATAGGATATAGGGGGAGACATTGGTCTGGGCAGGCACCCTAGTGAGTCACCGGGGCTGAGCCCGTCCAGAGGACAGGCCACCCAGTCCCAAGGTACTCACTGCACCCGGCTACGGGGTGCGCTCCCTCGGGAGCAGCCCGCATGAGATGACTCCATATCAAAGCATACAAAATCTTATCATACAATCATCAAAACATACAAAATCGTAACATACAACGCGCAAAACCTACAAAACAGGCCGGGTAGGGGACAGTCAAAACATACAAAAGCGCAGCATACAAAATCGTGTCATACAAAATCGCAAGGTACAAAATCGTTTCACACAAAAAGGCAGTGGAAAATTATTGGCATTAATCAAAGTACGCATCATACAAAACCATTTCATATAAATTTACATCATTTCGTCGTCCTTGAGATGTCAATTTTCAGTTGGATCAAAACCTACAATCTCAACCGCGCTTCAAGCGACATCTTTGTTAGAAGTTTGTGTAGTTACGAAATATTCCACTAGATGCCTCCTCTGTCAAAGCACAGCCAAGCTTTGCACGGCCAGCGTTTTTTGCTTGTTTATACAGTGAGCGCCGGTCTCGGAGCGACGGGGCGTCCCGGTGGCGCCGTCGTCCCCCTCCCTCAGACTGGGCAAGGTCTCCCCTCCCTCGGCAGACGGCGCGGCCCCAGAGGAAACGGCCAAGGCCGTGCCTGACTTACACCCCCGCTCTCTGCGGGCCGGAGAACGAAGTTGCGCTTGGTACATTGAGCAGCATTCTGCTCATTTTGACTATAGCTGCCGGAACATAATTCGTAAATTAAATTGAAAACTGCGAAAGAAATTTAACTGACTTAACCCTCGCCCGTATAGGGGGGGGGGGGGGTCGAACGGACCCCCACCCCCATGGTTTTTCGCGAATAACTCGCGTAAAAAGCGGTTGATCGCGATGAAACTTTCAGTTATGTCGAGTCAATCAATTGTACACTTACCCTTAAAAGTTCATGACCCTGTCCCAAATGAACCTTGACCTGTGGCCTATTTTTCGAGACCATGTTTGGCCGGAATCGCGATTCGGCGTATGTCGGCTCGTATTAGCCGCGCGTTTGCAGTATTTTTGCGGTTTCAAGCGTTCAAACATGTGATATGATGTTGGTCCCATGCATTACGGTGGGTGTCAAGGTCACCTGAAGGTCAGGTCAGATCATTGACCTTTGATGACCTAGGTTCACTTCTTCGAGTTCTAGGCTACTTTTTGGAGCTGATTTCGAATTAAGCAACCGTTTGAGCATTTACGAAGTTGTTTTGGTGTCTTCGTAACATGTTACGAAGCTGTCAGTAACGGCTGACACGTACTATGAATACCTGGCAGGACGTCTACTGATTGGCCTGACCTGACCTGACCTGGCCTAAATGCATTAAGACATCATCTGTGATCAAAACTAACACGATATTCGTGATCAGCACCCCGAAAAACCCTCATCAACCTCACTTTACGATGTTCTAATAGGTCCCGATTTTCCAGACTAGTGGGTCATTGACCTGACCTGGAAAGTCAACCAATGACCTAGGACCTTAAATTTTTTCTCGAAGCTCTAGCTCGATCAGGGGCCAAACGGCAAGGGGGGCGGTCCAACGGACCCCCCCCCCCCCTATACGTTCGAGGCTGGCAAAACACCAATACGGGCGAGGGTTAACCCGGCAGTTGCTGGAGTATTTCGCCACACACCACTTGCTGGGTGGGGGTGGGAGAGGGGGGTAAACTTTCCCAGCCCATAGCTCGAGAACCCATAGCCCATAGCCCATAGCTCGAGGCGCAGCGAAACGGGCGAGGCAGTAAACAAAATAACGCTACGAGAGGCTTCTGATAAGTACCTTCAAGTGGAGTTCCGAGGTCACAGGTCGGTTCAAGATTATTTTGAATACCTGAAATTAGGCTTTTAATAGCATGGACTTTAAACCTCGAACTGGGCGTCTCTCGTAACAAACTATGTCTCCAACGGACCCCCCCCCCCCATATACGTTCGCGGCTGGCAAAACACCAGTACGGGCGAGGATTAAGGACTTATGTGTTTGTATACTCTTTGAAAAATCCCTTCCGTGACAGCGTTTTCAGCCGCTAGCATATAATTGGGGGGGGGGGGAATTCTGTTGGATCCCCAATCGTCCAGTCCCTAACCGAACTATAGCTTCGCGAAAACATGAACGTCCTACCGTAACTAAAGGAAGCCGATGGTACCCTATTTTAAGATCGCTGGTCATTAGTTGGCATTTCAATTCGGGTAAATGACTTAAAAGTCAGGAAAATCGTGGCCTATTTTAACTTTTTAAAATGAGGTTGTTAGTGAGTTTTTTCGGGGTTCTGATTTCCAATTTCGTGCTAGTTTTGATCAAAGACGATGCATCCGTGCATTTTGGGTAGGTGGGGCCAGGTCAGCTCAACCATTAGGCGTCACCGCCGACATCCAAATGGGTGTTAACCGCCACCAACAGCTTAGTTACACATAAAGATATGATGTGGACTGTGGAGTTTGTTAATGCAATAAGTGAATGAGAGCTTCACTCCACAAAAAATCGTTCGGGTCGGAGCTTTCAAATTGTATTTACAAAACTTCGTCAGCGAGTCGTAATCGGGTTCAGGGGGTATCGGTCGCAAAATATGTAGCATAGACACTAAAACTATTTCTTACAATGCACAATGGGACCGGAGCGAGAATTAGCGCGACATCGGTACTTTTTCGTGTTTCGTGCCCGCTTTTCACATGAAAGGGATGATAGAATCATTCAAATGGTAGTCAGTGTACTTTCGAAGCAATTCCTGATAAATTTAATTAAATAATCATTAGTAATTTAATTAATTAATTAATTAATTAATTAATCAGTTGACCTGCGTTGACCTTGACTCGGTTCGGTCATGTGATAACCCGGCAGTTGCTGGGGTATTTCGCCACCCACCGTTTGCTGGGGGGGGGGGGGGGCGTTAAATGCCCCCAGCCGATAACTCGAGAACCAATAGGCGCAGCGAAACGCACGAGACGGCAAACGAAAGAACGCGACGAGACGCTTCAGATGAGTACTTTAAAGTTGAATTTTGAGGTCACAGGTCGGGTCAAGGTCAGGTCAAACACCTGAAATCGGGCTTTCAGTAGCATGGACTTCAGGACTTTGCAATGGGCGCCTCTCGTCATAAACTCTGTCAAAACGGTGCACAATCCATCATATAAGGCCTACAAGAGTGTCAGCTTCATGTAGGGGTCAGTCCAGCATAGGTCAGGGTCAAGGTCAGGTCAATCGGGTGGGCACATATCCCCGAAAATCAAAACTGATATTCGCAGCCTGTGACACATGTTTTATGGGTTATTTGGGGCGTAGAACACGATGGTGACATTCATTTTATCATATGTGTACAGTGGATCTTATTAGGATCTCCAGACGTAACTAGATGGCGTTGAGCCTTAGTCGAGTCCATGTCAAATTCAAGGAGAGGTCACTACCGAGCTGGGCCCGATGGGGAGGTGGGCGGGGAGGGGGGGGGGAGGGGGCGGGTGGCGAGGTCACGGTGCGGGTGACCTGTCAAACAGCCTCGGCGCGGTAGGGCACTGCCGTAGGCAAATGGCGCACTCCAGTGTTGTTCCATATCGCGGTGGTGGGCCGGGCGGCCGGTTAGCTTGGCAGCTTGGAAGGAAAGGATAATGAGGCATGGTTTTGCTTTGGCCGGTTCACCTACTCTTACTTATGATGCACCCAGAGTAATGCAAATGTGGCGTTGATAATGCAGCTGGCAATGGAATGCTAGCGAATGCTCCGAGCGCCTCTAGCTATAAGGATTAAGATTATTTATTTTTCCTGAAATTTTCATTGAATATAATTCAAGCACTAGAGAGATCGTACTCGTTCGCCAGTTTTTTGACCGGCTGGCGTTTCTTGCGTAGAGCGCCCTTGGGCAAGTATTTAGGTATAACGCAGGTGATTTTTTTGCTGGTAAGACGCCTTTAGGGTCAAATCAAGCAGTGGCAGCGGAACACCTTTAATGAAGTGGGGGCACTGCCGACTTCTGGGGTCCCATTCTTTCCATGCAACTCCCATAGGGCTAATGTTAAAATGCGGGCACGGTGCCCCGATGCCCCCCCCCCGTTCCGCCACCACATGAAATCAAGTCGCTAAGAGACGATGAGGAAAAGTGGACGAACGCCACCTTTCTGTGCATGAAGTCTCGAGTTATAAAAAGCTAAAAGTTATTTTACGTGTAAGCTAAAAAACAATAAGATCAGTTAATAAAATATTTGACCCGAAATTAACTTCTGTTTTGTCTGACCATGATTGCATGTATGACCCCGGTCCAGCCTGGTTCAACTCGGCTCAACCTGGTTCGGCTCCCCCTTTTTTAATATAAATTTGGCCCGAACCTTTTGAATGGAAGGAATCACAAGGACAGAGTCCCCGCTAAGCTGAGCTTGTTAAGCGTTGAAACCTGCCATCTACCCTCCGATCAAGCAATTCCTGGTCTATTGTAGACTATGGTTTTGAGGTTTAGTCTATGGCAAAATGGTCTATGGTTTAGAGTCCAAATTTTAACGTGCGCACATAGCCGCGCACGGCCGGTCCCCTCGCTGACTTCGCCTGGCAGCGGCCTGCCACCAACCACAACCATACCCGTCAGGAGGCTAAAAAACGTCAAGCACACGTCGTGTTTCGAACCCGGACTTTTGCAAGCGGGCGTGCGCCTTCACCACATGGCACATGGAGTCCAACGCTCTACCGACCGAGCTACCGGGAGTCCGGGACGGACATTTACCTTGGGGTTTCGCCTCGTGACATTGGCAGACGTCAGACACTTTGGCCAAACTTTAGCCGAAACACTGAGCAAGCTGCGCAGGGCGATAGGTGCTCGTAGCGTTGAGGTTGGGTAACCTGTGAGCTGAACGCTATGTCGTGAGTTCGAGTCCCACTCCCGGGTCTGGTTTTATCTAGACACAACCAAAACCTTTCCTTCTACTGCAACACAGCTAAGCAAGATGACATCTTTCCCCAATATCTTTCCCCAATATCCTCCCCAAAAGTCAAAATTATCGACCCGATAAAACCCACCAAAACTGAACGTGCCAAATGAAAAATATCTAACTCAAATAACAGTTTAGAAAAGCCTTATCATATGCATCATGAAAAGCATCATGCAACTATCGACTGAAAAGTTGCATGCTATGAATACGCCCTAGATTTCAATTATCACCATGTTCAACATTTTGGCTGGATGGAACTGACGCTGCCTCTGGCTTGCCCGTTTGTTTGAGATAATGATTCCCTTCAGTCGCGTTCTTGCCGGTTCCACATGAACAGGATACCACCATACCGGAGTGAACGCACCCGCAACCATCATCCCCTCCCCTCAGCAGGGTTGTGCTTGACTCATGAGTCGAGTCAGAAATTTGACTCAACTCTGACTCAAATGAGTCAGATTTGAGTCGAGTCGGATAAAAGGTTGAGCTGTTGAGTTGAGTCAGAGTTGAGTCGGACAAAAATATTAAGGTGTTGAGTTGAGTCAGAGTTGAGTCAGTAAAATAACTTTTGACATTGAGTTGAGTCAAGAACATTTAGGAACATGAGTCAGCTGACTCAACTTTTTAGAAACAATATATAGTATAAGTTTTTCATTCTCCCCCCGCTTAACAACTTACGCCTGGTCCTGCTGCCGGATTTTTTCACCCCCCCCCCCGCTCAACAACTTTTTTATCTGAGTCAATTTTGAGTCAACACACTTGACTCAACAAAAAATTTGAGTCAAGTTTGAGTCAACTCATATTTTCATTGAGCCGCTTGAGTCATGAGTCGAGTCAAGGAAAAAAATCAGCTCCTTGTTTGAGTCAGAGTTGAGTCAGGGCATTCTGAAGTTGAATGATGAGTCGAGTCGGCAAATTTTTTTGAGTCGAGCACAACCCTGCCCCTCAGCCTCGGCGCAGTGGCGGGCGGCCCTGGGCGGCCCACTCCCGGCGCTACGCACGCCCCATGCGCCGTGATAACGCGTCACTCCCCCTCCCTCCTTCCCCCACAATGACCGGTGACCTCACTTCCCTCGGGATTTGGACTCGCCCTACCCCGACCGTAGCGCCACGTGGTGGCTCTGGAGATCTTAAATAGACCCACTGTACGTGTTTGGCTCAAAAAGTTCAATTTAAGAAATGCAAGTATCATGGTCGTGAAGTAGGGGAAGTTGGGGGAACGCCGAAGACTTTTTTTCTGACGCCCGTAGCACGCAAGGTAGACAATATAAGCTATTCTTGTTGGCGTCATTCGAGAGGCCAGTCTTTTGCCTTTCAAACATACCAGGCGCATTTGATGAATTCGCATACCGTTAAGCGCACAAACTAAAAATATCAAAGAAGTGACTTTTTCGGCGTTGCCCCGGACTGCGGGGAAAGCCGAAAATGGGAGAAATGATCTACGGGGAATGCCGACATTGATGTTTTGCCATTTTATCTCAAACTTTATCCAGAATTGATCAAAGCTGACACGCGTTTTAAGAGCTTGAGGACGCGGTGCACACTGGAAGTTATAATTGTGTGATATAATAAGAACATGCCAGGTAAATCATTCCTTATAGGTAACAGGCCGTTGTGTCGGTTGAAAGTGTAATTTGTGTGACTAAAAATACGCGTTGCTATTCTACAGCAGTAAAGTCCACGTAGCGTGCTTTTAACACGTGCGTAATCGCACGTTTTCGGCATTACCCCAGCCTGCCATACTTTCATTTGCAGGCCCATAACTTTTCAACGTGCTGTATAAATTTCAAATAGGCAGCACACTTATGCAAAGACATGCTAAAGATTACTTGACCGAATTGGCCAGACAAACGGTAGCATAATGAGTAAGAAATGCGGCTTCAAAGGCGCATGTAGTACAAGGGAAACGTACCTTGAAAACGCTCTTGGCGCCCTCACAGTCGAAGTATTCCGAATGACGACTTGTAACAAACATGCGATAATTGTAGTCACTTAAGCTTCAGAGCATCACTGACAGGTGGCATCCATGTCTTACGGTTTTCGAAATATCTCGAATTTCGGCTTTGCCCCAACTCCGGCATTGCCCCAACTTCCCCTAGTCACGAGAAATTGCCAAGATTCAGTTCAAGATTTTGGAATATGCGGAGCAATAATCAAAAATCGAAGATAGCCATTTGATTGTTCATGGTATTGGCAGTCTAATGGCGTTTATGGCATGTCTGTATGTCTATTCTGTGATATTATATGATTTTTTGAACATATGCCGTTTTTGGTCGAAAACTCAGAAATCATGACGTCACTAAAACATCGATATTTCAAAAAAATTCCGACCGATTTTTTTTTTTAACTTCGTCACAATAAACTTCAATCAATTCCCTACAGGTATCAAAAATTTGGCGCGCCTGCGGCGCGCCGTTTTTATGCTATGGCCCGCCGAAAAAAGTGGGGGCGTTTAACGCCCCCCCCCCCGCAGCTCGCGGGATAAGATGGCATCACCTGCCAGGTCAAGTCATGACGGAAACGGAAATTCCCATAAGCAAATAATGTAGCCACCAAAACCATGATGGGAATCTGATAGCCTGATGGACTATATAACAAATAAAGTGAGGGTCAGAAAAGTGTATCAGACACTCCGATAGCAGGTACGGATATTTCCGGACAAAACTTAAATATAGTTGGCACTTGGCAGCCTTGTTCGACTCCTAGGAGGATCTGTTACTTCCAGCTTCCGGCCGGCTCGTGGTAACCGCGCACGGCCAGCGCCGGCGACCTGAAGTAAAAACAAAAATGCCCCTCATTTTCGATGTAGCAGGCTGAAGCAGCTAAATTATACATTTTCTGAAAGGCAATTGATCGGTAAAGACCATATTGATAAAAGAAGAGCGCAACCTAGCGGGACGTTTCATATCGGCATTCTAGAATGTTTATAACAGTAAAATTAACTCACAATTTTAAAAGCACCTACAAACTTAACATTTGAAGCGTATTTATATATTCCGTTATAAGTTTTTCTTTCCATCGTGAAGCCCATGGTCTAAACATTTCTTGTTTCATGGTCTAAAGGTTAGACTCCGAAAATATTGATAAAGCCGTCTAATATACATTTTTTCTTACCTACATTAGCTGCTACTTTTCTCCGTACGAAAACGGGTCTACGATGCTTGTCACAGAACTTTGTATTTGGGCTGATGTGGCGCGGACGCTATACACCATGGACGAAAAATATTTGCAGATTCGTGGTCCATGGAATTGGACATTTCTGAACTACGTGGAACAGTCTAACTCAGTTTGGGAAAGGGCGGCAAATCCACCAGTGTCGCGCTAATTCCGGCCGCGGTCCCATCGTCCAATGGGCGGCCCGTCTTTTTCAAGTTCAACCCTCACTGTAACCATCCTGTTGAACACATTTACAATGTTTGCTAGGTTAACCACTCAAAAACTGGTTGGTTCACATATGATTTAACCCTCGCCCGTATTGGTGTTTTGCCAGCGTCTAACGTATCGTGCGTTGTTACTAACGTCACGATTTATATTTGACCTGAGGTCAAATCTAACAACAACACTCGGAAAGGCCTTTGAAAGAGCTGTTGAATGCGCTTTCTGTGGCGCTGTAGCTCTATTGGTTCCCGAGTTATGCGTTGAGTGTTTGGGAAAATGTTGAAATAGGCAACATTTTACCTTTGATGACCTCTGGTGACGTGACCTTTGACCCAGGAGCCGAGTTAGACGGGGACGTGAAAACGCCTCCCCCCAGCACGACACGGAAAACTTAGGCCACCAGCACGGCGTGGGTTAAGTTCGACCCTCGATGTAAACAACACAGCACGATATTTGCTAGCTGAATTACTGAGAAAACTGGTTAGCGTACATTGTATTGAAGATATTTATATTTTCCAAATGTGCTTTAACCCGCGCCCCGCTGGGGGTCCTGGATTTCCACGCCCTGCGGGGGGGGGGGGGGTGTTGAACACCCACTTCTAACTCGACTCCTGGGCCACGTAGCGATTCGCGGAAGGCGGCGTTCGAAAGAGCGCCAAAAATAATAACGAAATCACTTCGGTCACTTTTTTGGTTAGGCTTAAGGTCAGGTCACCACTCACCAGTGGTCAAAGGCAAAATTTCGCCGATTTTCAGGTCAAATGTCGACAGTTTCCAAGAAGCCAACGCATAACTCGGGAACCGATATAGCTACAGCGCCGCGGAAAAGCGACTTCGATAGCCCTATTAACGCCCTTTCTGAATAATTCTCTCAGATTTGACCTAGCGCCAACGGTTTTGCCTGCAGGGGGCAAAAACTGCCAAAATAAACGATTTTTTTGGAAAGTGTTTCTGCAATAACTTTTGACTGAAGCCTTGCACGAGCTTACTTTTACCAACATGACCTGACCGGAAAGGGTCATGTTGCATATCAGTCGATCCGTATCGTCGAGCTGAACACATCCAAAGCGTTTTCATCGCTCTAGCATGCCTCTATCAAAAGGTATTCGCGAAAAACTGTTAGATACTATTCGTGACCTGAGATGACCTCAGGGGCATAAACAGGGGTCTCGGATACTATTTTCATGTTCAATGTGTCTTAGTTTCTTGTAATTCAGTGTTTGGGAGTGTTTATAATGGCTTTGGTCCAAAAGAGGCGCCTTTCAATTTTCTTCCATTGACTTATAATGGGGAGGTCGCAAAATTGACCTGACCTTTGGTCATCGATATCAAAACTCTGAGATATGCAGAGTTTATCTCAGTAGGTACAGTTTACAGCGCGGAGCGCCGCCGTTTTTGGCACACCTTATAATACATCAATTCTACACATGTTTTAAAAATTTCAGACCAAGGTCATTTAAAGTCAGGTCACCAGGTCACTTGAAGTGATCTCACCTCATGCAAAGTTTCAATGTCCGCCATAGCTACACCAAGTGACCAAGCTACATCGAAAGTTTCAATGATTGCTAAGAGCAATAGTATGTACAAAATGTATTATAAGGTGTGCCAAAAACGGCGGCGCTCCGCGCCGCCGTTTTTGAGATATTTGTGAAAAAACACAGGGGGGTGTGGTGTGTTCAAACACCCCCCCCCCCCCAGCAGGGCGCGGGTTAAACACCGAGGATGTACCGTTATGTTAAACGCCATGCGATTGACTAACCGGCGCCGGGCCGGTGCTCGGCTCCACCTGCACTGGGGGGAGGGGGTGTTGGAACACCCCCCCCCTTCTCACTCGGCTCCTGGGCCACGTAGCGACACGCCGTAGACGGCGTTCGAAAGAGCGGCAGAAGTAATGAAGAAATTATATCGGCCACATTTTAGGTCAGCTCAAAGGTCAGGTCAACAGAGGTCACCAAAGGTAAAATTTCGCCACTTTCCAGGTCAAACTTCGATAATTTCGACAAACCGGCGCATAGATTAGGAGCGGTTTAGCGTGCAGGGGCCAAAAACTGCCAGAATAAGTAGATGGTTTTTGCGGGAACTGTTTTTCTGCAATACCTTTTGACTCAAAACATGCACGAGCTTTTTTCAGCAGCATCGTGTTCCTCTCGCCAAGGCGACGCATCGAAAGAACTATAAGTTGACCTCAAAAGTTCAACTTGAAAAATTTACTTTAGGTCAAGGTCATGACCTCATGACAAGGTCATGACCTCAGGTCAATGTCATGACCTGACCAGAAAAGGTCATGCTGCATCAGTCGATCCGTATTGTCGAGCCAAACACATACATATAAGGTTTTTTCATCGCTCTAGCATGTCTCTGTCAAAAGTTATTTGCGAAAAACTGTAGGATACCATTCGTGACCTGAGATGACCTCAGGGACATAAAGAGGGGTCACGGGTACCATTTTCCGGTTCAGTTTGTCATGTCTACTTGTAATTCGATATTTGAAAGTGATTAGAATGACGTTCGGCCAAAAGAGGCGCCTTTCAATTTTCTCCCATTAACTTATAATGGAGAGGTCGCAAAATTGAACTGACCTTAGGTCACCGATATCGAAATTCCGAGAGATACATTTTGTGTATCATTATTATAATTATTGTATACATTATGTGTATTGTGTATACTGTTGTTTTATCAGTTGCTCAAAGTTTCAAAGTGATCAGTCACTCGGTGTAGCTGTGACAGGCATTGAAACTTTTCATGTAGTAAGGTCACTTGACGTGATATGGTGACCTGACCTTGGATGACTTTGGTCTGAAGTTTTCACAGAATGTGTAGAAAAGATGTATGATAACCCGCGCCCCGCTGGGCTATTCAGCCATACGCGCCCTGCTTGGGGGGGGGGGGGCAGATTCTGCCCCCCTGTCTAACTTCCGAACCGATGGTCGTAGAAAGACGGGGAAAACGGCAATCAAAAGCTCTCAACAAGGCGGATCTTAAGAGCCCAAATTTTTTTGCTTAAGTAGGTCAGAGGTCAGGTCAAGGTCAGGTCAAGGGTACAAAATGCAAGTTTCTACAGTATCGGCCTTGCACCGTAGTTGCCGAAGAATGGACTGAGACTGATTGCCCAAAACGTGTTCTTAGACTACCAAGACAATATTCGTTGCATACAATGTCATTCAAAGGTCAAGGTCAAGGTCAGGTCAGGTCAGGTCAGGTCACCAAAAACAAAATATAGAAAAGGGCATGTGCGACACATGTTTTATGGGTTATTTTACTCATAGAATTCAATAGGCACACTCAATAAGTGATATGAACCACCTCTGGGTGAATTTCAGGTCGAGGTCAGGTCAAGGTCAGGTCAAGTGAGGTCAAATTTTGAAGTTGGTTGTTAAGACCTAAAAAGGTGTCTATCTGATGCAGTTTTTCACGGCGAGTCGAATGGTGCTATTTTTGTTTCCGTACGAGGTCTAGAACTTCCAAAAAAATCATTTTTCAAATTTTTTGTGTGTCGTGACGTCATAAAATTTTGAATTACTCCCACATTTTTGAACCGATTCTTCTAAATATTGGTATGTAGGTGCACATAGACCACTTCTCTGACATATATTCCGGTTTTTTCGATACACTCAAAATTTTGGATTTTATAACTATTTTCCCAAAAAGTCAGTTTTTTTAGAAAAAAAATTGGGCCCAAATCCAAAATTTTCAAAAAACCGAGATAGCCATTTGATAGACAAAGTAGAATCACGTATAACGTTTTTTGTTACGTCTTGATTCGTTCAAAAATGAAGATGTTAGCGGCGTTTGAAATTTTGCCGTTTTTGAGGCGAAAATGGCGAACATGACGTCACTAAAACGTCAATTTCCCAAAAATTTTCCGACGGATTTTGCTCAAATTTTCAGGGAACGTGTCAAATTGATTTATGATAAGGTACTGAAAGTTTGACGTAGCTGGCATAACGCGTTTAGAAGTTATTGGCGAGAAACGGGAGGGGGGCAGATTCTGCCCCCCCCCCCAGCGGGGCACGGGTTAAGATGTGCAAAACACGGCGGCACTCTGAGCCGCCGTTTTTTTAGATATTCGCGAGAAACCGGAGGGGTTGTTCAAACAGTCCCCCCCCCCCCCGCAGTGCGTGGGTAGGGCTATGTGACCAAGGATGAAGGTGTTACATACCTATGCACGTTTGCCTCATTTACCTACATATGCACACCCGCCAATATAATAGATTTCTCACGGTCTTGATGCCCGCTTCTCCTCGTCGCCTGCTCGGCACCGGTCCACGCGGCACCCGCAGCGTCTATAGTCGGCCGGTGCAGCGTTCAGAGGTATCGTGTTCCCGCTTGCTCGGAACCATTCCCCTCGGCACCCTCCGACCGCCCGCAGCGTCGATAGCCGGCCGGTGCAGCGTCCAGAGGTATCGTGTTTCTAAGGGACTTAGTGGCATTCCACTCTATTTCCTGGTGGCTTCCAAAAAAACCACTGCCACAGCACCATTACCCCATCTGGTGGCTGACTTGTTACATATCAATTCATCCGGCGTCAACCAGAGGCATTTTGTACCTTCCGATTTTAGACGATGCGATTTTGTATGATACGATCATCTCGTTTTGTAGGTTGCAATTTTGTATGATACGCGTTTGTTTGATCTGCAATTGTACGTTCCAATTTTGTACGTTCTGATCATTGTTTGATTTGCCATTGTACGCTTTACCCATTGGACGGTAAACTTTTGTACGTTGGGATTTTGTACGCTGCGCTTTTGTACGTTTGGGCTGTCCCCTACCTGGCCTGTTTTGTAGGTTTTGCGCGTTGTATGTTGCGATTTTGTATGTTTTGAGGATTGTACGCTGCGCTTTTGTATGCTTTGATAGCCACCCCATGAGATAAAGGAGCCTGTCCAGCCCGGAGGGGGTGGCGGAGTGGAGGAGAAGGATTTCAGTATCCTGAGGATAGAAGTACAGAACGGTGTCAGGTCAAGATCACGGAACACCCTAAGTACCGAGACTCTGATCCTAGAAGTGTGAAGTGAGTCTCCCAGTCTCCTTCCCACATACCGTGGCTCTCCTGTTAGTCTCCCCCACCTACCGTGGCTCTCCTGTTTGGAGAAGACCAGCGAGAGCCGCTCCAGTAGCGAACGCTCGTTCCCGGAGGCTGTCCCGTTGACTGCCGGCTGGTCGGTGGCGCGAGGCACGGCCAGACTCTGAGCGCGAGGAGGCTGCCACGACTCGGCCGGCGACGGCTGCACGTCCAGGGAGGCGCCTGGGGGAGGAAGGAGGAGGGCGCGTGATGGGATGAAACCTATAAGAAAGTCAGAGGGACGATGCGTGGTGCCATGAAACTTGCACAAAGTGATACTAAAACTTTAAACCCTACACCTAAAACAATACCACCATACAAAGTATTGTCATGACTTAGTTAGTTTAACATTCAATATTCTCTATAGACGTGACACAGTACGGGGCAGTGCATTTCCCACCACACAATATGTCCTGCCTATCTCACTCACTGTGGAGGAACGGCGGCGCGGCCTGTCTGCCCGCGGTGGTAGCGGCGGCGGTGGCTGCCGGCGGATGGGACGCGGCGACAGGTGGATGACACGCGGTGGCCGGCGGATGGGTCGCAGCGGACACCACAGTCGGCTGAAACATCTCCAGCTCGGCAGTCTCCTCCATCACACTGTTAGGCACAGAGCAGAGGTCAGTCCAACGCATCAGAAAGCCGAGCACTGTTAGCACTATTGGAATAAGGAAAGACTAGGCGATGGGGAAGTCTGGGAGAACGACAAAGATAAATAGGAATACAGGCCATAACAAAATAAGAAAAAAGACGGGAACACAGCATCCCATAATTGCATTTAAGCACCATGCAAGGAGCGCATATATCACAGACGGCTGTGGCGAGGCGACTATTGAATAACCACCACGGTCAGTACTGTTCAATTGGTCAAGGTTCAATCTGAGCCGCAGCGAGTTGCTTACCTGAAATCCGCCGTCTGTGCCTGGTGACAGACCACCTCAGTCGGCTGAACCACCGTGGCCATCTCTGAGGGGGCCACAGAAGCGGTGACTAGGTCCGAGTTCACAGTGGCCACCTCCGGCGTCAGAGACGTCAGCTGCACGGAACAGCGGTACTAGTCAGGCCGAAGGTAGGAGGTCAGCAGCACGGTACTGCAGCGACAGGACGCGGGTCAGATACATCAGCTACACGGCACAGCGGTTCTGATCAAAAGGCACAGCGGTATGACATGGGTCAGCGTACGGACTGCATACTAACTCGGACGTACAAACAGACGGACAGAGTGACAGCCAGCTAGACGGACGGATAGACGGCCGGATTAAGTGCACAGCACGACCTCACCTCGCTGGTGACACAGACCGACTGTGCCATCTCGGCCACCCCGAGTCCGGTGAAGGGGCAGCTGTCCACCTGGACGGGCTGCACCGCCTGCACGGGCGTCATCTCCTCCAGTGCGTCCAGCTCGACCAAGGAGTCCTGGGGACGGCAGACATGACAACACTGTCACGGGAGGGTCAACTCCAATGCGAACGAAATGGTTAAAGGGCGTCCAGCCCACACGAGCGTCAGGGAGACATCTCGCACACTACTGACCACGGTCTGTAACTTCTTACCATACCTTGAGCTGAAACAGGTCGAGGAAAGGCATTCTATATATACGGCGGAATTATGACTCATGTAGTGCCAGTCATGGTGTTGGGACTTACACAGAAGCTCTGATGTGACGAGGGCGTCTTGGGAGACTCTGGAATGGCCTCCAGCTCAGGCTCAATGTCGTTATCTTCGCTGCCGTAACTGAAAACGAACATCATCGGATGTCAGCCTCGCTTATTCTTCGGAAACCAGCAATCGTGGCAAAATGTTGCGGACTGTAGAGAATATTCGTTACAAAATGTATGAAAGTGGTTAAACATGGGGTGATACGAAATGGGCCGTGGACTTCCTGAGACATAGTTGAGACATAAGGATGTCAAGTCCCGATCATCTACGAAACGGCACGTTTTCCCCACTACTCTGAATGTAGCCCACTAGTCCGAAACTGCCTGTCCCTCCCCGTCACAAGGCAAACCCATCCGTTCGTCACTCTTCCCAGCTCACCGGAATAGTCAGCCCACCCGTTTGACTCAGCACGCTCCCCGCTTACCAGGCGGTCGGGTCGGGTCGGCCGCGGCGCCAGTCCTCCCCACCGACACTGAAGGACGGTGGTCCGGGCGCCGAGGGAGGCGGCGGCGGCTGCGGCACCAGCTCAGGAGCCAGTGTCGGTCGAGGGGTCACCGGTGGGGTCTGTTCAGCGGGGCCGGGAGGCGAGCCACCGACGCCGCTCGGCTGCAGGGAGCCTGTGGACACATGCGGCCGGTGGAGATGAGAATGCAGCCACCAAGAGAGTTCGATGATAAAATGTTCAGCTAACTCATTGAATTGAAGCCGAAACATAAAATCACATTGATGATATAATAGAGCTTGCAGGCTCATCGCAGCTCTAGGCAGTCCACACTCATAATTCACGGCTTTTAAATATACGCAAATAGTGGAGCAAAAACTCAGCATCCTCGCTACATAGCCATTGGGTTTAAATACAAGTTTCCGAGCCAAACTAAGGTCACCACATTTTGAAATCCCATTACCATTCATCACTACACCGTCATCCAAAGCCATCTTCAAACCACACCGTACCCACCTATTCTGCTGAGCGGGGCGGCGGCGGCTGCGGCGGCGGCCGGCGTCTCAGCCGGCGGTCGGCAGAGGTGTAGCGTGTTGAGCACTATCTGACAGAGCGCCAGCAGAGGCACGCTGAGTCCCGGGTCGCCGTACTGGTACTGTAACGAGTCCGAGCAGCGAGCCTTCTGTTGGTGTGCCGCAACGCCGAAAAGATGGCGGAGGCGACGATTATGGTGGCGGCGGAGAGAAAAGCGGAGCCAAGACGACGACGTGCGATGCAGAAGCGATGTACACCCATTGTCCGATGGTGCGGTGGCAGCAGACGATGGGGTAGGTAGGCCAGCGGCAGCCGGGGAAGCAGTAGCAGTTGAAGCAGTAGCAGCGGTCGGGGTAGCAGTAATTGCAGCAGCGGCAGCACAGCCGTGGTAGCGGTAGCAGCCGAGGTTGGAGCATTCCAGAACGGCGGCGACAGAAGTGGCGGCGTGGACAGTCGGAGCGGTCGCAAGCGGAAAAACAACATGTAACGACACGTAATTAGCACAGGCGGGCGACAACGTGGCGACCAAAAGCGGACGCGGAGGCTGCAGCACCTGACGTCTTCAATCAGAGCTCAGCGTTCGGCAAAAACAAAGCTGCTCCCGTTCAGTATTGACGGGTAGATATAAAGCAAAAAATATGCTGCACAAGCACAGACCGCAAGAGAAAATGGTCTTGGAGAGAAAATAGCTCACATAAATGCTTAGAGTAATGCCATGTCACAATACATAGAGTAAAAAACAAACATACAATATCGACGCCATACACAAGAAGTCAAACAAGTCAGGCAGGCCGATATAAACAACAACGATACAAATATCTCACAAAAAGACGAGTTACATGCAGCAACAGCAGATGTCTCTGTTTCAAGCGCTGATAGTAACAAACCAGCTGGCTGGCAGGTTTCAAACACCCCCTTATGATAAAAAACAGCTAATTGGACTCGAGGGCAAATTTTAGTTTGATCGACACGGCAAATGATTTAAACTAGAGTGTAAAAACCTTAAACGCCCTGAAATAGCCATGATTTTGGCTTCCACAAGAATGTAAAATTAATACCACACTATTTAATACCATCGTCTACTTTTGCAACATATTCTTTATATAGCCCGCAAAATCAGTCCTACCTTCATCCATTTACTATAGCCTAAATCAATGCCCTCCTCATGCAGTCTAAAATAGGAGAGATCTGCAGTCTGCACCCCATCCCTACTGTCCGCCGCACCTTGTACAGAATGGTGAGCAGGGCGGCGAGCCAGTCGTGTCTCTGGCGCTCCTCCAGGTGCCAGAGGCTGTAGCTGGGCCGACCGGGCGCCACGGCCGCCTGCCGGGACGGTGCCGCCGCGTACAGAAGGATGGGCAGACAGAGCGGTACCAGAGCGCCGCCCAGCGGGAAGTTGTAGTCGAGCACGTGCGTCAGCTGAGACAGGAACGCGTTGAACGACGCCTTCGATCTGTGGGCGGCGATGTGGTGGCGGTCAGCGGGGGGAACGGTGTGGGGTCTTACACGTACGGCGTGTCTCCGACCAAGATCGTCCAGCTAGGGCTGCGGAGTCGGAGTCAGAGTCACCGAAAATCCATAGACTCCGCAGACCTTCCAGGGCTGAAGAATAGGAGTCGGAGTCGGAGTCGGACAGAATGGACAGTTTTGCCCAGATTCGGATTGGGGTTCGATTTTTTGAAAGCTGGAATCGGAATCGGAGTCGGACTCTGAGTCATTGAAGATCCATCAACTCCGCGGCCCTGCGTCCTGCATTGTGTTCGTAGAGACAAGCTAGACAGCCTTGGTAAAAGAACTGAGAACACCAAAAGGCGTACTAGCAAATCCGATTCTACCGTCACCACTCACCAAGCATTCCCCATCTTCTCCTGCAGGTTCGGCGACTCACCTAAGCCGCGCCGGCGACATGAAGAAGGTCTTGTCGGTCTGGTTAAACCCAAGGCTCATGGCCAGGTGACGGAGGGCCATCTGTTGGCTGCGGCACTGCTGCTTGTCGTCACCGGGTGGCGCCTGCAGAGCAAGCCGAAACGTCAGCGGGAGGACGGTCAACATGACGCTGACGGTGGCGGTTGGATGAACAACGGGCAATGTATAAACAGGATTTGGTATCCACATTTAGGACTCTCTCATGACCCAACTATGCCAGCGATGGCCTGGTCGGTTAGTTGACCAAATTCACCACTTAATGTAGTCACGAAACACCAGCGGTTCTGAAAAGCACACGAAGCTCGGCCTATTCGCGGGCGATTCGCAATGACACGCCTGTCGATCCTACCTGGTCGGGCCGCGCCATGAACTTCATCAGCAGGTCGACCAGCAGGTGGGTGGTCTCCCTGTCCCCCTGGTCGCTGTCCATGTTGCGGTAGACGAGGGGCAGCGAGTCCCAGGCGCCTGCCGCCGGCGCCGACGACTTGCTGTTCTCTGAGCGTGCAGAAACGTATACAGAGGGAAATTGAGACAAAATGGACGTCAAAAAGCATTATAAGGTAGAATCTTTCTCAGTTTACATGAATACAATTTGGCGTAAGAAAGAAGGCGATGGGCACATTGGATTGCACATTGGTGCCAATTGCACATTGGAACATTCTGGATGGTCACTCTTTTGATAAAACGCTGAGTATATCGACCCTCAAATGTTCAAAGAGTTGTGCATTTCCCACAAGGGAAATAAAACAAATAATTAAACCTGGGGCACTGGAAACATAGATAGCTTGATAACTTTCATCTCACTCACCCGGCGCATGATTCATCTGCGAAATGCCGAAACGAGACGCCTTTCTGTTCAGTGCCGGGGCCGAGGCCTGGCGCGGATAGGTGTGCTTCAAAATGTCTGCAATACAACGAAATAGCATTAAAGCCGGTGAAATGACAAGTTGTGGCAAAGTTACGTGTACGTGTACGTAAGAGGTGAGAAAAACACAAGGAGATGCTGTTTTTTTTTTTGTCTACGTATCAGCCTGGATATCGAAGTTACAATCGATAATATGAGATAAGCTCATCTTAAGACTCATCTTAAGCTCATCACATACTTATAAACTTCAATAAAGAAAACGTGACAATATCAATCGTACAAAACACAACACATGGAGACAAAACACAACACAGACGGCAAGATATACATTGCACGGTGCATATTTACAACAATTATAGCAGTCATCGTAGTTAGTTATCGATGACAGTTCCTTTTTTACAATCGTGCAACATAGAACAGAGCCTCATTCCTGAGAGCATAAATACAGCATAAGTGTAAAGGAAAGACAATCATCTCCGCCAGCTAAGGAGTCCTTCCGCTCTTTTGTAAGGACCATTGAGAGACATTGCGAAAATCCAGAGTAAAGATATCGGGACTAAAGCCAGTCGGGTAAACACCGTGGTTTCATCGGCTGCCGTCCTGATGGCAGACTCATCCATGATCCCACCGCATCGAAACGGTCCCTTCGACGTCAGCCCGAAGAGGTGCACGGCTCACATACTCGGTGGCCGTTCATTGATCCACAAAAAAAAACAATGCGAAGGAAAGTACTTAAAGACTTTTGACTCATGTCCTTTGCTGCAGCTGTCACTACTCACAACGTAAATAAAACAACACATTCAGCTCGTGATCCCACAACAGCCGAACACATCAAACCAGTACATATCCACACCGACATGCTGCCGCGCCTCCGTGTCACCTGCGTACCGTCTACGACTCTGGGTGCCGTCGTACCGTTTTTATCTGGCCGCGGTACGACCGCCGGCGCAGACATGGCCCGCTTATACGGCCACTTGGCGCCGATGCTAGAGTTGAGCGTGCGCCGATGGCCGGGCCCTGAGGCGGCCGCGGTGAGCGCCTCGTGCGCCCGCGTCAGCCGGCGGATGTACGCCTCGCTGGCGGCGCCGTCCGCCTTCAGGTCTGGAGAAGAGAATTGGCGTCATCGGTGGGTCTAATAGACCCGATAAATGGCGACACGACATAGTAGGAAATAATTTGTTGGGGAAATGATTTCAAAGAGAACTAGTAGAGTGACTGATAGTTCGAGGTTAAGCATAATTATTGAGGCGCGAAGCAAAGGCATGTGAACCTGCATCCCAGCAACTGGGCTGATATATAAACCATTCTACGCATTGAGCTGGAAGATCCAACAATCGCAGTGACTGAAGTATTTATAGATCCCCCATCTCAGTTCCTTAGCAGGTAGATAGCTACTGACAGATACACTGAGATGGCACTGTCACTGCTGGCGGCGGGCGGCCGGACGCACCTTTAGTGATGGGAATGTCCCCGTGTCGCTCCAGCCGTATCTGTGTCTCCAGCACCAGACAGTCGAAGCGACTGTTGAAGAACTCCCAGGAGAGAATGCCGCGCGTCGGCAGCAGGTTGAAGAGCTGCAGCACCGTCTTCAGCACCAGCGGCCGGTCCACGATCACCGTGTCAAACTGCGCCTCCAGGCACATACAGATCGTCTGTGGGGCGCCAGAGCGTGTTTAGCTGCGCCTCCAGACACATTAATGGTTTTCTTGGTCAGACTCAGTGCCAGAGTTCTTCCCTTCCTCTAGTGCCACTCACTTTGCTGCCCAACCAATATGCTGCCTTTGACGCGACATAGGTATTTACCCGCATCGTTACATTACAATACATATATCATCCCTTCCCCCTCGAACTGACAACCCAGCACCCACCCGTATGCCTCCGTCGGGGATGGTCTCCATGTAGAGCTGCACCTTCTGCGCCACGGCCGCCGACAGGTCGTCCACGGCGTGTATAAGGTACGAGAAGACGTGAGCCAGGGACGGCTGCAGCGCCGGGCCGCTGCGGCGTACCACGGACGGCTCCAGAAACCGGGCCAGTACCGTGGCGCGCTCCACTGGAGGACGGGGGAGGGGCGGGGTGGTTAGAGGAAAGTAGAGGAGGCTTCAGCGTTCCGGTACCGCAATTAAAGCGTCACAACCAGACAACACATCTCCAAACACTGCTTATGTCAGCCCACTCTCAGCGACTTTCGGCAAGTTCCGACCGCGACCGGCTATCCAGCCAAAACACAACTCCAGCGCGAACTGCACAGCCGAGGGATGACCAGTGCCTCATTCACCGTCCGCCTCCCTGTATCACTAAGAAATAGCCACCGAGACAGCCTGTCTCAATGACTAAGTCTCTCACTGTCTCAGCGACTGTCTCAGCGACTGTCTCACTGTCTAACTCACCGGCGGTGAAGCGGACCTTCCAGTCGTCGCTCTGGAACTCGTTGCCGACGATCTGCCAGAACACATCTGCACCGCAGGGCAGTGTGATGGCATGGAGCAGCACGGGCACGGCTATCTCCGGGATCTGGGAGTACTCGGCCAGTAGCAGGTCCCACAGTCTAGGGAAAGGGGGGGGGGGATAGGGAACGAGAGTGTCATACGGCTGGATACGGTGTGATTTGTCGTTGATTATTGTAATTGTTGCGAAAAACATCGTGATTAAAATTAGGAATATAAACGCACCATGAACAATCATGGTTACGTCATGATACATCGCCATCAACCATGTCGTTTCTACAAAGCAGACTATCATCTGCTATGAATAAAACGATTCAAAGAAAATTATAGAGGAAGTAATAATAACACGAAATTTGGGATGAATCGAGAAGTGAAACAGACAGACAGATGATACTCACCAGACTCAGATGCAGCAACAAGACAAACTGAAAACAGATGTCAGAGAAACGTGAAATCATGCGCCATAGATATTTTGAAAATAACAATGACAACAAACATTAAACGAAAGCAAAGAGAAATGGTTTATCTAACATTCAGGCAGAAATAAATAAAATGTAAGACATTGAAACAAAAATTCACATTAACAATAAAGACGGACAAAGACTGAGAGCAGACTTAGAGAACACATGCGTATCAAGCAGAGTTTGCAGACACGTCCTATGATACACAGCGCGGAACTTAAAACTTTTTCTCCAGAATCGGCCATTCCAAAACTGTAACTGAACACATCAATACACCACTGAGCGCAGGCGGCGGGTGGATCGCCCCGCAGCGACTCGTAATTACTGTTTGATGACGAGGTTCTCCTGACACCAGATGTGGAAGCCGCGGTGGTCCCTGGCCGCCCGCTGCAGACAGTCAGCGTGCAGCACCAGCAGTCGCAGACAGGCCAGCAGGTGCGAGGTGACGTCCTGGTCGTCACTCTCCTTCATACGCTGCGCAGAGGTGGGGTCAGAATATGGTAGCTCTGGAGGGCTGGATATGGTAGCTCTGGAGGGCGACTTTGTCAGCGTGTCATAATCGGTATCGGGCTCTGCAGGCCTGAACCCGTATACGACACGCTGATGAAGTTTTGTGAATACAATTCGAAAGCTCCGACTCGAACGATTTATTGAGAACAGCCCTCAATAGCTTATGATTTTGCTACAAGTATTTTGGGATGCAAGAATATACGCATCGACTAACCAACAATTTGTAGACAATACCGTTTATACAGCCATATTCTTCAGTTCGCACTTCGCAGGGAAGCAAAGCACGAGGAGATTATTCCACTAACGTTCAGGAGTCCGTAGAGCAGCTGCAGCTCGGGCGGTAGCTCGTCCACGGTGAAGCGGAACCGGCCGTGCGAGGTGGTCCAGAAGTTGTCGCCCTCCTCGATGGTGGGTACCAGCACGGGCTGGTCGTTTTCGCCCACCAGCCGGGCGGCGCACACCTTTACCTTGGCAACCGCTGCCGGACACACGGCCGGGAGGTCACAGGTCAGGTCATGAAAGGGTTGTGGACGGAGACGGACAACGGATGAGTCACGAATTAGTCACGGACGAGTCACGGCCGCATCACGTACGGATCAAGGACGGGTTACGTGAGAATACTCATCACGAAAGAATTTAACGGGGAGATAAGGGCGGTAGGGATAGGAAATGAAACAAATCGCCGAATCACGCCCTCACAGCCAGGCCTCTCACCGATGTCATCCTCTGATATGGTGACGGCCTTGGCGACGGCGCGCACCACGCGCTCGGCGGGGATGCTGGCGGCCACGTCCATTTCAGTCACTTCCTCTGTGGCCATCATGACCTGAGACGCGGGGGAACGGGAGGGTTAGCATACGGTGGGGAAGCGACGGCGAATAATCCCGAGGTTTTGAATGTCTCTGTGAGGAGAGCGTTGAAGGTGAGTTTACTGAGAAGGAAGAGTTAAGATACATTTGGGAGTGGCGCTACTATGGGCAAGGTAGTTGAAACGGCAGCGGGAATGTTCGTAACGGCTGCATGCCGGCAGTATTGAGTGCATGTATGTACGGTGTTGAGTGGTATATGGCGTGTTTTGACGCAAGTACTGTTCGACTACACGACTAGCGTGACAGACCAATGAGCTGTTCAGTACACAAAGATGGTAAGGTGCTGCAAAGCATGTATTCTTTATACTGACGGTACCTGTGACGGCTGTATGACATGTTGCTGCAGCCCGTCCATCGAGATGACGTGCTCCTGGACGGGCGCCACCGGCTTCTCCTGTCCGTGTGCGGGCGGCTCATCAGCGTGGACGGGCGCCGGGGAATCCAGGCCCGTCTCCACCACCTCCTCACTGATCTGGGGGACGATAGAGATTCGATGAGAATGAATGTCTCAGAGACGGAGAGGGGTCACGCGGGTCACGCACGGTTGCTTGAGTCAATCACGGTAGCGACCACTTTTCACAGTGATATTCCTAATTCATCACCGCACAAGACCTTCGACGATGGAAAACGATGAAACGACGAATCATGTTATTGACATGACGTCTACGATAACATCACGGTTATATCAACATACGACAGCCAGGAAGAAAAGGGTGCTGTGCTAGAACTAGGCTGTGTTCACCTATTGAATATCATCTCCACTTCAATGAATACCTCCTATTCCACCTCCCTCCCTCACCTCCACGGATTTGACGGTCTCCTGAGGACAGATGTAGCCGAGCAGCTCCCCGGCCAGCTGGTAGAGCTCCAGGAGCGCCTCGCAGGCGTCGCACTGCTCCACGCGTATCGGCTCGTCCTTACTGTTCTCCCGGTATGTCTGAGGGTGAGGACCGCCGACGAAAAGTAACACACACCTGCAATGTACCGATATATTTATCTGAACTGTAGCTGTAAATCGCTGACGCGATAGCGCGATACTATTTTGCGATCACGCTAAGTAGCACGACGCGAGATAATCCAGCACTAAAAATCAGATGAAATTTTTACCTCTACGCAGTCGCGATATAGGCATGCAAGTAACAGTATCGATATGCATGTGAACAATACCAGGTCCAATGACAGCCTGACCTTGTCCCTTTAAACACGGCCCGCAGCCGGTCGGCCCTCAGCGCCTGCGCCCGTGTGCAACACACCTCCAGTGTGGGTGTATCCTCCGGGTCGCAGGTGTGTTTGCCCTCGGTGGGCGAGGACAGCATGGCCTTCAGCAGGATGACGGCCTGCTGCGACTGGCCGCCCAGCAGGCCCTGGCTCTGCGGCACGTCCTGGATCTCCATCTGTCCAAACGTATCGTAACCGCAGGTTGTTTGAAAATTGACAAACAATATTCGTTATACGCTGAACAGTTAACCACACACACGGACACGGAAGATACGTACCGCCCCCTGGACAGTAACTTAACCACGCAAAACGGAGACGTTTTATAATTTAGCATTTCGATCGCTTTAAATTCGTAATGAATCGTATTAAAGTTTCATGTTTTTACATAAAATACTCCATTGCTGAACTAATCCTAATTATATTCCATATTTCGTTGTAACATAAGCGACCGTCGTTCACACTCCACAGTCCGCCGGTCCCGCCCGTCCTCTGACCTGTTTGAGGAGCACATCGAGCATGAGGAGGTAGCAAGGCACCACGAGGTCGGCAGTATCCACCGTGTTCACCGGCACCTCCTCCTCCGGCATACAGTCCTCACCAGAGAGAGGCGAGGCCGCGCGAGACTCACTCTGCACCACCGGGCCTGGAACGCGGCCGAACGAATACACTCATACCAGCGGCGTGAGCAGACGGGCGGCCGGGCACAGTGGTGTGGGGAGATGGGCGGCGGGCGAGGTGGGTGGTTAGGGGGGGGGGGGGCGAGAGAATTATAGCGGGCTTTGGGTCTGGGGAGGGATGGTTCACGTTGCGCACTCTAGCGCACAATGTGAAAGAGCAAAACAATGCACAATGAAACATTTAAAAGAGTCCTAAATCAAAACATAACTCGGAAAAAAAGCGTCAATGCCATAATTTGCACTCTAGAACAGGACGCGCTTAAAAAGGGTAGCCACCCAGCAGATTGTAATAGATCGCCGTTAGCTCACCTAGATCGCTGTTGACCTGTGACCTGATGGAGCTGACTTTCCTGGACCCGGCGCCGTCCTTGGAGGCCTGCAAGCACCTGACGCCGGTCCGCAGCATCTTGTGCAGAATCGGCAGTGGGATGGCGATGTTGACCATCGAGAGAACCTGGCGGCAGCGGGATGGGGGTGTTGAACATTGAGAAATATTCTTATCTTCAGCGGGATGAGGATTCTGATCGGTGGCCAAGAGGAGGGGGTAGCATGGGTAGAGTTGGAGGGAGGGATGAGATCGGAGCTAAGAGGTTGCAATTCGCGATGCATTCATCACAACACCAAAGTTGGCTAACTATCACGCTGTACTTGGTCCGCCTGATAGCCTCATAGTCTGATCAGTCACCAAGGGCGTCCGTTCTCCTGTATTTACCTGCAGCCAGGTGAGGGCCTGCTCCTGGACCCGTGGCGCCGTGGAGTGGAACCGTACCGACACGAACTGGTACATCTGATCGGAGTCAAAGCCCAGAGGAGACATGTCCGGGTCCAGCAGCTTACTGCAAAACGAGTCACACGGACGGTCAGTGTTTGCGGAGTGGTAATTGAACTAAGCAGTGTCAGATTCTGTATCTCGCAAAGGAAAACTTTGGGAGAAAAACCAAGCGTTGAACACTTCATCCTTTTAAAAGATAGTTGCCTTATGACTGAACATCATCATAAGAATACATCATTCCTATCACCGTTCATTGCTGGAGTTAGCAGCATGAATTGTGGAACATAACAAATAGTTTTTCGTTTTTCTCCCCAGCTGCCTTTCGAGCTTTCCTAATAAAAGCCACTCATGCGTTTCTGTCATAGATAGTGACCTTTTTGACGTTATCGACCCACCTGAGTATGATTTTCAGTTCTGGCAGCTCGTCCTCGGGCACGTCCTGCAGGATGGCCTCCATCCAGTTGGGCATGATGTGGTTCCACAGCTCAGCGCTGATGATGTCGTACGGAACCAGGCAGAACAGGCGGTGGAAGCCCTCCTGGATGTGCTGCGTCTTCGATACCAGACCGTCCCTGGGAACATAGCGCAAAACATCAGTCATCACAGGACACGGAGTCACAGCATTTAGCTCTGGACATATCTCACCTGTCGTTCGGAAATGCTACTATTTCTTTTTTTTTTCGAGGTTCCATGGGGCGAAATATTTGGTGCAAAACCAAAGCACTAACGGCATATGAGTGGTAGTGTCTAGTGTGTCATCGAAATGTACCCTGTGGTAATGTGAAATACAAAAACGTCTGAAAAAAAAAATGCTACTTGTTACTACTCATTTCATTTAACAGGAGTGAGGCTACTTCGAGCAAGCAACAACTGCAATAACTGACTAGTGCAGCTCACAACTTACGCATAAATAACAAGACCGTGTGCATTTCGTTGGACCTCTTTGGGGTAAGCATGATATAGGGGCAGAATAAATACATCGCATGGAACATTATAATATATTGAACGCAATCATGGCTCTAATTTTCTTTCGGCGGATGCTTTGACTCCGCCCAGTAACTCACCAGTGGCCGCCGACTCTGGCGTACTCTGGCGGCCGCGGCAGCAGACACGAGGCGAACGTTTTGAAGTGGTCGGCCAGGATGGCCTGCAGCCAGCTGTGGATGTACTCCGACTTGAGCAGCTCCAGCGCGCCGCCAGTCTGGTCTGTGGACGGGCGGACGGTCCGTGAGAAGAAAAAAATCATGTGCCGGAGCGATGTCTGCTCTCAGTCTCACAGCTGACTAGATGCGAGACCGAGGTACGAGATAAGGAGTCGGCATATTCTTAATATCGCGATCCTCTGTCACGCAACAAAACAGTTTTTTTATAACTTCCCTGGTACGAATGCCAGTTTTTTTTTCTCACGATACTCTTGAACTCTTCTACACAGAAGCAATGCAAATGCAGCGAAATGTTGCCAAAAGACTCGTCTGCACTCTGCAGTTTCAGACGGTGACAGTTCTTTCTCGATAACTTTTACTCTTGAATTTCGTTAAATTCAATTAAAAAAGCAAGGTGAAACAATTTAGCCGGCTATGCCTGCCCCCGATCTGCGAGCCGCCAGAGTCCCCGCCGTACCGTCACCGAGGTAGGCGGTCGCCTCGAACCAGTTGAAGAGCGCGGCCAGCAGTCTGGCCAGCGTCTGCTCCGAGGTGGTCCGGTCGGGGGTGCAGAGGTTTACCAGCAGCCACACACCGTACCGGGAGAGAGAGCGACGCTCCTCGAGTGAGGGACCCTCCTGCTGGGGACACGGGGGTGAGAGGCAGTTTTTTTTCTGAAGAGGAGCATGATGGCTGTGAACCACAGAGACAGGGAAAGAGAGATGGAGGAACAGAGAAAGAGAGACCCACTCTGGTTTGAGAAAGCTCTACTCAAAACATGGCAAGCGACGGCGACGAGCCCTTCACACAGGTATGCGCGGGAGGTCCATGTTGAGCGTCGCCCAGAACTCAAGAGGCCGCGCACTTAATGAGCACCTGAATGAAGCCCTCACAGTGTAGTGGTCAGCACGGCTGGTGCGGTTTTCACCTGCTGGGCGTCGTCCAGGAGGCCAGCCCGCGTGTGACGCTCCTGCTCCCGGCTGCGGCGGCTGTCAGCCAGCGGCTGGGCCTCCTTCAGCAGACTGTCGAAGGGGGGACGAAATACCGTCGGCGAAGGGGAACCGGCGACAGGGAACGGCGACGGGGAATGGCGACAGGGACTCTCCGGTCATAATAACGTTATCAGCAGTGTAGCGGAAATGTGTTCGCTCATGGAGCGTGTCCTGAATCAGCACGGCCTGACCATTATATCCTGACCATCATTAGATTAAATTTACACCGGACCGTGGCCCAAGCATGACCACGATGTAACAAGACAAGTTATCAATTCACCATAAAACGGAAAACCTTACCTGACCACGGCCTCCACCATATATCGGGACACGTCAGGCGCCATTTTCCACGGCGATCCGATCCGGTACTGCACCACGTGGTCGCCTCCGCGCCGGTTGTTGTGCCGAATGCTGTCACACTGGGCGCAGTAGCGGATCGGCCGGTTGCCGTTGTAGGAGGCACACTCGATGGCGAAGCACGTGCACATGGCCAGCTTGTCGCTGGAGCGGCAGTTCTGGGGACGGGTGAGAGCGGTGAGAGTGAGGTCAGAGGTGGGTTTGGTGCGTCAGACCGTCAGACGCGTCAGACTACAAGCTACGAGGCTCTGTTTATGAAGCCACAGTATTCCGCTAGAAAGCTCATTGCCGTTGTTTGACCGCACAACCATGAGCTCAGACAGATCAGATACCTACATCAGCATAGCGATGCGCTGAACCACATATACCGACATAGTATTGCTACATCATAACGTTAGGTAACGCGCATGACCGTCATGACGTACGGTACGGACGTCATGACGGACGTACGGTCATGACGGTAACGCGCATGACGGGTATTGAGTGTTCTTTCGTCCAACTCAGCTCTCGACACTCCCAGATAGAATCACCTATCAGGCACAGACCGGGGACGGGACCCGCCCGACCCGTACGGCGTCCGGCGTCGGCCGTCGGTACCTACCTTATTCTCGCACGTGGTGGACATGTGCTGCATGGGCAGCAGGATCTCGAACATACTAATCTGTGAGTTGGACGCCCGGATGTCCTGGGAGCAGTGCTGTAACAGGTGACATCCCAACTAGTGTCAGTACATACTCGTAAGCATAGAATTCCGTCCTGGACATGTTTCTGGCCATCAGTGTACCATTTTCCTTACAGGACATGATGAGATACCTAATGTAAAAATATCCATCGTAACAAGACATTAATATTTTGATGGATAAATTCACAGACAATCACCAACAGTCAAACAAAATAGCGTTTACGTTACGTTACAATTTTTCGTCTTGATAGTAATCTGGACTGACAAAGTCAGGACCAAGAACCCCGGAAGAGCTCACACTGTACCCATGGAACAATTTAGCTCATCTACCTCACCTGGCAGAGGTAGAGCGGCGGTGGATACTCAGATCCCTGAAGCACGGCCACGTTGTGGTCCAGGCACAGTTGAATCGCCTCGTTATTCTCGTTTGAGGGACAGTTGTCTCTCTCACACTGATGTGGTTCCCAGCCTGTGTGGTAACACGCGCATACACACGGTCAAAAAGGAGCGAAGCACATGCAAAATTCCCGGCAATACATTCAGTCAGAGCGAAACAATCAGACTGTCCACATGTGACTGCGACTGCGCCATTTTTCTGCGACATGTGCATTGTGCACTCGAGTCTCGATGTTTCGAATGTGCTTAACTGAGCCTTAGATAACAACCCCAAACATTTCAAGAGCAGAACCCACGCACGAAAATCAGTCATGATTAACAAATAGGACTCACCGATATCCTCGACATCGAGACCTGGAGAAAAATATCATGACATTCAATCAACGCAGCTCTAAATCGCTTTTGCACTATTAGTTTTCAGGCACACCAAAATTGGTGCATGGTTAAAGCGGCATTGAGCTGTCATTTTAATTTTCATAGCGCGCCATGCACTTATGTGAGTTCGACAGATCGTCAACTCACTGGAACGTTAGCAGCCCAGCTAAGCCGTACGAGTGAGCCGTTACCGCATGCTTCGACTAGACTGACGACCAGACCGGGTCTCCTCAATTAACCCTCTTTCCTTACAAGCGTTCCGCTGCCTTTCCCGCAGTGTCGTGCCGCCCTTGCCCCATTCCCAATGAATGCCCCGCTGCCTCCACGCCCTTCCCAGCACCCTGCGCTGACCTGTGAATTTCAGCAGGTTGTTGCGTCGGTCTGCCGAGGTGGGGTTCAGCGCCGGCCAGTAGTGGAAGAGCAGGTGGGCGGCCGGCAGTCGGGCGCTCACCGTGCCGTGTGCAATGATACAGAACAGGTCACGGATCACCATCCGCCGGCGCGACATCACCGTCTCCAGCAGCTGACAGTGCAGCGCTGCGAGAGAGTAGGGGAGGGGGAGGGCAGGGGGAGGTGAAAACAACGGCGTGACAGATTAGCTGGCACAGGAGAGCCGGGTCATTTGTGGGTGTGGCGGGCGGGAAGGAGAGGAAACCAGCAGACATTTGTGGACAGTTCCGATCGAATTACAGGCGTTCTATGGCTCATATACTGAGAGCAAGATTGAAAACGACGCCCATAAAGATGTCGTGCAAAAACTATTAAATTAGTCTGAATTTATCGCGATATCGAGAGTAGGATGCCGCCTGTGTGTCGCTCACCGGTTTGGTCAGTGTACTGGAACACCACCATAACGATGGCAGTCACCGAGCTGGACGTGTAGTTCTCCACGTCGGGGCCTGCGAGCGACAGACAACATACCTACCCTCAGTGTGCTCAGACAGGGCAGCACACAGTCGTTTTATTGAGACTATCGCAGAGTTTGGTTCAGGAGCTATAATTACAAAGCTCCCTTTTCAAATATCAGCGTCGGATAAAATTCGTATCGCGGAAAATTAGCAATTTCCCCATTTCTGATGGTAGCCTTCGCAATGGTTAGCAATCTTCGACTAATGGAATCAATACGTATTTCAAAATTTTAATGCCAATAAACATCGCCCATGAAAGGGAATATCGCAGCCGGTAGTGGCAGAGTCTGCATACTGAGTATGAAAGGCAACAGGTAGTGACAGTCCCCTTAATGAGTGTGAACGGCAGCAGGTAGTGGCAGAGAGTCAGCTCCTTACTGAGTGTGAACGGCAGCACCGTTAGCGAGTCTCCTTACTGAGTGTGAACGGCAGCACTGACAGAGGGACTCCTTACTGAGTGTGAACGGCAGCAGGTAGTGACACAGGGTGTTGACGATGTCCCGGTGCAGCGACACGGGGAAGGTGGCCAGGCTGGAGGCCACCAGGTAGGGCAGCGAGTCGATCAGCGAGTGCTCAAGGAACGGCACCAGACACGACATGGTGTGCAGCAGCGACTGGCCAAAACCTGTCGAACCGACAACACCGGGGAGTTAACGACCGAACCTCACCAGACACGACATGGTGTGCAGCAGCGACTGGCCGAAACCTGCCGAAAACACCGGAGAGTTAACGATCGAACGGCACCAGAGTCTGCTGCCGTCTCCCCGGTTATCCAGACACAACACGGTGTGAGGCAGCGACTGGCCGAAACCTGTCGGTAACATACCGGGGAGTCATGACAGACCCGACAACACCGGGGAGTTAACGGCCCAGCCCTGCTAAACACGACATTGTGGCCGTTTTCACGACGGCCATCTGGTACACATTTGGTGCACATCTGGTGCAGATTAGGTGCAGATTTGGGCAAATCAGGTTCAGTGTGTCTCTTAGCAGCTATCAGCTAGGGCTGCACTTATTGCTTATATGCCTGCTTTGTCATATTATCAGAGAGCATCATCGATTAACCCGCGCCGGGCCGGTGCCCTGAGATTCCGCGCCGGGCCGGGGGGGGGGTGACACCCCCCTTCTAACTCGGCTCCTGGGCCACGTAGCGACACGCGGTAAGCGGCAATCGAAAGAACGTCCAAAATAAGGACGAAAACACTTCGGTCATTTTTTTGGGTCAGGTCAAAGGTCAGGTCACCAGAGGTCACCAAAGGTAAAATGTTGACTATTTCAACATTTTGGAAACTGCCAACGGCTATCTCGGGAACCGATAGAGCTACAGCGCCGCGGAAAAGCGCATTCGATAGCCCTTTTAAAGACCTTTCTGGTTAATGTCCTCAGATTTGACCTCAGGTCAACAGTTTAGCCTCCAGAGGGCAAAAACTCCAAAAATAGCCGTTTTTACGAAAAACGTTTTTTTTTTCGGCAATAACTTTTGACTCAAAAGAGCCATGACATTACTTTTGCCAGCATCGTGTTCCTCTCGTCGAGACGCGTCGAATGAACTATAAGTTGACCTTGAAAGGTCAACTTGAAAATTTGACCTCAGGTCAAGGTCATGACCTGACCGGAAAAGGTCATGTTGCATATCAGTCGATCCGCAACGTCGAGCCGAACACATCTAAGGCGTTTTCAGCGCTCTAGCACGCCTCTATCAGAAGTTATTAGCGAAAAGCTGTTAGATTCTGTTCGTGACCTGAGATGACCTCGGGGACATAACGAGGGGGTTACAGTTGCGGAGTTGCCATTTTCTGGTTCAGTCATCAGTGTGTCACTTTTACCTATATCTCGATGTTTGAGAGTGTCTAGAATAGCGTTCGTGCAAAACAGACGCTTTTCAATTTTCTCCCATTGACTTATAATGGAGAGGCCGCAAAATTGACCTGACCTTAGGTCACCAATATCAAAATTCCGAGATATAAATTTTATAGATAGTGTTGCTCTAATCAATCGCTAAAAGTTTCAAGGCAATCGTTCAGTCGGTGTAGCTATGACGAGCATTCTTATTTTTTCTGAGGTGAGGTCACTTGGCGTGACCTGGTGACCTGACCTAAGGTGACCTGGGTCTGAAATTTTCACAACATGTGCGGAAAAGATGCACAAACAGGTGTGCCAAAACGGCGGCGCGGAGCGCCGCCGTTTTTGATATATCTGCGAAAAACCGCAGGGGGTGTTCAAACACCCCCGGCCCGGCGCGGGTTAAAGCACTGAAATAAATTCATAAAATGAAGATATTTGCTGTAAAAGAAATTAGGTGCAGATTTGGTCAAATCAGGTGCATTCGCCGGATAGCCCGTCGTGAAAACGGCTGGTGTGCAGTGCAGCAGCGACAGGCCAAACCCTGTCAATACGAGTACTAACACTGGGGAGTTATTGAACCGACAACACCTAGGGTTATCGGCGGAACCATGGTGTGCAGCATCGATTGTCAGAACCCTGTCGATAAACGCCGGGGATTAATCGACTAAACCATGTCGAAACCACCGGGGTGTTATCGGCCAAGCCATGTCTGACATGGCGTGAAAACATAACTCCGCCCACAAATCGGGGGGGGGGGGGGTTACCGGCCGAATCCCAGCGACCAAACAGAGGAATAACTAATCGAGCGATGCCTATCACGGTCCGAGGGAAATACTGACAAACTTTGTAATATTAACCCTCGCCCGTAAACGGCGATCTGCCACCTTCGCCCATGCAGGGGGCGACCATGTTGGTGCGACCCCCCCCCCCTTGGCGTTTGAAAACGGAGCGTCGTAGAGCTTAGCGGAAAAGACCAACGGATTGCTCTCGCCGAGATCTCGCGATTGGTGGTATATTTTTTGGTCCTAGGTCAACATTTGACCTACTTTTGACCGGTCAAAGGTCAAATTTTCGGAAAAATAGACTTTTTCAACTTTCCGCGGCGATTGCGGCAAAACGGTGGGAGATATCGACTTGAAACCTTCACTATCGTGTTCCTTGACCAATTGTCTATCGTTTGGTATGTATTTCGTTTCCCTAGCTCTAAAAATGGCGCGTTGGGAGCGCCAGAAGTCGGCAAGGTCACAGTCGGCGGCAGAAATTCGAAAAATCAAAATTTAAATTTTTGAAATCTGATTGTATTTTTGGATTTGGGAGGTCCATTTGCTCCCTATAGAAGCTAATATTGCTGCATATTCCCATTGAGGTGACAAGAATTAGCAAAATAGTGGTTCGGGCGCTTTTCAAAAATAGTACCGGACGCTGTTCCTCTTGTGACGTCATAGCTCCGTGACCTGACCTGACCCGGTCAAGTTTCTTATACCATATGATAGCAAATACTTGCCCCAACATGCATGGGAAGTTTCATCACGATCCATCAACCGATGTCCGTACCACCGGCAGGAAACCTCGGGCGTTGGCACTCAGTTTGTGAAAATCCGGCCGGAGGCTGTTCCCTTTGTGACGTCATAACTCCGTGACCTGACATGACCCGGTCAAATTTTTTTTATCAAAAGATGCGCAAGGTTTGCCCCATAAGGTACCCAAAATTTCGCACGTTTTTGCACTATTTCCGAAAAGCCTCAGGGGGGGGGGGTGCACCAACCCCCCCCCCCCCCCCTACATGGGCGAGGGTTAAGACACACTCGGTAATAAACGGTAAATGTGATATCAAAACACAATACCACACACTCGGTAATAATGAGAACCACTCCGGAGTTATGAATCGAATATTGTCCAGCAGAACGGGGTGGGGAGCGTCATGAGTTGATTCCACGCCCCCACTCACCATGCACGCCGTACTGGAGCAGCGGCACTATGTCGAAAAGCTGGACGAGGGCGCGGTACAGGCCCGTGTAGTCCAGGCTGGGGTACAGCGCCAGCCGAGTGCTGTCCTGGTCCGGACGCCGGAGCATCTCCAGCGGAGCCTCCGGAACGTCCTTCAGCACACCTGGGTCACGGGCGAGGGAAGAACCGTCAGGGGAGGGACAGGGTAGGGTCCCATACCGGGTGTCCCTAAAGTAAGGTCATGATTTAAAACTTAAATATCTCGAGAAGTAAGAGTCCGAATCACTTCCAATTTTAACACGTGCAAGGTACATCCATAAAATTATTTTCTTGCATGCTTAAACCATTTTTGATCATAACTACACCGAGCAGTAGGCATAAAACTGAGAAGGTCGAAATTCAACTCTTAGAGAGGGTCCGTCATTAAAACAAAGGGTAAATACCGCCCAGTTTTCGGCCCTAAGCAGACCCTATCAGCTCGCCCTATCTCTGAACTCATGCATAGTTTCGCCTCAACCGGTAAAACGTCAGAAAAAAAGGTATAATGTACGCACAGGGCATGTATACTTAGCCACCTGTGTTTCGAGGTCCTGAGGACGACAGCGGGAATCGGGTGACAATAAATCAAGAGAGGTGGCCGAGAGTCTTCCCAGTGGTTCTTCCGCTCGTCGCAACGCAGCTGTGCCGACACCATCAGCCAGCAGTGGTTTCAGCAGGATGGAGACTATGCTTGCACCGTCCTGAAGATCATGCATTGTCTCCGAGAGTGGATGTGAGATCCCGTAATTTTCAGTCAGGGCAACGCCATTGAATGGCCTCCGCGGTCACCTGACGTTACACCTTCATATTTTTATTCTCTGGATACACAACAGAAAGATTGTCTTTTAGGACAACCCAACGAGCCGGGAAGAACTAAAGGATGATCCCTTCGAGCAAACATAGGCGGCATCTCACCAGAGAATCGCTCCAGAATAGTGGAGGAAGTCAAACGTAGTCTATTCATGCACGCGGCCCGAAATGGTAGCCATGTAGAAAAGCAGCAAATGTGGGGCTACGAGCCCATGTTTTGACTCATATGTATGTCAGAATAAAATTTTATAAAATGCTCTTTCATATGATGTCCTATTTATATCTATCCATCGCGTATTTTTGGCAGTGTGGCCAAAACAAATGATGACCTTACTTTTGGGACACCCTGTATATGAGCTCAGATTAGTCACATACGGCAATATGATTACGTCTCGTACCTACACATGTATTGTTATGTTCAGGGCAAACAATTCGTCGACTGTCAATCACCGAGGAAAACTTGAGTAACTACAAATGGGAGTTCATCGGCGGTATTGAACTCCCGAACCAATCCGAGTAGGTGGTCCACGAGCACCGAACATTTAGAACCGGGCCCCGTAGAACGGGATTTAGTGCCCGGCCTTCATTCTACTTTATATCCGCTTCCTGAATGTCCCGCATCACCAGCACAGCACACCTCACGACACCGGCTTCAACACACATGACACTTAACTTACCCATGAGGGTGAGGGAGAAGTACTTGAGCGTGCATGCTATGTCGAGCTCGGACGGCAGCGGTATGCCGTGCAGCAGGCGAAGGTAGTAGTCCTGCAGGTTCTTTATCTTTGCCGTGACTGCAGAAGAAAAAAAAGCGAATAAGACAACAATATCTAACCTCAAAATTACATGTTAACGATGACTTTAAAATCTTAAATGACACTTTTGAAACGTCTGACTTCTGAGAGGCAATGAATGTTTGTCACTTCCTGAAAATGTTTACCAGACTTAAAGCTCCCCACACTGAGAGCATTGCGATTTTGGACGAACCCGAGGTTCACGTTTAAGGTCAGTCAGTGACCTGATCTAGCCTGAAAATGTGGCTGGCTCAAAAACAGCTGAATCTGTATTAGTTAGGTATGCCCAATTTCAGCTAGCTGTCTATTCGGAGCCATCGCGAAAAACGGTAGCACGAGCCGGAGGGCTTCGCCACGGGGGGGGGGGGGGGGCACGGGGGTCCTGACCCCCTAAATAAGTTAAATTCTGCAATGCCACCCAATGTATAGTTATTAGTGATGCATGTTAGGTCGGAACCTCTCATTCGAGCATCTTCTCCCCGGCCGTGGAGATAAAGGTTTGACCCTCTCCGTGCCGAGACAGTGGCTCCCGTTTCACGTCAGTGTTGAACTTGACGCCACTGTCTTTCTGCTACATCCACCCATATGCTTTGTCTTAGTCGTGGGCTAAGCCGCACAGCGTTTCTTAGCGACGCATCAGTCAGGATTCATAGTTGCGTCGATTTATCTAATCTTGATCTGACTCGCTGAACAGCGCCGGCAAGAAAGCGGCCCTTCCAGCCATGCAGCGAGTCATGCGGCGCCGGTGGTTAATCCCAGCCTCGGGCGAGGGGCGGCCAATAGTGGATGACGTCACAGGTCACAGGGGCGATCCCAGGCTCCAAACAGTGGAAGGTGACGGATTATCAGCAGCTCCGTTGCACGTAGTAATGCAACCTTTTCATGGGGCAAATCATGTTTTGTGACTTCTTCGTGGCTGCGATTTATGATCATTGAAATGGATCAAGTGTAACTGCACCAAGCTATGTGTGGTCGCCATAATTCCGTACCCTGGGCGCGCCCTTGCGCTGGGAGGCGTGGCCCAGCCCACCGCGGCGGAGCTCCCGGGAGCCTAGCAGCGCTGGCGGATTCGAGGAGCGCGGCCGGCGCGAACTGATTGACTCGGCGGGAACCGGAACGGAAAAACGTCGAAGATATTCAAATCATCAATCATGGTCTTCATATACCAAATGAAGAAGAATATGGGGTAAGCAAATAAGCAATATGGAATTGTCTGCCCAATACTGAGTAACATAAAAGTAGCGTCAGTTGTAAAAATCACTAGCTGAACTAATAAACTTGTTATGCCTTGTCTGAACCAATGTGCAAAGAAGTGTCCCATTATGAGTAATTTGGGTCTGAGAAGCAGAAATTGGATATGACTTCAATGCTAGCTTGACATATAAACAGGGATTAGGATGGGATGGGCCATTATCATGAGGTCCTTAAATAATTTTGCCAAAAAGCCCCAGTATGGATCTTTAACTTAGTAGATGGATCTTCCCTTATAGCCATATAAACAAACCATTTACTCCTATTTATTTGACACAAAATCATCTTCTATTCCCACCTCACACCAGTCTCCACAACCTTAGTCAGAGGTAGGAACCATGAGTAGGTACTTTGACATAGCAAAATGAAAGCTAACATTACCAAAAGAAGAAATTAATACTGTGATTCTATTACCAGATGCACTAGCTTGTCAACTTGCCAGCTGAGCCTACAAAAAGTTGAAAGTATAACGAGAGATAAAATAATATGGAGTTGTATTGATAAAGCACAAGGAACAATGATCACTTCAATTGAAAGAAAAAAATTATTGACTACATTCATTTTCAAATAACGTGATAATAATAATGTAAATACACATTTTAAAAATGGCTCAAATGTCATGAAGTATAACACTCCACATTTTCAACTTATACATCATAATCAACTCACATATTAAAAAATACAAAGGAACCAGCTTTAATCAACAGTTTTTCTAGTAACTCCAACATGTAAGATTATACAGATTATTTAAGCAATTGATTGTTCATTTTAATTTCAGTACTGCATAAAAATTATTTGAGTTACCTTACACATTCAAACCACAGCTCGATCAACCCTAAAAGCCAAAGCTATATCAATATCGGCCTGAAGCAAAAGATGCTGTGATAACTTGAGAATGACCTTAGCAGGAATCTGGCAAACATGACTTAAAAAAGATTGGCCAAAAGATTCTTTGAATCATTTCACAAATTCTGCTCACTTAAGATTGACTGAAGTAGATAGGTAGGTAGCACTTTTGTAGGTATTTTAAGCCTCAAAAGAATTGATCTCAGAAATGCAGAAAATGACATTCAGGCATGTGCAGCAAAAATTCTTTTTGACTATATTCTTCCATAAATTTACAAGGTTTACGCAGCACCTTATATTCATGGATATATTTGTGGAGAAGCTTACACAATTACCTATCAGAAGATAAATGACAAGCTACATCATACCAAATTTAAAGCAGATTAAAATTTAAAACCCAAACTTACAAGCAGCTGCTCTGGTACCCATCGTTGCTTCTTTCAGTGATGAGTAACTGCTCTAATTCAGATTCTCATCTTGATCAAGGCCTCCAGTTATACATTTTGATTGTTATCCGGACCAATAAGCGAAATGTCAGTGCTTCCTGTTCTTGAGATCTTACAGCAGCGTCTTCCTCGCATCAATATGAAATAAATGCTAGAAATACAGACAAATTTAATCACACAATTTCATTTACTGGCTATAGGTTACGGGGCATCACGTCTGAGATTAAAAAAATCAAAGTATCATTTACGCAACCCAACACATACGCGCATACGAGAAATCATATTTTGTCACCGTCAAGCCAGGAACGTCTCTTTAGCAGACGATCGATAAAACATCATATTCTACTGCAAGTATATATAAATAAAAATGTCATTGTAATTTAAAAAGTTTAGACGTTATTAGATGTTATTTTAGTGTTTTGATACGTTTTTGGAATAAATAAATGTAATTTATCATTGAAGGAACTTTTTACTAAGAGAAAACACCCAAAACCTTACAACCCTGCAAAATAACTGCAGTGCAAACATTGCAAACTTACCAACTCTTGGGGAAGCCTCGTTTCAATTACTACAAAATATATTTTTTTTCAAATATTCATCATTTAAACATGTATCTCAGGCCTTTATTTCAAAATATTTTCAATATTTATCCTTGTTTTGTTCAAAGATTTCCACAGTTTCCTTTACGCGATTCGCCTTGTAACCTGTTTTTTCACTTATTACCATTTTTATATTCGTAAGGAGCATAAAAATAAAGGTAAGGAAGATTTCTGACATTTCTATGAAAAACTATGGTTCAACAGACAACAATCAACGAACGCATAAATGACGTCATAAATGATTGCTAAATTTATCTATGTTTTTTTTGCACATAACTAGCTCAGCTTTGTAGACATCTTATAGCGCGTCAGAGACAAAATATCGAACTCTGGGAAACTTTCCATTTTTGATATACTACTTGGATATAGGTACCAGGGTATATTGAGTGAAATAGGTACTGTGCATTTTTGTTTCCGCCAGGCACTTTATTGAGAAAGTGGTAATTGATAAATAATGATGCTTTGTAGGAGATTCCTGCTTGTAGATGAGAGTAACTGAACTCATTACTGAAATGCGTATTGTCAATGATAATACAAGGCCCGGTAAAGCAGGTCAAATTGTATTCTTACCAAGTTGTGTAATGTGTTGCGTATTTGGTGCATTTCTTGATCGAAATAACGTTTTCCTTGCAGATTCGGCTGATATTCTGATCCACCATGACGCTGGTCCGTCTGCTGAGGGTGGCTGTCTTCCCCCTGCCACGTCTGGCAGGTGGCAGTGCACCTGGTCCACGCCTCCAAATGGCTTCAGTGTTAACATCACAGCGGCCAATGTGGCGCAGCCTCTTCACTGCAAGGCCACTACTACAGGCAGCAGACAAGGCTGTAAAGACTAAGGTGGCACCTCGAGAACTGCGGCGTTTGCTGGCTCTTGCTAAGCCAGAGCGCTGGAAGCTTGGAGGTAGGCGTCATATTTTCCTTGAACACACTAGCAGAGTCTCAGACTCAACAAGACTAGTGGCTGAAATACACTAGCAGACTCAAAAGGAGCATGTATTGCATTTACCCTTCCTGGAGCATCTAAAACTGATATTTTTTGTTGTTTGTCTTACATTTAATGGAAGTGCTTTCTGGGCAGCTTTAAGAATAGGTAGATACTTAACTTTAAACTGCACAGCTATGAAGTAGAAAGAAGTAAAATCTGGAGTTTTTCAGCTGGGAAAGTTTTCAAAAACCAGGCTTTGATCAAATCTACCAATAATTAGTGCTTGATGTGCACAGTGTCACAAAATTATATTAATGCTTGGGTGTTAGAGGGGAAAATTCCTCTCCAAAAAAAAAGGGATGAGGGTGGTATATTCTTGATAAAGTTAGCCCCGCCCCCCCCCCAAAAAAAAATAAAGAACAGAAGAAGGAAAAATTGCACACTTTTCTGTACAATGGTAGAATCTGATGCGATCATGCAATTAGATGCTCTTTCATGAGTGGTAAATTGCTATTGAAAGTTGGAGGTGGGAGTGGAAAATTATTTTCATTCGGATGTCTTGTTCCACCCAAATTGACAAATTTTGGGACACTGGATGTGCATGCACCCAAGCCCAAGCAACTGGTCTAGAAGCACAGCTTGGCGTTTATTTTCATCAGAATATTCACATTGACAGTATCAATTGTATTATTAAAAAATTTAACCACTTTCCTGCTACAGTCCCACAAGTCCTCTCCATTTTTCATATGCTGATTCCAACAGCAGTTATCAACTGTTGATGCCAATATCACACAGCATGCTACCCATCATGCACCTTTCACTAGTAATATAACTGTTACAGCCTCTCTGTCCCTCCCCTCTACCCCTCCCCTCTGCCCCTCCCCTATGCCTCTCCTTCTTCCCCTCCCCACACTCCAGCAGTATGACTGTCGTTCACCTCTCAGTCTCTACCCCTCCCTGCCTCCCCTCCCCTGATCTGGCAGTGTGTCTGTCACATGTCCCCTCTCTGTGCCCGCCAGGAGCTGTGTGTCTGCTGCTGGTGTCCAGCGCCGTGACGATGGCAGTTCCGTTCGCCATTGGGCGAGTGGTGGACATCATTTACCGGGAGGAGGCAGGCCAGGCACGCGACCGTCTTGTCACCATCTGCCTGGGCCTGGCAGTGGTATTTGTGATTGGCGCGGCAGCCAACTGCGGACGGGTCTATCTGATGACTGTGGCAGGTCAGTGGCGCCCGGAGCTGAGGGTAGGCGGGAGTGCAAAGAGAAGGTGCTCGCTCTGACAGTGTTGGTTGCAGCTGGTGTAAGTTTTTGATAAGCTTATGGTAGAAGACGCTTACGTACTGATGAATTACCCGCGGAAGAGGGTCCCTTATATCGTTAAAACCATTGTGGATCGTCATTCATCACAGCATATCGTCGCACGTGGAACATTTTTAGCGTCTTTTTTCTTGCTCAACTTTTTCGTAGAAGATGCTCAACCTGTACCGGAATTATTTAACGACAGCTTCGCTTTCCTGCCTTGCAATGTAAACGCCGTGATCATGATATAGCACCTATGATCATGCCCAGACCTATCACTCCGACACCCCTTGCAGTAATGTTTATTGAGGTCCACTGTCACACCATAAAGACTCCTCTCTTTATAGGCGCGCGGATCGCTCAGGCGCTGCGCGGCTCCGTGTTCGGCACGCTGATGCGACAGGAGGTGGCCTTCTTCGACCGCAGTCGGACCGGCGAGCTGGTGAACCGGCTGTCGGCCGACACGGCGCTGGTCAGTCAGACTGTGACCAGTAACATCTCGGACGGACTGAGAGCCACCGCCATGGCTGCCGCCAGCGTCTCCATGATGGTGGGTGGGAGTATCGGGGTGGTATCTGAGAGATTACTGTGGGGAGATGGAGGGAAGATGGCAGGAGGATAGAAGGATAGCAAGGGAAGGGAGATGTGAAAAGTAAGGGAGACATGATGGTATAGAGAACAGAGCTGATAGGGTGTAGGTGTGAATCACTGGCGCAGGAGTGATAAGAATTTTTGCTGTATATTCTGACATTTTTCATATTAGCTGAGAGATAACATATGCCTTACGGTACGTAACGCTGTGACCTCTCTAACTGTTATGTATCTGTGCGGCAGTTTTACGTGTCGACGAAGCTGGCGATGGTGGGTTTGGCCATCGTGCCTCCTGTAGCAATGGTGGCCGTCGTGTACGGCAGATACGTCCGAAAAATCACCAGACAAGTGCAGGTAGGTCACAGAGGAATACTGTGGCAAAAAACAGTGAACGATTTTTTTTTTCATTTATCCTGAGTTAGGTGGTTTGAAATGATTTGTGTGATTGAAATGGATTAATGTGAATGAATTGATGCATGCTGTGCTGCGTTCATACATATACACCTTATCGTTGTGTCCTTAATGCTTGTCGTTTTTTCTACATTCATGATCATTCAACAAACACTGCTTCATGCTCTGCTGCTTTCTTATTCCTTATTCCTTTTCCATTCCCCGTAGGATTCCCCTACCCCAACACGACGGCAGTAGCCGTCTGATGCCCCTCTTATGACGCCCGCCCTGTGACCCACAACCTCCCCTACAGGACGGTCTGGCTGAGGCGAACGCGGTCGCTGAGGAGAAGCTGGCCAACATGCGCACCGTGCGGGTCCTGGCCCGTGAACAGCAGGAGACGGAGAACTACACCAACAGCACACTGCACGTGCTGGAGCTGAGCCGACGCGAGGCCATTGCACGAGCCGGCTTCTTCGGAATGGTAACCCGATCGGCGCGGCGTGGACTATTCCAACTTCCACAGCTCGAGAACAGTGTGCTGAACCGTTCTTCACGTTCTCGTATGTACTCATAAATCTCGTCTACTCATTATGTGACTTTAAATCCATTTTCATTGAACTTGTGCATTATGTACGTTTACAGTAGGCTGCAATTACAGCTGACCGACATTCCAATTTTCCTATTTCATTATGCCTTTTTATGAAGTTTCTAACAAATACGCGTTCCATTTCACTACCCTGCTAAACTGCATTGTCCCTCTTCCCCATATTCCCTCTCCATTACGTCCTGTTCGGTCCCTGTAAATGACCCTTACACCGACTCGTTCCCTGTGTATCGGCAGACGGGTCTCAGCGGCAACAGTGTGATCCTGGCGGTGCTGTATTACGCCAGCACGCTGGTCGGAGCCGGGGAGGTCACGGTCGGAGACCTGTCCGCCTTCCTCCTGTACGCCGCCTACGCCGGAGTGGCCGTCGGTACGTGGGGGAAGGGGAACAGTGGGAATGGAGGTACGGGAGAGTTGTCTATTCTCTTCGTAGTGTGAAGTAGAAATACATCATTTACTGTTTTAAGTATTTAATCCAAGATACTATTTTCGCTTGTTGAGCTGTAGCTGAAATATTTCATAATTTTGCGGTCTTCTTTTTTAATCGCTGTCTGAATTATTGCAACTTGCTACTTTGCGATGTGCACCGTTGCGGTAATATGACAGCCCCCTCTATATACACTGCCCTCAGGCGGTCTGAGCTCCTTCTACACCGAGCTGCAGCGCGGCCTGGGCGCCAGTACGCGCCTGTGGCAGCTGGTGGACCGTCAGCCGGAGCTGCCCTTCACGGGCGGACTGCGGCCGGAGAGCGTGCGCGGAGACCTGACGCTCAGTGGAGTGACGTTCTCCTACCCCAGCCGGCCGGAGGACGCGGTGCTCCAGGACCTCAGTCTCACCGTGCCGCACGGTCAGCGGGAGGGGAGCGGAGGATGGTGCGGGACATGGCGTGCAGGGTGGTAGTGGCAAAAATCGGGCCGGTTGACTCAGTAGTGCGAAGTCAATTATGTTGGTAATTTTTTTTCTGATGAATTTGCGCTTTTTTGTCTTTATTGCTAGCCTCGACGCTGATGAATTTGTGCTTTTTTTGTCTATATTGTTTGCCTCGACGCTTGCTTTAGCCGTTATGCTTCCCTGTTACCACTCCACTCGCACTGTTCATTAACATCTGCACCCACCCTTCGTTTTACTCTCTCAGGCTCTGTGATGGCGGTGGTGGGCGCCAGTGGCTCGGGTAAATCCACCATCGCCTGGCTGCTGCTGCGGCTGTACGACCCACAGGCGGGCACGGTGACACTGGACGGCACAGACGTCCGGAAACTGGACCCCATGTGGCTCCGGGAGCAGATCGGTGTCGTCAGCCAGGTTTGTAGCGATGCGACTGTGAGGAATAATTGTGCGGTAAATATCTTCTTTGTCAGGTCGGCTGATAAATGTAAGGATGACAGCGGTGCCTGTTGACATAGTGATGCTAGCCGTACTTTAGGATTTTGAATAATTTTGTTATGGCCTTGTTATATAAGTTTTTTTTCTAAGCTATGCAATAAAAACGTAAGTTCGAACACATCTGTGTGAGCCGCTTAGTTTGGACAGTCGTACAGCCGCTGACTTCTCCACTCACCCACCCTTCCCCGCACACAGGAGCCGGTGCTGTTTTCGACCACTATCCGTGAGAACATCCTGTACGGCGCGCGGGACCCGGCCGCTGTCAGCGAGCAGCAGCTCCGCTCTGCCGTCCAGCAGGCCAACGCCGCCGAGTTCATCGACAGGTGGGGCGGGGCGCCGCGGGGAGGAGGGGGGGGGGGAGAACGAGAGAGGTGCACAGGACTATGACACGGGTCACGGGATGGGGGAGATGGGGTCCGAGAGTGTGCTTTGTGGGGAATGGCAAGACACTTCGAGCTGACGGTATTGACGATATATTCGCTCATTGCGAAATTCTCTCATTTTTTTTTTCGACTGGGCGTTCATTTTGTTCGTTTAGGCGCTCGTTTGTTCGTTCCTTCGCTAGTTTACACTTTCATTCTGTGCCGCATTCAGCTTATTCATAAATGCTCCACTTTTTCATTCATAGGAGAGGGAACGTAAACTATTTTCGCTCATTTCTCATCATGTATTTTTTCTTTGATACTTGACTTTGTTGTGTCCTTTCATGTTGGGTTCTTACTCATGTATTTTGTACGTTTTTTTGTGACGTCCGGGTTCAACGTTGATGCATATAAATGACTATGATCCAGCCTGCGGCGCTGATCTAAGCGCTGTGACGCTGGTTTCAGGCTGAGCCACGGGATGGACACAGTGGTGGGAGAGCGGGGAGTGATGCTGTCCGGCGGACAGAAACAGAGGATCGCCATAGCGCGCGCCATTCTCAAGGTCAGACCCGAGGGCAGCATAGCAGCCGCTTGCAATAACTCGTTTTTATCTTGCTTTTAGGTGTGCTCGCTTCCCTTTTGGCGGGAAAGATGCGTCATTTTATGCCATGGTTGATGAGAGCAGCCAGCAACTGTTCTTGGCTGTGCCTTATTTTATCCGTTGCAGTTCGATTTTTTATTTTTGGTCTCTCTTAACAGTCGTATCTCAATTCTCAATATGAACGCGTTCCTCGAGCATTGTCATTACGAGCGAGCGAGCGCAGCGAGCGAAGTGAGTCTTTTCAATATAACGGAAAAATCTCAGTATGAGCGGCCCGGCCCGGCCCGGCCCGGCCTGTAACGCTTTTGAGAGGCTTATATCTCAGCAACCGCTGGACCGATTGGCCTGCGGTCTTTTTTGTTGGGTAGCCCCATCCCTTCTACCCCGTAATTGACTACTTTTGATACATCTCAGTGACCGTCGTGGCACGTGCCACGTGAAAAGTCAAGGGTGTTCAAGCTG